>NC_143029.1:6185000-6540000 GCF_057628025.1 Oncorhynchus mykiss
TTGATGGGGACAATGTAGTAAGTAACATGTTGGATAATCACTGACTACTTACTGTGTGTCCTACAGACTAATCCTGCTACTGACCTGGACACCGGCTTCAGTTGTACAGAGCCTGTAGACCCATTGGATGAAAGCTTTCACCCTGGAATGAACTCAAGAGCAACATCATCTGACTTTGAAATGAGCCAGGACAGCCAAATGTATTTATGAAAGCACAATCCCCTCTTGAGAAAACAAAATCACTAAAACACACAAGCCAAGTGTTTCTTCAAACGTGTCACACCCATATAGCCAGTTGTTTGGCATGAGGGAGAGAGGCTGTTAGTATACTCTTCTAGCCTCACCCATATAGCCAGTTGTTTGGCATGAGGGAGAGAGGCTGTTAGTATACTCTTCTAGCCTCACCCATATAGCCAGTTGTTTGGCATGAGGGAGAGAGGCTGTTAGTATACTCTTCTAGCCTCACCCATATAGCCAGTTGTTTGGCATGAGGGAGAGAGGCTGTTAGTATACTCTTATAGCCTATCCACTATGCTGTTGGCAGTGTTCTCCTCAACAGCATAACTGTAGGTGCTCATACACAAAAATACACAACTAGACTGTCAACCAGTCAAGCCCCCCCCCCCCCCCCCCCCCACAATTTTTCACATCTTTGGTAACAGCCCATCTCAACACCCCATTATTGACTCTGAGTAACAAAGCACATACAAGTCTACTGTAACATTTTTGTTGTTTGTTTACTGATGAACATGGTTTCTTGTATGTTTCCACATCCTCATGATCAGGCTTCATGTGTTCCACATCCTCATGATCAGGCTTCATGTGTTCCACATCCTCATGATCAGGCTTCATGTGTTCCACATCCTCATGATCAGGCTTCATGTGTTCCACATCCTCATGATCAGGCTTCATGTGTTCCACATCCTCATGATCAGGTTTCATGTGTTCCACATCCTCATGATCAGGCTTCATGTGTTCCACATCCTCATGATCAGGCTTCATGTGTTCCACATCCTCATGATCAGGCTTCATGTGTTCCACATCCTCATGATCAGGCTTCTTTTTTTCCACATCCTCATGATCAGGCTTCATGTTTAACACATCCTCATGATCAGGCTTCATGTGTTCCACATCCTCATGATCAGGCTTCATGTGTTCCACATCCTCATGATCAGGCTTCATGTGTTCCACATCCTCATGATCAGGCTTCATGTTTAACACATCCTCATGATCAGGTTTCATGTGTTCCACATCCTCATGATCAGACTTCATGTGTTCCACATCCTCATGATCAGGCTTCATGTGTTCCACATCCTCATGATCAGGCTTCATGTGTTCCACATCCTCATGATCAGGTTTCATGTGTTCCACATCCTCATGATCAGGCTTCATGTGTTCCACATCCTCATGATCAGGTTTCATGTGTTCCACATCCTCATGATCAGGCTTCATGTGTTCCACATCCTCATGATCAGGTTTCATGTGTTCCACATCCTCATGATCAGGCTTCATGTGTTCCACATCCTCATGATCAGGCTTCATGTGTTCCACATCCTCATGATCAGGCTTCATGTGTTCCACATCCTCAGGATCAGGCTTCATGTGTTCCACATCCTCATGATCAGGCTTCATGTGTTCCACATCCTCAGGATCAGGCTTCATGTGTTCCACATCCTCATGATCAGGCTTCATGTGTTTCCACATCCTCATGATCAGGCTTCATGTGTTCCACATCCTCATGATCAGGCTTCATGTGTTTCCAGGGGACTTGCAGTAGAAACTAATCTTCTTCCAAAGCATTGGGTGGTTAAGAAAGTGTACGAGAGGCTTGTCCACCTGACTGTGGAGTGCAGAAAACGACCAGACGGTTGTCTACAACGAGCCTGAGTCACAGCTCCCCAAAACTCAACATCCCTGCTAACATCGCCACAGCTCCAAAGCCTGCTAAACCAGGTGCCATTACCCAAAAACAAGTAGACTTGATTGAGATGTTGTGTTCTGGACATCATCAAGACTCTTGGAAGAATGTTCTATGGACAGATGAGACAAAAATGTATAACTTTGTTGGATAACATGGATACCATAATGTCTGGTGAAAACCAAAACACTGCTTTCCACAGTAAGAACCTCATACCAACGGTCAAGCATGGTGGTGGTAGTGTGATGGTTTGGGGTCAGCGTGGTGGTGGTAGTGTGATGATTTGGGGTCAGCATGATGGTGGTAGTGTGATGGTTTGGGGTCCAGCATGGTGGTGGTAGTGTGATGGTTTGGGGTCAGCGTGGTGGTGGTAGTGTGATGGTTTGGGGTCAGCGTGGTGGTGGTAGTGTGATGGTTTGGGGTCAGCATGATGGTGGTAGTGTGATGGTTTGGGGATGCTTTGCTGCCCCAGGACCTGGACGACTTGCCTTAATAGAAGGAGCCATTCTCTGTATCAGATATTTCTATAGGAGAATGACAGGCCCATCTGTCTGTGAGCTGAAGCTGAAGAACAGCTGTGTCATGCAGCAAGACAATGATCCAAAACACACAATCAAGTCTACATGGAAATGGCTAAAAAGCAACAAATGTGAAGTTTTGGAACGGCCTAGTCAAAGTCAAGACATATTCCCAATTGAGATGTTGTGGCAGAACTTGAAACGAACGCAGCTTGAAAACACACAAATGTCGCTGATTTACAGTAGTACTGCATGGAAGAGTGGGCCAAAATTCCTCCACAGCGACGTGAGAGACTGATCAACTACAGGAAGTGTTTGGTTGGAGTCACTACAGCTAAAGGTGGCACAACCAGTTATTGAGTGTACGGGGACAATTACTTTTTCCACAAAGGGGCATTGGGTGTTGCATAACTTTGTTTATGAAATAAGTATGTCTTTGTTGTGTTATTTGTTCCCCTCAGGTTCCCCTTTATCTAATATTAGGTTTTGGTTGAAGATCTGAAAACGTTCAGTATTAAAAATATGAAAAAGTAGAGATTTTTTTTTTTTACAAGCGTACTGACAAGTGACTAAATGACTCCAGCTGCATCAGAAACCAACAAAGTGCTGACTTCAACTTTTGAATCAATTCATTGTGATATTCATGAAACGTATTTGGATAAACTAGCTTCAGTCATACTGCTAAAACAAATGATGGTGTTTTTCAAGCTTGAGTTAGTTGTCATGTTTCAATAAAACAGATTAGTCTGTCACTATAGCAAATACAGTTGAAGTCGGAAGTTTACATTCACCTTAGCTAAATACATTTAAACTCAGTTTTGCACAATTCCTGACATTTAATCCTAATAAAGATTCCCTGTTTTAGGTCAGTTAGGATCACCACTTTATTTTAAGAATGTGAAATGTCAGAATAATAGTAGAGAGAATTATTTATTTCAGCTTTTATTTCTTTCATCACATTCCCAGTGGGTCAGAAGTTTACATACACTCAATTAGTATTTAGTTGCATTGTCTTTAAATTGTTTAACTTGGGTTAAACATTTCGAGGAGCCTTCCACAAGCTTCCCACAATAAGTTGGGTGAATTTTGGCCCATTCCTACTGACTGAGCTGGTGTAACTGAGTCAGGTTTGTAGGCCTCCTTGCTTGCACACTCTTTAACAGTTCTGCCCACAAATGTTCTATAGGATTGAGGTCAGGGCTTTGTGGTGGCCACTCCAATACCTTGACTTTGTTGTCCTTAAGCCATTTTGCCACAAGTTTGCTTGCAAGTATGCTTGGGTTCAATGTCCATTTGGAAGACCCATTTGTGACTAAGCTTTAACTTCCTGACTGATGCTCTTTACAGAGCCAGGGAAAATGAGTCAACCCAGTTATCCTGCAATGTCCTGGCATATACATTGTTGAGACAAGTCCAATGGCTCTACTGAACAACCATATCTACTAGAGTAATCGGGCAAATTGGCAAAACACAAAGGCCACAATAATTGCTACAAAACATGGCTCCATTCAGTTCTAGATTAGACAGCAGGCTCAATCAACCAATGGTGTCTCCTGGCTCAAAAATTCAATAAAGTTTATAGTGCATAATTATGAATGGAACACCCTCTCATCACGCATAATTATGAATGGAACACCCTCTCATCACGCATAATTATGAATGGAACACCCTCTCATCAGCCATAATTATGAATGGAACACCCTCTCATCAGTTATAATTATGAATGGAACACCCTCTCATCAGTCATAATTATGAATAGAACACCCTCTCATCAGCCATAATTATGAATGGAACACCCTCTCATCAGTCATAATTATGAATGGAACACCCTCTCATCAGCCATAATTATAAATGGAACACCCTCTCATCACGCATAATTATGAATGGAACACCCTCTCATCAGCCATAATTATGAATGGAACACCCTCTCATCAGTCATAATTATGAATGGAACACCCTCTCATCAGCCATAATTATGAATGGAACACCCTCTCATCAGTCATGAGCACAGGAGGTTGGTGGCACCTTGGTTGGGGAGGACAGGCTCGTGGTAATGGCAGGAGTGGAATCAGTGGAATGGTATCAAACACATGGCTTCCATTCGCTCCGTTCCAGCCATTATTATGAGCCGTTCTCCCCTCAGCAGTCTCCACTCTGGGAGACTGGAAAAACACCCCAAATACTGTACAACGGAGAAGTTTCCCTTTCAGGAGTGATGATGAGCTGTAGTGTCGATGTTCAGCTCCATAGCCACACACACACACGCACGCACGCACACACACACACACACACACACACACACACACACACACACACACACACACACACACACACACACACACACACACACACACACACACACACACCCACACACACACCCTGTTGACCGCAGTATAACATATTACACACACAGGGGCAGTCAATAATAGAATAGTGTAGTCTATATGCAGTGTGTGCAAATGTAGTAAGATTAGGGAGTTAAGGCAATAAATAGGCCAGAGTGGCGAAATAATTACAATATAGCAATTAATCACTGGAATGGTAGGATGTGCAGAAGATGAATGTGCAAGTAGAGATACTGGGGTGCAAAGGAGCAAAAAACATATATATGGGAATGAGGTAGTTGGGTGGGCTATTTACAGATGGGCTATGTACAGGTACAGTGATCTATCAGCTACTCTCACTGCTGGTGCTTAAAGCTAGTGAGGGAGGTAAGAGTCTCCAGCTTCAGAGGTTTTTGCAATTCGTTCCAGTCATTGGCAGCAGAGAACTGGAAGGAGAACTTCTCCTCCAGAGAAAGGAGGAGTTGGCTTTGGGGGTGACCAGGGAAATATACCTGCTGGAGTACGTGCTATGGGTGGGTGCTGCTATGGTGACCAGTGAGCTGAGATAAGGCGGGGCTTTACCTAGCAAAGACTTATAGATGACCTGGAGCCAGTGGGTTTGGCGACGAATATGAAGCGAATGCCAGCCAACGAGAGCATACAGTTCGCAGTGATAGGTAGTATATGGGGCTTTGGTGACAAAACGGATGGCACTGTGATAGACTGCATCCAATTTTCTGAGTAGAGTGTTGGAGGCTATTTTGTAAATGACATCGCCTAAGTCGAGGATCGGTAGGATAGTCAGTTTTACAAGGGTATGTTTGGCAGCATGAGTGAAGGATGCTTTGTTTTTTTGCGAAATCGGAATAAGTGCAACATGTGAAGTGTTGGTCCCATGTTTCATGAGCTGAAATAAAAGATATCAGGAATTTTCCATACCGTATGTACAAGAAGCTTATTTCTCTCAAATGTTGTGCACAAATTTGTTTACATCCCTGTGAGTGAGAATTTCCATGCACTTCCACATCCGGCTTCTTCACCTGCAGGATCGTCTGAGACCAGCCACTCAGACAGCTGATGAAACTGAGGAGTATTTCTATCTGTAATAAAAAACCTTTTGTTGGGAAAAACTTATTCTGATTGACTCGGCCTGACTCCCCAGTGGGTGGGCCTGACTCCCCAGTGGGTGGGCCTGACTCCCCAGTGGGTGGGCCTGACTCCCCCGTGGGTGGGCCTATGCCCTCCCAGGCCCACCCATGGCTGCGCCACTGCCCAGTCATGTAAAATCCAAAGATTAGGGCCTAATGAATTTATTTCAGTTGACTGATTTCCTCATATGAACTTTAACTCAGTAAAATCAGAGCTTTTTTAAAATGTATTTAACTAGGCAAGTCAGTTAAGAACAAATTATTTTTTACAATGACGGCCTAACCCGGCCAAAACCTAACCCGGGCGACGCTGGGCCAATTGTGCACCGCCCTATGGGACTCCTAATCACGGCCGGTTGTGATACAGCCTGGAAATCTAACCAGGATCTGTAGTGACGCCTCTAGCACTGAGATGCCGTGCCTAAGACCTCTGCGCCTGTTGAGTGTATATTTTTGTTCAGTTTGAGTAACTTTTAATAGGGAATGAAGTGATCTCTCTGGCAGGTGTAAGGCTTTGCCCTGGTTGACTTACTGCACTAGAAACATAATGGGTGTGTACCAAATTGCACCTTATTCCCTATGCGCCCGGGTCAAACGTAGTGCACTATATAGGGAATAGGGTGCCATTTGGGACAAAAGCTATAATGATCCCAGCCTGAACACAACCATCTGAGTAAGCATGAACGTGAGAGTATAATCATCCTCGTGCTCCATAGCCTCCCACAGTAAAGACTATTGGAGCTTTGGGGATTGGAGAGGGAGCTGCAGGAAGTTTACAGCATAATTATATGCTGAATCAGCAACTATAGACCCAAAACATAAATAAATAAAACATTGGAGGAGTTTTTCCTGACCCCTCACCAGGAACAACTCTGGGCCCTAGTCATAAGCTGCCAGCATGTCTAGTTGATTTTCTTGTCAGGTCACCTAAAGCTTAGTTAAAACGTCTGACCCTGTAATTTATATTTTTACAGGCCTCTCAGTGGCCCGTCATATTTGGGCCCTCCCAGGGGTCATTCACCTACTAAACCCCTCCCAGGGGTCGTTCAGATACTAAACCCCTCCCAGGGGTCATTCACCTACTAAACCCCTCCCAGGGGTCGTTCAGATACTAAACCCCTCCCAGGGGTCATTCACCTACTAAACCCCTCCCAGGGGTCGTTCAGATACTAAACCCCTCCCAGGGGTCATTCAGCTACTATACCCCTCCCAGGGGTCATTCAGCTACTAAACCCCTCCCAGGGGTCATTCAGATAATATACCCCTCCCAGAGGTCATTCAGCTACTAAACCCCTCCCAGGGGTCATTCAGCTACTAAACCCATCCCAGGGGTCATTCAGCTACTAAACCCCTGCCATTAGATGAGCTGCAGAATGTCCCTAGAGTAGACAGAGGCCGACAACGTCAAACAGCTCAACAGTAAACATTAAACATTTAATCATTTATCTTTCAAATATCTTGTCGCATGCTTGGGTTACTCAGACCGAAAATAGTTAGTTGTTTATAGTGGCTGGAATTTCTTCAGATATCATTTCTGAATGTCAAAGAACCATAAATCCCCAGCTAGTAGACAGTCTGGAAAAATACATAACAGTCCGGCTCCATGTCTTTGATGGGGGGTTTTCTACAGCGGTGAGTGATTTCACCCTGGATATCTGGATTCATGAATATTTTTATTGGAATACAGTTGTCTGAATGTAGAATTTCATGTTAGAGAGAGAGAGAGAGGCTGGGAGTGGGAGTGAGAGAGAGCGAGAGAGAGAGAGGCTGGGAGTGGGAGAGAGAGAGAGAGAAAAGAGGGGGGTTTGGGAGTGAGAGAGAGAGGCTGGGAGTGGGAGTGAGAGAGGCTGGGAGTGAGAGAGAGAGAGAGGCTGGGAGTGGGAGAGAGAGGGGCTGGGAGTGGGAGTGAGAGAGAAAGAGGCTGGGAGTGAGAGAGAGAGAGGCTGGGAGTGGGAGTGAGAGAAGCTGGGAGTGAGAGAGAGAGAGGCTGGGAGTGGGAGAGAGAGGGGCTGGGGGTGGGAGTGAGAGCGAGAGAGGCTGGGAGTGAGAGAGAGAGAGAGGCTGGGAGTGGGAGTGAGAGAGAGAGAAAAGAGGGGGGGCTGGGAGTGAGAAAGAGAAAGGGGGTAGAGAGACAGCAGCACAATTAGACCCAACCAAATCATGAGAAAACAAAAAGATAATTACTTGACACATTGGAAAGAATTAACAAATAAACTGAGCCAACTATACATCTATTTAGCCGTAAACAGAGAGTACACAGTGGCAGAATACCTGGCCACTGTGACTGACCCAAACTTAAAGAAAGCTTTGACTATGTACAGACTCAGTGAGCATAGCCTTGCTATTGAGAAAGGCCCCTGTAGGCAGACCTGGCTCTCAAGAAAAGACCGGCTATGTGCTCACTGCCCACAAAATGGGGTGGAAACTGAGATGCACTTCCTAACCTCCTGCCCAATGTATGACCATATTAGAGACACATATTTCCCTCAGATTACACAGATCCACAAAGAATTTGAAAACAAACACAATTTTGATAAACTCCCATATCTACTGGGTGAAATACCACAGTAGTGTGCCATCAGAGCAGCAAGATATGTGACCTGTTGCCACAAGGAAAGGTCAACCAGTGAAGAACAAACACCATTGTAAATACAACCCATATTTATGTTTATTTATTTTCCCTTGTGTTTTAACCATTTGTACATTGTTAAAACACTGTATATATATAATATGACATTTGAAATGTCTTTATTATTTTATAACTTTTGTGAGTGTAATGTTTATCGTTATTTATTATTGTTTATTTATTATCTACTTCACTTGCTTTGGCAATGTTAACATATGTTTCCCCATGCTAATACAGCCTCTTGAGAGATAGAGAGATAGAGAGAGTTATATTTTTTTTCATTTTTGTTTATTATCTACCTCACTTGCTTTGGCAATGTTAACACATGTTTCACATGCCAATAAAGCCCCTTGAATTGAATTGAGAGAGAGAGGGGGAGGGAGAGAGAGCAGGGAGGGAGAGAGCGAGGGGGGATAGAGAGAAGGGGGAAGGGAGAGAGGGGGGGGGAGAGAGAGAGAGAGGGGGAGAGAGAAGGGGGAGAAAAGGGGGGAGAGAGAGCTAGGGTGGAGAGAAAGAGAGGGGGGAGAGAGGGGGAAAGGGGGAGAGAGAGAGAGCAAGAGAGAGAGAGAGAGAGAGAGAGAGAGAAAGTGGGAGAAAGAGAGAGGGGGAGAGAAGGGGGAGAGAAGGGTAGAGAAAGAGAGCGAGGGGCGGAGAGATAGAAAGAGGGGGAGAGAGAGGGGGAAAGGGGGAGAGAGAGAGAGCGAGAGAGAGAGAGAGAGAGAGAGAGAGAGAGAACGCGGGAGAAAGAGAGAGGGGGAAGAGAAGGGGAGAGTAAGAGAGCGAGGGGCGGAGAGATAGAAAGAAGGGGGAGAAAGAGAGAGGATAAACCCATTCAGACACAGGAATGGAGGAGTCAGAGGAGAGTTGGGGTGGATCAAGGTGTTTAACATCATAGAGAGAGAAGAAATGCTGTTGGAGATTCCTGTAACCAGGAACTGTTTGTCCGTTAGAACTTCCAGTTCCAAGGCCAGAGTCTGCTGGAACCTAGAGGGACACTAATTGGCTGGAATCACTGCCAAAGAAGTAGTGGAGGAGGACTGGACTGAGTGGGGTAGTTTACTATAGAGGAGGACTGGACTGAGTGGGGTAGTTTACTATGGAGGAGGACTGAGTGGGGTAGTTTACTATAGAGGAGGACTGAGTGGGGTAGTTTACTATGGAGGAGGACTGAGTGGGGTAGTTTACTATAGAGGAGGACTGAGTGGGGTAGTTTACTATGGAGGAGGACTGAGTGGGGTAGTTTACTATAGAGGAGGACTGAGTGGGGTAGTTTACTATAGAGGAGGACTGAGTGGGGTAGTTTACTATGGAGGAGGACTGAGTGGGGTAGTTTACTATAGAGGAGGACTGAGTGGGGTAGTTTACTATAGAGGAGGACTGGACTGAGTGGGGTAGTTTACTATAGAGGAGGACTGAGTGGGGTAGTTTACTATGGAGGAGGACTGAGTGGGGTAGTTTACTATAGAGGAGGACTGAGTGGGGTAGTTTACTATGGAGGAGGACTGAGTGGGGTAGTTTACTATAGAGGAGGACTGAGTGGGGTAGTTTACTATAGAGGAGGACTGAGTGGGGTAGTTTACTATAGAGGAGGACTACGGTCATGATATGAAAATGATAAGATAACAGGACTGTCTCCCTGGGACGAAAGGGGGACTGTGTCTTAAATCTTAAATCTAGCTGTGTCTCCTCAGTCTTATCCAGGGTCATCTGAGGGGGACAGATAGACTCCCTGAACCCTCTGGGGGCTAGGGAAGGGTGTGTTTGTGAGTCTGTCTGTGTGTGTCCACATATCCCAGGCATGCATGTGTGTATGATCTTATGTGGAATCAAGAACATCGACCTTCCACTCGTTTATTATTCGTTTCTGAACATTCTAATACAATTCTTCTGCCAATAGTAACACACTGACTAAGTGACTCATCTGGCATCTGCTTGCATTGCCTTACAGGAACTGGTGTGCTTACAGGGTGGCATCTGTGTGTATTTCCTTCCAGGAACTGGTGTGCTTACGTGGTGACACGCACCATCAGCTGTGTAATGGAGGATGGGGTGGAGACGTACGTGAAGCCAGACTACCAGAGATGTGCCTGGGGACAGTGTTCCAGAGTGATGGCGTGAGTCTCTCTCTCTCTATCTCTCTCTCTCTCTCTCTCGTGTCTCTCTCTCTCTCTCTCTCTCTCTCTCTCTCTCTCTCTCTCTCTCTCTCTCGTCTCTCTATCTCTCTGTCTCTGTCTCTCTCTGTCTCTGTCTCTCTCTCTCTGTATCTCTCTCTCTCTCTCTCTGTCTCTCTCTCTCTGTCTCTCTCTCTCTCTCTCTCTCTCTCTCTCTCTCTCTCTCTCTCTCTCTCTCTCTCTCTCTCTCTCTCTCTCTGTCTCTCTCTCCCTCTGTCTCTCTCTCTCTCTCTGTCTCTCTCTCTCTGTCTCTCTCTCTCTCTCTGTCTCTCTCTCTCTCTCTCTCTCTCTCTCTCTCTCAATTCAATTCAATTCAATTCAAGGGCTTTATTGGCATGGGAAACATGTGTTAACATTGCCAAAGCAAGTGAGGTAGATAATATATAAAGTGAATATATAAAGTGAAATAAACAATAAAAATTAACAGTAAACATTACACATACAGAAGTTTCAAAACAATAAAGACATTACAAATGTCACAGTATATATATACAGTGTTTTAACAATGTACAAATGGTTACACAAGATAAAATAAATAAGCATAAATATGGGTTGTATTTACAATGGTGTTTGTTCTTCACTGGTTGCCCTTTTCTCGTGGCAACAGGTCACAAATCTTGCTGCTGTGATGACACACTGTGGAATTTCACCCAGTAGATATGGGAGTTTTTCAAAATTGGATTTGTTTTCGAATTCTTTGTGCTCTCTCTCTGTCTCTCTATCTCTCTCTCTCTCTCTCTCTCAAGAGGCTGTATTAGCATGGGGAAACATATGTTAACATTGCCAAAGCAAGTGAAGTAGATAATAAATAAACAAGAATAAATAACGATAAACATTACACTCACAAAAGTTATAAAATAATAAAGACATTTCAAATGTCATATTATATATATACAGTGTTTTAACAATGTACAAATGGTTAAAACACAAGGGAAAATAAATAAACATAAATATGGGTTGTATTTACAATGGTGTTTGTTCTTCACTGGTTGACCTTTCCTTGTGGCAACAGGTCACATATCTTGCTGCTCTGATGGCACACTGTGGTATTTCACCCAGTAGATATGGGAGTTTATCCAAATTGGATTTGTTTTTCAAATTCTTTATGGGTCTGTATAGTCTGAGGGAAATATGTGTCTCTAATATGGTCATACATCTGGCAGGAGGTTAGGAAGTGCAGCTCAGTTTCCACCTCATTTTGTGGGCAGTGAGCACATAGCCTGTCTTCTCTTGAGAGCCAGGTCTGCCTACGGTGGGCTTTCTCAATAGCAAGGCTATGCTCACTGAGTCTGTACATAATCAAAGCTTTCTTTAAGTTTGGGTCAGTCACAGTGGTCAGGTATTCTGCCGCTGTATCCTCTCTGTTTAGGGCCAAAAAGCATTCTAGATTGCTCTGTTTTTGTTAATTCTTTCCATGATGTCATGGAAAGAATTATGATGTCATTTGTTTTCTCTTGATTTGGTTGGATCTACAGTAATTGTGCTGCTGTCCCTCTTCTCTCTGTCTCTCTCTCTCCCTCTCCCTCCTCTCTCCCTATACCTCCTCTCATCTCCCTATCCCTCCTCTCTCCATATCCCTCCTCTCATCTCCCTATCCATCCTCTCTCCCTATCCCTCCTCTCTCCCTATCTCTCCTCTCTCCCTATCCCTCCTCTCTCCCTATCTCTCCTCTCTCCCTATCCCTCCTCTCTACCTATCCCTCCTCTCTCCCTATCCCTCTCATCTCCCTATCCATCCTCTCTCCCTATCTCTCCTCTCTCCCTATCCCTCCTCTCTCCCTATCCCTCCTCTCTCCCTATCCCTCTCATCTCCCTATCCCTCCTCTCTCCCTATCCCTCTCATCTCCCTATCCCTCCTCTCTCTCTATCCATCCTCTCTCACTATCCCTCCTCTCTCCCTATCCCTCCTCTCTCCCTATCCCTCTCATCTCCCTATCCCTCTCATCTCCCTATCCCTCCTCTCTCTCTATCCCTCCTCTCTCACTATCCCTCCTCTCTCTCTATCCCTCCTCTCTCCCTATCCCTCCTCTCTCCCTATCCCTCCTCTCTCCCTATCCCTCTCATCTTACTATCCCTCCTCTCCTCTCTCCCTATCCCTCCTCTCTCCCTATCCCTCCTCTCTCCTTCCTCTCTCCTCTCTCCCTCCTCTCTCCTCTCTCCCTATCCCTCCTCTCTCCTCTCTCTCTCCACTCTCCTCTCTCCCTATCCCTCCTCTCTCCCTATCCCTCCTAAAGGGCTTCATGTTTGGCCCTAAGTTGTTCCTTATTCAAGATATAGGCCAGCTGAAAGGAGTTGTCCCGCCCATATACCTCAGAGTGAGCAGAGGAATATGATGCCATTTGGGAAGCATATGCTAAGTGATTACAGGCACCACAGTCTAGACACTGCTCCCTCCACAAAAACCCCTGTGTCTTTAAGAAGTGTGTGTGCTCTCGTTTTCTCACGCTCTTTTAAAGAGGGAGGCAGAGACGTTGGATATTTAAGTATTTTCTATGTCTAGGAGAAGATGGCAAGACATGTTTCTTGTACAAGTAGTATGTGTGTGTGTGTGTGTGTTTGTGTGTGTTTGTGTTTGTGTGTGTGTGTGTGTGTGTGTGTGTGTGTGTGTGTGTGTGTGTGTGTGTGTGTGTGTGTGTGTGTGTGTGTGTGTGTGTGTGTGTGTGTGTACTGTATGAAGCTGCCATGAAGAACCATCAGTGCCTCCGGTAAACAGGTCATTTCTAACAATGTTTTAATGATCTGCTCTAACAGACCATGAAGTCCAATAACGTTAACAGAATAAATACTCCACAACCTCGCCAACATTAACCCTCAATTAGATCTTAACAGAATAAAATCATCCACAGCCTCGCCAACATTAACCCTCAATTAGATCTTAACAGAATAAAATCATCCACAGCCTCGCCAACATTAACCCTCAATTAGATCTTAACAGAATAAATTAATATACAACCTCGCCAACATTAACCCTCAATTAGATCTTAAAAGAATAAAATACTCCACAGCCTCGCCAACATTAACCCTCAATTAGATCTTAAAAGAATAAAATACTCCACAGCCTCGCCAACATTAACCCTCAATTAGATCTTAAAAGAATAAAATACTCCACAGCCTCGCCAACATTAACCCTCAATTAGATTTTAACAGAATAAATAATATACAACCTCGCCAACATTAACCCTCTATTAGATCTTAAAAGAATAAAATACTCCACAGCCTCGCCAACATTAACCCTCAATTAGATTTTAACAGAATAAATAATATACAACCTCGCCAACATTAACCCTCTATTAGATCTTAAAAGAATAAAATACTCCACAGCCTCGCCAACATTAACCCTCAATTAGATTTTAACAGAATAAATAATATACAACCTCGCCAACATTAACCCTCTATTAGATCTTAAAAGAATAAAATACTCCACAGCCTCGCCAACATTAACCCTCAATTAGATTTTAACAGAATAAATAATATACAACCTCGCCAACATTAACCCTCTATTAGATCTTAAAAGAATAAAATACTCCACAGCCTCGCCAACATTAACCCTCAATTAGATTTTAACAGAATAAATAATATACAACCTCGCCAACATTAACCCTCTATTAGATCTTAAAAGAATAAAATACTCCACAGCCTCGCCAACATTAACCCTCTATTAGATCTTAAAAGAATAAAATACTCCACAGCCTCGCCAACATTAACCCTCTATTAGATCTTAAAAGAATAAAATACTCCACAGCCTCGCCAACATTAACCCTCAATTAGATTTTAACAGAATAAATAATATACAGCCTCATCAACATTAATCCTAATTTAGATCTTAAAAGAATAAAATCATCCACAGCCTCATCAACATTAATCCTCATTTAGATATTAAGAGAATAAAATCATCCACAGCCTCGTCAACATTAATCCTCATTTAGATCTTAAGAGAATAAAGAATAAAGTGAAAGCAGGGAAATTGAGACGTTTACTCTGCAACTGGCTTTCCTCACGAACAGTGAATTAAATATAGTACTGACCTTCTATGGGTACATCAGCACCTGTCTCACCTTTACCTGTCTCATCTTTACCTGTCTCATCTTTACCTGTCTCATCTTTACCTGTCTCATCTTTACCTGTCTCACCCTACCTGTCTCACGTTTACCTGTTTACTCTTTACCTGTCTCACCTTTACCTGTCTCATCTTTACCTGTCTCATGTTTACATGTCTCATCTTTACCTGTCTCACTTTTACCTGTCTCATCTTTACCTGTCTCACCTTTACCTGTCTCATCTTTACCTGTCTCATCTTTATCTGTCTCACCTTTACCTGTCTCATCTTTACCTGTCTCATCTTTACCTGTCTCATCTTTACCTGTTTAATCTTTACCTGTTTAATCTTTACCTGTCTCATCTTTACCTGTCTCATCTTTACCTGTCTCACCTTTACCTGTCTCATCTTTACCTGTCTCATCTTTACCTGTCTCACCTTTACCTGTCCCATCTTTACCTGTCTCATCTTTACCTGTCTCACCTTTACCTGTCTCATCTTTACCTGTCTCATCTTTACCTGTTTACTCTTTACCTGTCTCACCTTTACCTGTCTCACCTTTACCTGTCTCATCTTTACCTGTCTCATCTTTACCTGTCTCATCTTTACCCGTCTCACCTTTACCTGTCTCATCTTTACCTGTCTCACCTTTACCTGTCTCACCTTTACCTGTCTCATCTTTACCTGTCTCATCTTTACCTGTCTCATCTTTACCTGTCTCATCTTTACCTGTCTCATCTTTACCTGTTTCATCTTTACCTGTCTCACCTTTACCTGTCTCATCTTTACCTGTTTCATCTTTACCTGTCTCATCTTTACCTGTCTCATCTTTACCTGTTTCATCTTTACCTGTCTCATCTTTACCTGTCTCATCTTTACCTGTTTCATCTTTACCTGTCTCACCTTTACCTGTCTCATCTTTACCTGTTTCATCTTTACCTGTCTCATCTTTACCTGTCTCATCTTTACCTGTTTCATCTTTACCTGTCTCATTTTTACCTGTCTCATCTTTACCTGTTTCATCTTTACCTGTCTCATCTTTAGCTGTCTCATCTTTACCTGTTTCATCTTTACCTGTCTCATTTTTACCTGTCTCATCTTTACCTGTTTCATTTTTACCTGTCTCATCTTTACCTGTCTCATCTTTACCTGTCTCATCTTTACCTGTCTCATCTTTACCTGTCTCATCTTTACCTGTTTCATCTTTACCTGTCTCATCTTTACCTGTCTCATCTTTACCTGTTTCATCTTTACCTGTCTCATCTTTACCTGTCTCACGTTTACCTGTCTCATCTTTACCTGTCTCATCTTTACCTGTCTCATCTTTACCTGTCTCATCTTTACCTGTCTCATCTTTACCTGTCTAATCTTTACCTGTCTCATCTTTACCTGTCTCATCTTTACCTGTCTAATCTTTACCTGTCTCATCTTTACCTGTCTCATCTTTACCTGTCTCACCTTTACCTGTCTCACCTTTACCTGTCTCATCTTTACCTGTCTCATCTTTACCTGTCTCATCTTTACCTGTCTCATCTTTACCTGTTTCATCTTTACCTGTCTCATCTTTACCTGTCTCATCTTTACCTGTCTCACCTTTACCTGCCTCATCTTTACCTGTTTAATCTTTACCTGTCTCATCTTTACCTGTTTCATCTTTACCTGTCTCATCTTTACCTGTCTCATCTTTACCTGTCTCACCTTTACCTGCCTCATCTTTACCTGTTTAATCTTTACCTGTCTCATCTTTACCTGTCTCATCTTTACCTGTCTCATCTTTACCTGTCTCATCTTTACCTGTCTCACCTTTACCTGTCTCATCTTTACCTGTTTCATCTTTACCTGTCTCACCTTTACCTGTCTCATCTTTACCTGTCTCATCTTTACCTTTCTCATCTTTACCTGTTTCATCTTTACCTGTCTCATCTTTACCTGTCTCACCCTTACCTGTCTCATCTTTACCTGTTTAATCTTTACCTGTCTCACCTTTACCTGTCTCATCTTCACCTGTTTCATCTTTAACTGTGTCTCACCTGTGTCCACTGCAGGTATCGTACGTACCGGAGGCCAGCCTCGCCAACATTAACCCTCAATTAGATTTTAACAGAATAAATAATATACAACCTCGCCAACATTAACCCTCAATTAGATCTTAACAGAATAAATTAATATACAACCTCGCCAACATTAACCCTCAATTAGATCTTAAAAGAATAAAATACTCCACAGCCTCGCCAACATTAACCCTCAATTAGATTTTAACAGAATAAATAATATACAACCTCGCCAACATTAACCCTCAATTAGATCTTAAAAGAATAAAATACTCCACAGCCTCGCCAACATTAACCCTCAATTAGATTTTAACAGAATAAATAATATACAGCCTCATCAACATTAATCCTCATTTAGATATTAAGAGAATAAAATCATCCACAGCCTCGTCAACATTAATCCTCATTTAGATCTTAAGAGAATAAAGAATAAAGTGAAAGCAGGGAAATTGAGACGTTTACTCTGCAACTGGCTTTCCTCACGAACAGTGAATTAAATATAGTACTGACCTTCTATGGGTACATCAGCACCTGTCTCACCTTTACCTGTCTCATCTTTACCTGTCTCATCTTTACCTGTCTCATCTTTACCTGTCTCATCTTTACCTGTCTCACCCTACCTGTCTCACGTTTACCTGTTTACTCTTTACCTGTCTCACCTTTACCTGTCTCATCTTTACCTGTCTCATGTTTACATGTCTCATCTTTACCTGTCTCACTTTTACCTGTCTCATCTTTACCTGTCTCACCTTTACCTGTCTCATCTTTACCTGTCTCATCTTTATCTGTCTCACCTTTACCTGTCTCATCTTTACCTGTCTCATCTTTACCTGTCTCATCTTTACCTGTTTAATCTTTACCTGTTTAATCTTTACCTGTCTCATCTTTACCTGTCTCACCTTTACCTGTCTCATCTTTACCTGTCTCATCTTTACCTGTCTCACCTTTACCTGTCCCATCTTTACCTGTCTCATCTTTACCTGTCTCACCTTTACCTGTCTCATCTTTACCTGTCTCATCTTTACCTGTTTACTCTTTACCTGTCTCATCTTTACCTGTCTCACCTTTACCTGTCCCATCTTTACCTGTCTCATCTTTACATGTCTCATCTTTACCTGTCTCACTTTTACCTGTCTCATCTTTACCTGTCTCACCTTTACCTGTCTCATCTTTACCTGTCTCATGTTTACATGTCTCATCTTTACCTGTCTCACTTTTACCTGTCTCATCTTTACCTGTCTCACCTTTACCTGTCTCATCTTTACCTGTCTCATCTTTATCTGTCTCACCTTTACCTGTCTCATCTTTACCTGTCTCATCTTTACCTGTCTCATCTTTACCTGTTTAATCTTTACCTGTTTAATCTTTACCTGTCTCATCTTTACCTGTCTCACCTTTACCTGTCTCATCTTTACCTGTCTCATCTTTACCTGTCTCACCTTTACCTGTCCCATCTTTACCTGTCTCATCTTTACCTGTCTCACCTTTACCTGTCTCATCTTTACCTGTCTCATCTTTACCTGTTTACTCTTTACCTGTCTCACCTTTACCTGTCTCATCTTTACCTGTCTCATCTTTACCTGTCTCATCTTTACCTGTCTCATCTTTACCTGTCTCACCCTACCTGTCTCACGTTTACCTGTTTACTCTTTACCTGTCTCACCTTTACCTGTCTCATCTTTACCTGTCTCATGTTTACATGTCTCATCTTTACCTGTCTCACTTTTACCTGTCTCATCTTTACCTGTCTCACCTTTACCTGTCTCATCTTTACCTGTCTCATCTTTATCTGTCTCACCTTTACCTGTCTCATCTTTACCTGTCTCATCTTTACCTGTCTCATCTTTACCTGTTTAATCTTTACCTGTTTAATCTTTACCTGTCTCATCTTTACCTGTCTCACCTTTACCTGTCTCATCTTTACCTGTCTCATCTTTACCTGTCTCACCTTTACCTGTCCCATCTTTACCTGTCTCATCTTTACCTGTCTCACCTTTACCTGTCTCATCTTTACCTGTCTCATCTTTACCTGTTTACTCTTTACCTGTCTCACCTTTACCTGTCTCACCTTTACCTGTCTCATCTTTACCTGTCTCATCTTTACCTGTCTCATCTTTACCCGTCTCACCTTTACCTGTCTCATCTTTACCTGTCTCACCTTTACCTGTCTCACCTTTACCTGTCTCATCTTTACCTGTCTCATCTTTACCTGTCTCATCTTTACCTGTCTCATCTTTACCTGTCTCATCTTTACCTGTTTCATCTTTACCTGTCTCACCTTTACCTGTCTCATCTTTACCTGTTTCATCTTTACCTGTCTCATCTTTACCTGTCTCATCTTTACCTGTTTCATCTTTACCTGTCTCATCTTTACCTGTCTCATCTTTACCTGTTTCATCTTTACCTGTCTCACCTTTACCTGTCTCATCTTTACCTGTTTCATCTTTACCTGTCTCATCTTTACCTGTCTCATCTTTACCTGTTTCATCTTTACCTGTCTCATTTTTACCTGTCTCATCTTTACCTGTTTCATCTTTACCTGTCTCATCTTTAGCTGTCTCATCTTTACCTGTTTCATCTTTACCTGTCTCATTTTTACCTGTCTCATCTTTACCTGTTTCATTTTTACCTGTCTCATCTTTACCTGTCTCATCTTTACCTGTCTCATCTTTACCTGTCTCATCTTTACCTGTCTCATCTTTACCTGTTTCATCTTTACCTGTCTCATCTTTACCTGTCTCATCTTTACCTGTTTCATCTTTACCTGTCTCATCTTTACCTGTCTCACGTTTACCTGTCTCATCTTTACCTGTCTCATCTTTACCTGTCTCATCTTTACCTGTCTCATCTTTACCTGTCTCATCTTTACCTGTCTAATCTTTACCTGTCTCATCTTTACCTGTCTCATCTTTACCTGTCTAATCTTTACCTGTCTCATCTTTACCTGTCTCATCTTTACCTGTCTCATCTTTACCTGTCTCACCTTTACCTGTCTCACCTTTACCTGTCTCATCTTTACCTGTCTCATCTTTACCTGTCTCATCTTTACCTGTCTCATCTTTACCTGTCTCACCTTTACCTGCCTCATCTTTACCTGTTTAATCTTTACCTGTCTCATCTTTACCTGTTTCATCTTTACCTGTCTCATCTTTACCTGTCTCATCTTTACCTGTCTCACCTTTACCTGCCTCATCTTTACCTGTTTAATCTTTACCTGTCTCATCTTTACCTGTCTCATCTTTACCTGTCTCATCTTTACCTGTCTCATCTTTACCTGTCTCACCTTTACCTGTCTCATCTTTACCTGTCTCATCTTTACCTGTCTCATCTTTACCTGTTTCATCTTTACCTGTCTCATCTTTACCTGTCTCACCCTTACCTGTCTCATCTTTACCTGTTTAATCTTTACCTGTCTCACCTTTACCTGTCTCATCTTCACCTGTTTCATCTTTAACTGTGTCTCACCTGTGTCCACTGCAGGTATCGTACGTACCGGAGGCCCAGGTACAAGGTGGCCTATAAGATGGTGACAGAGATGGAGTGGAAGTGTTGTCATGGTTACTCTGGGGACGACTGCTATGATGGTCCAACAGGGACCGGGGACAGCCAGGTCACAGCGGGACGACCTCACGTCACACAGACCGGATACAACAATGGAGCTGGGCAGAAGGGAGGAGAGGGTAGGTTTCAACATCTCTCTCACACATCATCTCTGACACAGTTATTAATATAACATCTCTCTCACACATCATCTCTGACCCAGTTATTACTATAACATCTCTCTCACACATCATCTCTGACACAGTTATTAATATAACATCTCTCTCACACATCATCTCTGACACAGTTATTAATATAACATCTCTCTCACACATCATTTCTGACACAGTTATTAATATAACATCTCTCTCACACATCATCTCTGACACAGTTATTAATATAACATCTCTCTCACACATCATCTCTGACACAGTTATTAATATAACATCTCTCTCACACATCATCTCTGACACAGTTATTAATATAACATCTCTCTCACACATCATCTCTGACACAGTTATTAATATAACATCTCTCTCACACATCATCTCTGACACAGTTATTAATATAACATCTCTCTCACACATCATCTCTGACACAGTTATTAATATAACATCTCTCTCACACATCATCTCTGACACAGTTATTAATATAGGGTAGATCACTATATTTCATTATCAAAGAAGAGTCCAAGTCCATTTGCTTGGATAAGTTGAAGCTAGGAAATGTGGCTTTGTGGCTCAATACTTGGACAGTCACAAGAATGTATTGGTTTGGAAAACTCTTAATTCAAAGAACTCTATGGGCCGTTTTCCCAGGCACAGATTAAGCTTTGTCCTGGACTTAAAAGTGCTTTGAATGGAGAATCTTTGTCTGGGAAAAAGGCTGTTAGTTTTGAATGTAGAATCTTTGTCTGGGAAAAAGGCTGTTAGTTTTGAATGGAGAATCTTTGTCCTGGAAAAAGGCTGTTAGTTTTGATTGGAGAATCTTTGTCCTGGAAAAAGGCTGTTAGTTTTGATTGGAGAATCTTTGTCCTGGAAAAAGGCTGTTAGTTTTGAATGTAGAATCTTTGCCTGGGAAAAAGGCTGTTAGTTTTGAATGTTGAATCTTTGTCTGGGAAAAAGGCTGTTAGTTTTGAATGTTGAACGATAAACCTGTGTCTCCCTGCTCCAGTTGACAATGACAAGATGAGACAGATGGAGGAGACTATTCAGAGGTTGACCAAGGACCTCCGTGACATACAGTCCACCATGACGGGCATGAACCTGAGGCTCCAAGACGGAACTAGGAGGTTAGACCAACACAAACAGTAGTGCATTATGTAGGGAATAGGATTCCATTTGTGCCGGACACTAAAAGATTACCCCACAGAGATGTACTGCTCCCAAAAGCGAATTTATAATAATAAATGGTTTTACTAAATGTGTCTAATTAATTTGGTAGAATGCCGTGCTGCTTGTTATATCTTGAATATAATGCGCTGGGAAGAAAAACAAATCTTGATTATTTTCTACAAATAAACGGATACTGGTAAAACTAAGATGCTGAACATAGAACGTAAATTAACTTTTGGGAATAGAAACACTACGATATCTTATCCAGCATCAATAGTTATTTTTAATGTGCTTATAGCTTTGATTTTGGACCCCACAGGCCAGGCCTGAACGGAGACAGGACCCCTGCAGACGCAGCCAAGCCTATGAAAGAGACCATCCACTACATTCAGACCAAACTTGACCAACTGGACAATCGCACGCAGGTACACACACACACACACACACACACACACACACACACACACACACACACACACACACACGCACACGCACACACACACACACACACGCACACGCACACACACACACACACACGCAGGTACACACACACACACACACACACACACGCAGGTACACACACACACACACACACACACAACATTTCTGTGTAAACAGCCCCCAAACACTATCCTCTACTCTTTTCTCCTCTCAGGTCCACGACCAGACCCTGCTGTCCATCAACAACCATTTGGTCAATGGCGACAGAGGTTCCCGCGGCAATGAGCTAGACGGGGCTGTCACAGGCAAGATGGACGCCATGAAGGAGGAGATCCTCCGCGAGCTGGAGAGGAGGGTCAGTCTGTCGTGCTCCTCCTGCCAGAGCGGGGTGGAGGACATGAGGAAGCAGCAGAAGAGTGACCAGGAGAGGATCAGGTATGGAGGAATAGGACTTGCCAACAACAGAAATGTAATCTGATTTCAAATATATTAAAATTAGTATTCAGAAATTAAATTGACAAACTGTAATTTCAAGGCAATAAGTAAATATTGAATTCAGAACAAATTATTAGTTGGCACTAATTTCACCCCACCATCTACTGCATCTTGCCATCTTTATGTAATACATGTATCACTAGCCACTTTAAACTATGCCACTGTTATATGTTTACATACCCTACATTACTCATCTCATATGTATATACTGTACTCGATACCATCTACTGCATCTTGCCTATGCCGTTCTGTACCATCACTCATTCATATATGGGGCAGCAGGGTAGCCTAGTGGTTAGAGCGTTGGACTAGTAACCGGAAGGTTGCAAGTTCATATCCGCGAGCTGACAAGGTACAAATCTGTCGTTCTGCCCCTGAACAGGCAGTCTGCTCCTAGGCCATGATTGAAAATAAGAATTTGTTCTTAACTGACTTGCCTAAATAAAGGAAAAATTAAATATATCTTTATGTACATATTCTTTCATTCCTTTACACTTGTGTGTATAAGGTAGCTGTTGTGAAATTGTTAGGTTAGATTACTCGTCGCTTACTACTGCAGTGTCGGAACTAGAAGCACAAGCATTTCGCTACACTCACATTAACATCATGTGTGTATGTGACCAAATAAAATTTGATTTGATTTGAATTAGTGCCCTGGAGAAGTTGCTGAGTTCCATGGAGCAACACTATCGCCACAACATGGACGTCACCAGGAGGGAGATGGAACGTACACAGGGCTGCTGCAACACCGTCACAGAGATGGACAGGAGGCTGACCACCACGGAGGGGAAGTTTAACGCCACAGCACAGGGCTATGATGTCATCAAAGAGCGCCTGGACAAGGAGCTGGGTGGTGGGTCGGGTGAAGTAGGAGGAGGAGGTGAGAAAGGAGGGAGGACGAAGGTGACGGAGGAGAAGTTGAACAGTCGACTGAGGGAGGTGGAGAGGAGGCTGAACCACACGGTGAGGAAGACCGAGCAGAAGTTCACCAACACAGGAAACAACATGAAGGACAACCTGCAGAGAGAGGTCACCACCATCCGTAACATAGTCCTCAGCCACATGGATGACCACGGCTACAGGATAGGCAAGGTAATTATCCTTCTCTGTTGCAGCGCTGTGCACAGGCCTACATTAAAAACATATGTTGGATTGGGTTAAGGCCCTGCGACAGACTAGCGTCCTGTCCAGGGGGTGTACTGGTACATCAAGCTGTCTCACTACAGAAACAGGAGATAGACTAGTGTCCTGTCCAGGGGGTGTACTGGTACATCAAGCTGCCTCACTACAGAAACAGGAGATAGACTAGTGTCCTGTCCAGGGGGTGTACTGGTACATCAAGCTGCCTCACTACAGAAACAGGAGATAGACTAGTGTCCTGTCCAGGGGGTGGACTGGTACATCAAGCTGCCTCACTACAGAAACAGGAGATAGACTAGTGTCCTGTCCAGGGGGTGGACTGGTACATCAAGCTGCCTCACTACAGAAACAGGAGATAGACTAGTGTCCTGTCCAGGGGGTGGACTGTACATCAAGCTGCCTCACTACAGAAACAGGAGATAGACTAGTGTCCTGTCCAGGGGGTGTACTGTACATCAAGCTGTCTCACTACAGAAACAGGAGATAGACTAGTGTCCTGTCCAGGGGGTGTCCTGTACATCTCACCGTCTCACTACAGAAACAGGAGATAGACTAGTGTCCTGTCCAGGGGGTGTACTGTACATCAAGCTGTCTCACTACAACAACAGGAGATAGACTAGTGTCCTGTCCAGGGGGTGTACTGTACATCAAGCTGTCTCACTACAACAACAGGAGATAGACTAGTGTCCTGTCCAGGGGGTGTCCTGTCCAGGGGGTGTCCTGTCCAGGGGGTGTCCTGTCCAGGGGGTGTCCTGTCCAGGGGGTGTCCTGTCCAGGGGTGTCATGTAGACTACCTACCTACTATTCCTCTATATCTTCAAGGTGGAGCTGGACCTCACAGTCCTGACGGACACGGTTACCGACCACAGCCGACGACTGGGTCAACTAGAGAACACAACAAACTTTATCGACACCAAACTGTCGAGGACAGTGGACATGTGCTCCGAGACCTGCGGCCCCAACGGGAAAGGCCGTAAGACAGAAGACATGGTCAAGACCCTGGAGTGGAGAGTAGTGGCCAACAAGGAGGACATCCAGAAGTTTGATACCAGACTCAAGGACCTATCGCTGACTGGCGACTCTATAGTTGACAGAGTGGTGGAGCTCAGCAACGACGTCAAGAAGATCAAAGGATTGACGGGGGAGGACGGCGAGCGCTTCAATCAGATAGTCACGGAGGTGGAGACGCTGGGACGGAGCGTGGACGACTGCTCCATCTGTAGCACAGTAGAACGAGACCTGCAGTCGTTCACCAACAGCACCAACAGCGCCATCGGGAGGTGCCAAAAGGAACTGACCAACCTGCGCAACAGGTTTGATTATTTGTTTTGTGTGTGTGTGTGTGTGTGTGTGTGTGTGTGTGTGTGTGTGTGTGTGTGTGTGTGTGTGTGTGTGTGTGTGTGTGTGTGTTTGTGTGTGTGTGTGTGTGTGTGTGTGTGTGTGTGTAGTTATTGAATAGCAAAGTAAAATGCATAGTGTCTTTCACCACAGTAACAGCCGCCATCTTGCTCTCAACAGGTTTGACTCTGAGGACTCTTCTTGTTCTCAGCTGTGCTCCAACCTGCAGGTAAATTACATGAATGAAAAGTCATTTTGATGACTATATGTTAATGTTTACTAATCTGTAGTTGTATCTGTCATGTGTGAATATATAGCTGTGTATGTTTGTTATCTAAAAGGAGGAAGTGGGGAGGCTGAAGGAGGAAGTGGAGGAGTGCACAGGGAAGTGTAAGACCGGCCTGGCGGACCTAAAGAAAAACCTGGACGGACATACGACCCTCCACGGACGGTTGGGCACGGACCTGAAATCCATCCAGGGGGAACTATCCAAGTTCACCATCAGGTAAATCTTCCTCTGCGTTCCAAATGGCACTATTATTCCCTATGTAGTGCACTACTTTTGGGCTCTCTGAGCTATAAAGTAGTGCACTATAAATTAACTAGGGTCCCATTTGGGACGCATCCCCTCTGATAAAACAGACAAGATGATCTGATTTGATATTAGATGTTGTATCATTAGTATAACCCACCACTGTTGTACAGGTTTACTACCCTGAATGACTCTGTGAAGGGGCTAGGTAATACAGTCCAGAGGCATGGCAACACCATCACAGACCTGGGCTCTGCCAAGGAAAACATCATGTCTGAGGTTAGATATACTTTTATTGTCTGTTTTTAACAGAAAGTGTACTGCGTTTTCATTGTTTGCAGACAGACAATTCCCACTGGGCAGAAACGGTTTGAATCAACGTTGTTTCAACATGTTTTAACGTTGTTTCAACATGTTTTAACGTTGTTTCAACATGTTTTAACGTTGTTTCAAAGTAATATGCCAAAGTATTGTGATGTGGAATCTACGTAATCAACTGTTGTATAGAGGCTGAAATTTCAACCACAGGATTAGGTCATCATGGTAACCAATTTTCAACTATAGGCCGGGCAGCACCTCCTACTGGAGAGTTGATCTATCTACAGCACCTCCTACTGGAGAGTTGATCTATCTACATTACAGCACCTCCTACTGGAGAGTTGATCTATCTACATTACAGCACCTCCTACTGGAGAGTTGATCTATCTACAGCACCTCCTACTGGAGAGTTGATCTATCTACAGCACCTCCTACTGGAGAGTTGATCTATCTACATTACAGCACCTCCTACTGGAGAGTTGATCTATCTACATTACAGCACCTCCTACTGGAGAGTTGATCTATCTACATTACAGCACCTCCTACTGGAGAGTTGATCTATCTACATTACAGCACCTCCTACTGGAGAGTTGATCTATCTACATTACAGCACCTCCTACTGGAGAGTTGATCTATCTACAGCACCTCCTACTGGAAAGTTGATGTATCTACAGCACCTCATTACTGGAAAGTTGATCTATCTACAGCACCTCCTACTGGAAAGTTGATGTATCTACAGCACCTCATTACTGGAAAGTTGATCTATCTACAGCACCTCATTACTGGAAAGTTGATCTATCTACAGCTGGTCTTTGGTCTCCCTTCCAGTGTTTTAACCAAGCCCAGCCATTCTTAGGATTGACATTTGTCACTGACTGCTGCCAATGTGCTATCGTGCGAATGATTATTGCGAGATCTCTTAATAGCTAAATAGTTTTACAGTTGCTATCGAAGTCATTCCAAAGGGTAGGTTTAACAAAGCAAATGAAATGTACCATATAATTTAAGAAAAATAGCAAAGTCATCAACAGCAATTGTTCTAATTCAACCTAGGGTTCAACTACAAATAGACAATGCATATTGGCCACTGGGCAGTGGTAACCAACCAGTCGATCCCCCAAAATGTCTGTAAAAAAAAGACAACGCTCTTTTTTTTGTGTGCTGTTGGTGGTATTGTATTGTACTGTAAATACTGTGTATTTGATTTGATTCATTTTGAACCATTTCCTATGTCTGAAGGTAGAAGTCTGCCAACCCAGAGAGCAAATCAAGTGCAGCTATAGGCATACCGCTGGCCAATCAGATGGATCTATATCACTGCGTCAAAAGAAGCCTTGAACTCACAGCAAAATCAATTCTTTGATTTAAAAACTTTTTAAAGCCATGACTAGAGAGAGACTCAACTAGAGAGAGACTCACCTAGAGAGAGACTCAACTAGAGAGAGACTCAACTAGAGAGAGACTCAACTAGAGAGAGACTCAACTAGAGAGAGACTCAATTAGAGAGACTCAACTAGAGAGAGACTCAACTAGAGAGAGACTCAACTAGAGAGAGACTCAATTAGAGAGAGACTCAACTAGAGAGAGACTCACCTAGAGAGAGACTCAACTAGAGAGAGACTCAACTAGAGAGAGACTCAACTAGAGAGAGACTCACCTAGAGAGAGACTCAACTAGAGAGAGACTCAACTAGAGAGAGACTCAACTAGAGAGAGACTCAACTAGAGAGAGACTCAACTAGAGAGAGACTCAGGGTAAAATATAGCAGGTTGTAGCTTGCATGTTGAAGAAAGTGTGCAAAGGGTTGCAGGTCTGTGGAGATTTTCACAATTGCTGTTATAATCTGAGCAGAATCTCAAACAGCAATGATCACTCGCGCCATGGACTTTTAATGTAATCTCAACCAGGGGCGTCATTCACCCCAAAACATCTGAGGGTGCACAAAGTACGTGAGAATGGCTGGGGGGGGGGGGGGTGGTCTGGGAGGGGTGCCCCCTGTCCGGAAGTTGAATAAAAAAAGAAATAATAATTCAAACACCTGAAAATAGCGGTTTCCTGCAGTCTAGAGCCATAATCATTATGCTTATTTCTAGGTAAAAATATATGTATATTTATCTGCGTAGCTAAGCATACCTCTTGGGCTGTCTGGATCCTCCTGACTGGTGGTTATTTGGCATTGGAGTAGGAGTCTATTGCATTGACATGCACGACTCGGGCCAGTAGGTGCGCCATAACCAATCAGAGCTGCAGTAGGCCTATATGCAAATAGCCATGGCCATATATGGATCTGTGCCGTTCACTTTGAACTGGACTGTGTTTACAGCATGAGCGGTAGTGAGTATATATGTGCTTGTTTTGTCATCAAAGCGAGAGCTGCATGTGCACATTTTGTTTATAGGTCATTTCTAGTTAATAATGTGGGATTGGTTGCTTCCTACAAGGGTGCAAAACGTGTACATTTCTAGCCATCTTTGAAAAGCAAGTCAGGTAAAGAGCATTTTGATGTCCTAATGTCCACAGCACAAGGTGCACGTGTGTAATGATCATGCTGTTTAATCAGTTTCTTGATATGCCACACCTGTCAGGTGGATGTATTATCTTGGCAAAAGGGAAATGCTCACTAACAGGGATGTAAACAAATTTTTGCACAAAATTGGAGAGAAATAAGCTTTTTTTGTGGGTTTGGAACATTTCTGGGATCTTTTATTCCAACTCATAAAACATGGGACAAAATATTTACATGATTATTATCTCCGCCCATTCAGACTACCACCAGCTATTGCACTCATACAGCTGTGAATATAGCAGAAATATTTCTGACACACGCAGGGGCCTACAGTGCTACTGCCAGCGCTTAGATTTCCCATTGTGTTAGGTTTGTTAAATGATTAGATCCCTTAGACTGACCACTACTTTAGGTTTGTTAAAATAGAGCCCTCTGCAGAGAAGAATGGGAGAAACTCCCCAAATACAAGCTTGCCAAGCTTGTAGCGTCATACCCAAGAAGACTTGGGGCTGTAATCGCTGCCAAAGAAGCTTCAACAAAGTACTGATTAAAGGGTCTAAATACTTGATGATAAATGTCATCTTTACATGTCGTTTTTTTTTGCAAAAAAACTGTTCTTGCTTTGTCATGATGTGATATTGTGTGTAGATTGACAAATTCATCCCTTTTAGAATAAGGCTGTAACGTAACAAAATGTGGGGAAAAAGTCAAGGGGTCCTAATGCTTTCCGAATGCACTGTACATGGTTCCTGTATACTGCAAATCAATTTTATATTGCACAGTTATATTTCACAGTTCTGTATTGTATTGTAGTGAGTCACTTGTCAACCTCTCCTTCCCCAAGTTGGACCAGGTGCAGACAGAGCTAGACGAGCACGTCAAGGACACCAGGGGGCGCTTCACTGACCTGGGTCGTGAGATAAAGACCATCACCAGTAAATACGTGACGGAGATTGGGGAGTGTTGGCGGTCCGCGGACGGGCTGGACAAGAGGCTTTCCAAGATGGAGGACGTCTGTGGCCGACTGGATGGTGTCTCCAACAGCCTGGCCAAGATCAAGGTAGTGAACCTTTTTTTTTTAATTTGACCCCTTTTTCTCCCCAATTTCGTGGTATCCAATTGTTTTTTATTAGCTACTATCTAGTCTCATCGCTACAACTCCCGTACGGGCTCGGGAGAGACGAAGGTTGAAAGTAATGCGTCCTCCGTATCGGACTGCTTCTTAACACAGCGCGCATCCAACCCGGAAGCCAGCCGCACCAATGTGTCGGAGAAAACACTGTGCACCTGGCAACCTTGGTTAGCGCGCACTGCGCCCGGCCCGCCACAGGAGTCGCTGGTGCGCGATGAGACAAGGATTTCCCTACCGGCCAAACCCTCCCTAACCCGGACGACGCTTGGCCAATTGTGCGTCGCCCCACGGACCTCCCGGTCGCGGGCGGTTACGACAGAGCCTGGGCGCGAGCCCAGAGTCTCTGGTGGCACAGCTGGTGCTGCAGTACAGCGCCCTTAAACACTACACCACCCGGGAGGCCTGCATCTCTTTTTAAGGAACTTTTTAAAATCTTTTTTTTATTTTTTTAAACCATTTGTGTTTTGTCCTTGGAGTTCTTGATTGGCTGACGTTGAGTATAATAATTTTGTATTATTATTATCAAGGAGGGGCTGAACAGACACGTGTCAGGGCTGTGGAACTGTGTCAACACACTCAACTCTACGGTCATCTTCCACGACGAGTCCATCGACAACATCCAGCACGTCCAGCTTCCAGACGTTCACTCTGACATCAACAGGCTCAACACCTCTGTCCTCAACGTCCTCGAGGAGTTCCACAGCTTTAAACAACAGGACTTTGTCGGTGAGTGTACTAAAGGGAGGTGAAGTGCAATGTGCCAAATTGTTGGGCGAAATGACCTTTTAGTAACTTCATAGCCAAGTCATTGAGTTGATGACAATTTTCTCCTCAGGGACAATAAAGTGCATCCTATATCCTATTTCAGTTGATTTGGACTTTAAGAGTGAAGTTAAGTGCACGTCTAAGATACATTACATGATCAAAAGTATCGCCAAACATCTCATTCCAAAATCATGGGCATTAATAAGGAGTTGGTCCCCCCTTTGCTGCTATAACAGCCTCCACTCTTCTGGGAAGGCTTTTCCACTAGATGTAGGAACATTGCTGCTATAACAGCCTCCAGTCTTCTGGGAAGGCTTTCCACTAGATGTTGGAACATTGCTGCTATCACAGCCTCCACTCTTCTGGGAAGGCTTTCCACTAGATGTTGGAACATTGCTGCGGGGACTTGCTTCCATTCAGCCACAAGAGCATTAGTGAGGTCGGTCACTGATGTTGGGCGATTAGGCCTCCTGGCTCACAGTCAACGTTCCAATTCATCCCAAGGTGTTCGATGGGTTTGAGGTCAGAGCTCTGTGCAGGCCAGTCACATTCTTCCATGCTCATCTCGACGAACCATTTCTGTATGGACCTCGCTTTGTGCACGGGGGCATTGTCATGCTGACACAAGGAAAGAGCCTTCACCAAACTGTTGCCATAAAGTTAGAAGCACAGAATCGTCTAGAATGTCATTGTATGCTGTAGTGTTAAGATTTCCCTTCACTGGGACTAAGGGGCCTAGACCCAAACATGAAAAACAGCCCCAGACCATCATCCCTCCTCCACCAAACTTTACAGTTGGCACTATGCATTCTGGCAGGTAGCGTTCTCCTGGCATCTGCCAAACCCAGATTCATCCGTCGGACTGCCAGATGGTAAAGCGTGATTCATCACTCCAGAGAACGTGTTTCCACTGCTTCAGAGTCCAATGGCGGTGAGCTTCACACCACTCCAGCCGACGCTTGGCATTGTCTATGGTGATCTTAGGCTTGTGTGCAGCTGCCCGGCCATGGAAACCCATTTCATGAAGCTCCTGACGAACAGTTATTGTGTTGACGTTGCTTCCAGAGGCAGTTTGGAACTCGGTAATCAGTGTTGCAACAAAGGACAGACGATTTTTACAAGCTACGTGCTTCAGCACTTGGTGGTCCTGTTCTGTGAGCTTGTGTGGCCTACCACTTTGCGGCTGAGCCGTTGTTGCTCCTAGATGTTTCCACTTGACAATAACAGCACTTACAGTTGACCGGGGCAGCTCTAACAGGGCAGAAATTCGATGGACTGACTTGTTGGAAAGGTGGCATCCTATGATGGTGCCATGTTGAATGTCACCAAGCTCTTCGGTAAGGCCATTCTAATGCCAATGTTTGTCTATGGAGATTACATGGCTGTGTGCTTGATTTTATACACCTGTCAGCAGTGGGTGTGGCTGAAATAGAATTCACAAATTTAAAGGTTGTGTCCACATGCTTTTTTTGTATATATAGTGTACGTATGAGAATGCCCAAGCCCCATTTCAAGAATGCAGAAGTTAGAGATATCATTAGGGAGGTTGATGGTCGAGGTCAGGACGAACGGGACGGACCAGGAATAAACCCATTATGTGTCTGGGAGTTTTTAACTGTCCTCCTCAACTTTCTGCTCTGGTGTGGATCTTGCTGACTAGACTATTTGGAGCAGAGAGTATCTTGTCCTTGGACCCTGGACTGTGGTGTGTCTGTGGTGGTCTGTGGTGTGTCTGTGGTGGTCTGTGGTGGTCTGTGGTGTGTCTGTGGTGGTCTGTGGTGTGTCTGTGGTGGTCTGTGGTGTGTCTGTGGTGGGTCGGTGGCGTGTCTTGCTCAATAGTTTTCTAGGCATGTGGTTCATCTCACTACAGTAGACTCATAACTTAGTACCGAGTGCTTCTATCTTCTAGCTGTTCTGTTTTCTGGAATGATTTCTTGATGGTTGTATTGAATATCAAGGCTGTACAGTGCTGTTTGCAAATACTTATTTTGTATTAAAATATCAACAAAAAAAACTAGAAAAAAGCAAAATTTTCAAAGAGAAAATGTGTGCGCTTGCGTCAGCTGTCCACCCTTTCTTCCATGTATAAGGTTCCCCTGGTCTACCCGGTCCGAGAGGAGAGAGGGGCTACTCCGGACTCCCCGGGCCAAAGGGACCCCAAGGAAGAGAAGGGCCCCAAGGCAAACCTGGCAAAGAGGGGCCCCTGGGACCTCCAGGTAAAACAAAAACACACATTGGATCATCACAAAGTGATACAGAAGCTCTGGGGAAAGGCTGCGAGGTCTCAGTAGACACGTGTGATACTGACGAGTACAGAGTGCAGGGTTTTATTTTCTCTCAAATCAAGGTACGACAACCATGACATTACTATAAATTGAATTCTGTAATGATCTAAAGTGATCTCTATTCAATCTGTATCGTAGCGTATTGAGCCGGAATATACAGCCTTTACCATGAATGCAGTCTTCACTAAAGCAGGAGGGTTTGCCGCTAAATTTCATTCACACAGTAGAGCTGAACCTTCTGCCATGCGGATTGAATAGAGCCCGAAATCAGTGTTGTGTTATTGAACATTTTTCTTTTCATCTTTCATCCCAGGTCTGAGAGGTGAAGAAGGTATGTTATAATGTATCTATCTATTCATTAATAATGTTAACATTGATCTGAGTGAATACTCTCTCATCTGCCCTCTGCTGAATTACACCATTTATGTTCGTTAGCGTTTCATGTTTATACTCTGTACTGTACTGTATGTACTATACTGTATGTACTGTACTATACTGTATGTACTATACTGTATGTACTGTACTATACTGTATGTACTATACTGCATGTACAATACTGTATGTACTGTACTATACTGTATGTACTATACTGCATGTACTATACTGTATGTGCTGTACTGTATGTACTATACTGCATGTACTATACTGTATGTGCTGTACTGTATGTACTATACTGTATGTACTATACTGTATTGTATGTACTATACTATACTGTATGTACTATACTGTACTGTATGTACTATACTGTACTGTATGTACTATACTATACTGTATGTACTATACTGTACTGTATGTACTATACTATACTGTATGTACTATACTGTACTGTATGTACTATACTGTACTGTATGTACTATACTATACTGTATGTACTATACTATACTGTATGTACTATACTATACTGTACTGTATGTACTATACTATACTGTATGTACTATACTGTACTGTATGTACTATACTATATTGTACTGTATGTACTGTGCTGTATGTACTGTATGTACTATACAGTACTGTATGTACTGTATGTACTGTGCTGTATGTACTCTACTGTATGTACTGTGCTGTATGTACTCTACTGTATGTACTGTATGTACTGTGCTGTATGTACTGTGCTGTATGTACTGTGCTGTATGTACTGTACTGTATGTACTGTATGTACTGTATGTCCTGTGCTGTGCTGTATGTACTGTACTGTATGTACTGTGCTGTATGTACTGGGCAGTATGTACTGTATGTACTCCAGGTACTGTATGTACTGTATGTACTGTGTGTCCTGTACTGTATGTATTGTATGTACTCTATGTACTGTATGTACTGTATGTACTGTGCTGCATGTACTGTGCGGTATGTACTGTATGTACTGTACTGTATGTACTGTATGTACTGTGCTGTATGTACTGTACTGTATGTACTGTGCTGTATGTACTGTGTGGTATGTACTGTACTGTATGTACTGTATGTACTGTGCGGTATGTACTGTATGTACTCTATGTACTGTACGTGCTGTATGTACTGCACTGTATGTACGTAATGTATCCTATGTACTGTGCTGTATGTACTGTACTGTGCTATATGTACTGCACTGTATGTACGTAATGTACCCTATGTACTGTGCTGTATGTACTGTACTGTGCTGTGCTGTATGTACTGTGCTGTATGTAAACACACCTCTCTCCCCCTGGTACCAGTAAACACACCTCTCTCCCCCGATACCAGTAAACACACCTCTCTCCCCTGATACCAGGTCCAGCAGGATAAACACACCTCTCTCCCCTGATACCAGTAAACACACCTCTCTCCCCCTGATACCAGTAAACACACCTCTCTCCCCCGATACCAGTAAACACACCTCTCTCCCCCTGATACCAGTAAACACACCCCTCTCCCCCTGATACCAGTAAACACACCTCTCTCCCCCGATACCAGTAAACACACCTCTCTCCCCTGATACCAGGTCAAGCAGGATAAACACACCTCTCTCCCCTGATACCAGTAAACACATCTCTCTCCCCTGATACCAGTAAACACACCTCTCTCCCCCGATACCAGTAAACACACCTATCTCCCCCTGATACCAGTAAACACATCTCTCTCCCCTGATACCAGTAAACACACCTCTCTCCCCTGATACCAGTAAACACACCTCTCTCCCCTGATACCAGTAAACACACCTCTCTCCCCCGATACCAGTAAACACACCTCTCTCCCCCGATACCAGATCCAGCAGGATAAACACACCTCTCTCCCCTGATACCAGTAAACACACCTCTCTCCCCTGATACCAGTAAACACACCTCTCCCCTGATACCAGTAAACACACCTCTCTCCCCCGATACCAGTAAACACACCTCTCTCCCCCTGATACCAGTAAACACACCTCTCTCCCCCGATACCAGTAAACACACCTCTCTCCCCTGATACCAGTAAACACACCTCTCTCCCCTGATACCAGTAAACACACCTCTCTCCCCCGATACCAGTAAACACACCTCTCTCCCCCGATACCAGATCCAGCAGGATAAACACACCTCTCTCCCCTGATACCAGTAAACACACCTCTCTCCCCTGATACCAGTAAACACACCTCTCCCCTGATACCAGTAAACACACCTCTCTCCCCCGATACCAGTAAACACACCTCTCTCCCCCTGATACCAGTAAACACACCTCTCTCCCCCGATACCAGTAAACACACCTCTCTCCCCCTGATACCAGTAAACACACCTCTCTCCCCCGATACCAGTAAACACACCTCTCTCCCCTGATACCAGTAAACACACCTCTCTCCCCTGATACCAGTAAACACACCTCTTTCCCCTGATACCAGTAAACACACCTATCTCCCCCTGATACCAGTAAACACATCTCTCTCCCCTGATACCAGTAAACACACCTCTCTCCCCTGATACCAGTAAACACACCTCTCTCCCCTGATACCAGTAAACACACCTCTCTCCCCCGATACCAGTAAACACACCTCTCTCCCCCGATACCAGATCCAGCAGGATAAACACACCTCTCTCCCCTGATACCAGTAAACACACCTCTCTCCCCTGATACCAGTAAACACACCTCTCCCCTGATACCAGTAAACACACCTCTCTCCCCCGATACCAGTAAACACACCTCTCTCCCCCTGATACCAGTAAACACACCTCTCTCCCCCGATACCAGTAAACACACCTCTCTCCCCTGATACCAGTAAACACACCTCTCTCCCCTGATACCAGTAAACACACCTCTCTCCCCCGATACCAGGTCCAGCAGGAATAAACACACCTCACTCCCCTGATACCAGTAAACACACCTCTTTCCCCTGATACCAGTAAACACACCTCTCTCCCCCTGATACCAGTAAACACACCTCTCTCCCCCGATACCAGTAAACACACCTCTCTCCCCCTGATACCAGTAAACACACCTCTCTCCCCTGATACCAGTAAACACACCTCTCTCCCCTGATACCAGTAAACACACCTCTCTCCCCTGATACCACTAAACACACCTCTCTCCCCTGATACCACTAAACACACCTCTCTCCCCTGATACCACTAAACACACCTCTCTCCCCCGATACCAGGTCCAGCAGGATCAGACGCCCACGTCCCTCGTCTGTCCTTCTCAGCAGCTCTGACCCGCCCTCAGGCCAGGGCTGGAACGATAGTCTTCAACAAGATCTTTGTCAACGAGAAGGATGTCTATAACCCAGGCACAGGTGTGTGTTTGGGCATTAACAGGAGTGGAGTTGTACATGTATATATCAATTCAATTCAATTCAATTCAAGGGCTTTATTGGCATGGGAAACATGTGTTAACATTGCCAAAGCAAGTGAGGTAGATAATATATAAAGTGAATATATAAAGTGAAATAAACAATACAAATTAACAGTAAACATTACACATACAGAAGTTTGAAAACAATAAAGACATTACAAATGTCATATTATATATATACAGTGTTTTAACAATGTACAAATGGTTAAAGGACACAGGATAAAATAAATAAGCATAAATATGGGTTGTATTTACAATGGTGTGTGTTCTTCACTGGTTGCCCTTTTCTCGTGGCAACAGGCCTCAAATCTTGCTGCTGTGATGACACACTGTGGAATTTCACCCAGTAGACATGGGAGTTTTTCAAAAATGTGGATTTGCTTGTATATCTCTGTCAAGGCGTTACCGTCTTAGTTCTTAAATCTCAGACTGGAGTCATTGTTTCTATTTGACTGAAGGCTTGTGTACTTATTGCGTGTTACTTCAAATATATGTTGTGCTTTTGTTTGACTGCAAAACTCATCACGAGACGCCAACGATCCCTTTTAATTTACTACGCTGTTATTATCTGACAACTTCGCTGTCCATCGAAATGAAAGTTAATATTACTGGTATTATTACCCAGAACCCATGTCTCTGTCTCCCCAGGTTACTTCACAGCCCCGGTGAGTGGTAGATACTTCTTCAGCGCTACGCTGACAGGCCATAAGAATGTGAAGATTGAGGCTGTCCTATCTAAGTCTAACTACGGAGTGGCGCGTGGGGACTCTGCAGGCTACCAACCAGAGGGACTGGAGAAACCCATGGCGGAGGCCAGACACACGCCCGGAGCCCTGGCTGTCTTCAACATCATCCTCCCTATGAAGGTGGGAGATACCGTCTGTATCGACCTGGTCACCGGGAAACTAGCCCACTCCTCAGAACCCCTCACCATCTTCAGCGGGATGCTGCTGTATGAGACCGTCTGATTGAGCTAGACTGTCAGTGTGAGGCCTTCTGATTGGCTGATCTGAAGGAGAGGGATGAGTCTAATTGGTGCTTACAGAGACAAACAACAGTGTCTTGAGATCAACAATTGAATCAAACCAGCAAGAGATATACCTTCATGAATGAATCAAACCAGCAAGAGATATACCTTCATGAATGATATAGAAGAAAGAAAAATGGACTTTTATCAATCCATCTGATGATTCGTTTTTTTGTGTGTTTCACAGCTTGGAGTAAACAGGAATCCCACTGGGCACAGATGTCCATTCAAAAGTCTGTTCCACGTTGGTTCAATGTAATTACATTGGAATGACGTGGAAACAACCGCTGTGTTCCCAGTGGGATTATATATCCAATTCTTGGACATTCATTTCCTTTTTCGAAAGAGATGCCACTGCAGGGTTTTATATGTTATAATATTTTAATACTTCGTTCAACAGTATCAACTTTAATGTTTCACTTATTGTCATAAGCTGGCCTTGAGGTCTCACACATATTCTTTAACGTCAAAGCAAACCATAGTATATTTTTGAAAGGATCACAAACTAATGCAAAGTATTTTTGTTCCATGTAGACTGATACGCCCACAAATAGGACTGGGATGGTTTTATGTTCTAGAATCTGTTTATTGCACACATTCTATGTCAAAGTGGTTCTGACGTATTTTGTATACTCAGTCTAAATTACTCACACTATCTATTTTACGGGTGCAAACAGATTGAGGAGAAATGCAACAATAAGCACATTTTCCTCAAGTAACAAAGCAATTTCAGGGTGTGGGGAGCAGACCAGCAACAAAACAAAGATACGCTGAGGTTCATTCTGACTTTTGTTCTAGAACTCAGAAAGAAAAATAACATTTTGAGGAAAATTCCATTAATTTGTTGTAGAACTCAAACAAAAAAAAAACATTTGAGGAAAATTCCATTAATTTGTTCTAGAACTCAAACAAAAAAATAACATTTGAGGAAAATTCCATTAATTTGTTCTAGAACTCAAACAGAAAAATAACATTTGAGGAAAATTCCATTAATTTGTTGTAGAACTCAAACAGAAAAAGAACATTTGAGGAACATTCCATTAATTTGTTCTAGAACTCAAACAGAAAAAGAACATTTGAGGAACATTCCATGAATATATCCAAGGACTCAAGAGAAAGATTTCTTCTCAGACTCTCTAATGTAGCCATAAGGGTCATATAAACTTGGTGAAGGTCGAGGGTTCAGCTGTAAAACGTGTGTCCTCTCTGTTTCTCTGTCAACCATATTCAGAGCCACAGATAACACTGATGAGGAGGGTACACCTCCCTCTATCCCTCCGCCCAGAAACCATGTGCCTGGTCAAAAGTAGTGTACTAAGTAGGGAATAGGGTGCCATTTGGTGACGAAGCCCATGTTTCCTGTGTCCTTCCTCACTAGGCCAATTAACATGCCTTTCCTTTCTCAAAGTATTTGAATTCAGTCCGATACAGTACAGTACAGGAAGACCCTCTAGTGGAATGTTCATATGTTGACACTATCGAGGAACATTATCATCAGAAATTACATTTACGGCTCTGTCCAAAATGATATCCTATTCTAACTATAGTACACTACTTTGGACCAAGTGCACAAAAAAAATAAAAATAATAATAACATATATATTATGTTATTTGGTCCAAAGTAGTGTACTATAGTTCAGAATAGGATACTATAAATAAAATGGGTGCCTTTTCAGATGCACATTGTATTTTAGCGTGCCATATGTTGCCAGAATTTCCCAAAGCCTTGAACCAGCCCGTTTGGAAATGCAATTTACTTTGTAATATGTGTTTGTTGTTGTTGTTGTTGTTTGCCTTGATGTACAACCTCAATAGATTGTAAATATTTGTATGTATATTTTTTGGTCATATATTAATTAATTTGTTGTGACTGTATGTTTTAGATTAAAAAATAAATAAAAAATAAATAGGTTTGTGTTTGTGTTTTTGTTTTGTTTGCCACATGTGACTCCAATACAGATCCCTTTTCCACATGTAGTCTTAACTCTCGTTATTAATAATAATAATAACAACAACAAGGAAAGCGTTGAATGCAAAGATGTGATCTTTGACCTTCACATTAACAATAAAACATTTTAAAAAATACACTGAACCAAAATATAAAAATGTAACCCGCAAGAAACTCTAAGATTTTACTGAGTTACAGTTCATATTAGGATAACAATCAATTAAAATTCATTCATTAGACCTTAATCTATGGATTTCACATGAGTAGGAATACAGATATGCATCTGTTGGTCACAGATACCTTAAAGAAAAGGTAGGGGTGTGGATCAGAAAACCAGTCAGTATTTGATGTGACCACCATTTTGCCTCATGCAGAGCGACACATCTCCTTCACATAGAGTTGACCAGGATGTTGATTGTGGAATGTTGTCCCCACTCCTCTTCAATGGCTGTGTGAAGTTGCTGGATATTGGCGGGAACTGGAACATGCTGTCGTACCCGTCGATCCAGAGCATCCCAAACATGCTCAATGGGTGACATGTCTGGTGAGTATGCAGGCCATGGAAGAACTGGGACCTTTTCAGCTTCCAGGTATTGTGCACATATCCCTGAGACATGGGGCTATGAATTAACATGCTGAAACATGAGGTGATGGAGGTGGATGAATGGCACGACAATGGACCTCAGTATCTCATCACGTTATCTCTGTGCATTCAAATTGCCATCAATAAAATGCCATTGTGTTTGTTGTCCATAGCTTATGCCTGCCCATAACATAACCCCACTGCCACCAAGGGGCACTCTGTTCACAACATTGACATCAGCAAACCACTCACCCACACGAGGCCATACACAGTCTGCCATCTGTCCAGTACAATTTAAACGTGGATTCATCCTTGAAGAGCCAGCATGCCAGTGGCCATCGAAGGTCAGCATTTACCCACTGAAGACGGTTACGACGCCGAACTCCAAGACCCCGGTGAGGACGACGAGCATGAAGATGAGCTTCCCTGAGATGGTTTCTGACAGTTTATGCAGAAATTCTTCGGTTGTGCAAACCCACAGTTTCATCAGCTGTCCGGGTAGCTGGTCTCTGACCATCCCGCAGGTGAAGAAGCTGGATGTGGAGGTCCTGGGCTGGCGTGGTTACACCTGGTCTGCGATTGTGAGGCCGGTTGGACGTACTGCCAAATTCTATAAAACAAAAGAGGCGGCACATGGTAGAGAAATTAACATTCAATTATCTGGCAACAGCTCTGGTGGACAACACTGCATTCTGCATGCCAATTGTACTCTCCCTCAAAACTTGAGTCTGTGTCATTGTGTTGTGTGACAAAACTGCACATTTTAGAGTGGCCTTTTTATTGTCCCCAGCACAAGGTGCACCTGTGTAATAATCATGCTGTTTAATCAGCTTCTTGACATGCCACAGCTGTCAGGTGGATGGATTGTCTTGGCAAATGAGAAATGCTGATTAACAGGGATGTAAAGAGATTTGTGCACACATTTTTTTGTGCGCATGGAACATTTCTGGGATCTTTTATTTCAGCTCATGAAACATGGGACCAAACATTTTACAACACTTTTTATCTGGACGTCTGGTGTATTCGAGTTCAGGAGGATGGAATCTGTCTTCATAATGGGATGTTTTTTTGGGATGCATCCTTCACGAAGCAACCTAATCTGTGGTTTACAAAGTATTCAGAGAATGTCCAGCCTCTGTATATTTTCTCATTCATCACTATAAAGGGCTTGTCAAAAACTCACATTGGCGGTCAACTGTTTCTGTTTCATTCCAGGCCACAATGACTCATATCAGTGATCCAGTGTCAACAAGGGAAATTGAGACCAAGCAGGACAGGATGTAGCAGGACAGGGTGTAGCAGGACAGGGTGTAGCAGGACAGGGTGTAGCAGGACAGGGTGTAGCAGGACAGGATGTAGCAGGACAGGGTGTAGCAGGACAGGGTGTAGCAGGACAGGGTGTAGCAGGACAGGGTGTAGCAGGACAGGGTGTAGCAGGACAGGGTGTAGCAGGACAGGATGTAGCAGGACAGGATGTAGCAGGACAGGGTGTAGCAGGACAGGGTGTAGCAGGACAGAATGTAGCAGGACAGGGTGTAGCAGGACAGGGTGTAGCAGGACAGGGTGTAGCATGACAGGATGTAGCAGGACAGGGTGTAGCAGGACAGGATGTAGCAGGACAGAATGTAGCAGGACAGGATGTAGCAGGACAGGGTGTAGCAGGACTGGGTGTAGCAGGACAGGGTGTAGCAGGACAGGGTGTAGCAGGACAGGATGTAGCAGGACAGCAGTGGTGGAAAAAGTACTCATCTTTACTTTTACTCAATGAAAATTAACTTTAAAAAAAATAAAATGAAATTTTACTTGAGTAAAATTCTAAAAGTATGTGGTTTTAAATGTACTTAAGTGTCAAAAGTAAAAGGACGATGCCCAATTGGCCGGGCATCGTCCGGTTTGGCCGTCATTGTAAATAAGAATTTGTTCTTAACTGACTTGCCACGTTAAATCAAGGTTAAATAAAATAAAAAAAGTATTAAAATATTAAGCAAAATAGACGACACAATTTTCTTGTCTTTTTTTATTTATGGATAGCCAGGGGCATAGTTCAACACTCTTGACATAATTTACAAAGAAGCATTTGTGTTTAGTGAGTCTGCCAGATCAGAGGCAGTAGGGGCGACCAGGGACGTTCTCTTGATAAGTGTGTGAATTAGACAATTTTCCTGTCCTGCTAAGCATTTAAAATGTAATGAGTACTTTTGGGTGTCAGGGAAAATGTAAGGAGTAAAAAGTACTTTATTTTCTTTAGGAATGTAAATGAAGTAAAAGTTGTCAAATACATAAATATAAACTTAAGTAAAAATACTTGAAAGTACTACCTAAGTATTTACACCACTGCAGGACAGGATGTCACTGTACTTATGGTGTATGGGGACCTCTACTGGCCAACATTATATGACAGTTTTACTATTGGTTGTTCCTGGGCTAAAGTCAAACTGCAATAGGAGAGCAAGTATGTACATCTGGTACGTACAGAGATGGTGCCCTGTCGGTAGAGATGGTGCCCTGTCGGTAGAGATGGTGCCCTGTCGGTAGAGAGATGGTGCCCTGTCGGTAGAGAGATGGTGCCCTGTCGGTAGAGAGATGGTGCCCTGTCGGTAGAGAGATGGTGCCCTGTCGGTAGAGATGGTGCCCTGTCGGTAGAGATGGTGCCATGTCGGTAGAGATGGTGCCCTGTCGGTACAGAGATGGTGCCCTGTCGGTAGAGATGGTGCCCTGTCGGTAGAGATGGTGCCCTGTCGGTACAGAGATGGTGCCCTGTCGGTAGAGAGATGGTGCCCTGTCGGTAGAGAGATGGTGCCCTGTCGGTACAGAGATGGTGCCCTGTCGGTAGAGATGGTGCCCTGTCGGTACAGAGATGGTGCCCTGTCGGTAGAGAGATGGTGCCCTGTCGGTACAGAGATGGTGCCCTGTCGGTACAGAGATGGTGCCCTGTCGGTACAGAGATGGTGCCCTGTCGGTACAGAGATGGTGCCCTGTCGGTAGAGAGATGGTGCCCTGTCGGTACAGAGATGGTGCCCTGTCGCTACAGAGATGGTGCCCTGTCGGTACAGAGATGGTGCCCTGTCGCTACAGAGATGGTGCCCTGTCGGTACAGAGATGGTGCCCTGTCGGTACAGAGATGGTGCCCTGTCGCTACAGAGATGGTGCCCTGTCGGTACAGAGATGGTGCCCTGTCGGTACAGAGATGGTGCCCTGTCGGTACAGAGATGGTGCCCTGTCGCTACAGAGATGGTGCCCTGTCGGTACAGAGATGGTGCCCTGTCGGTACAGAGATGGTGCCCTGTCGGTAGAGAGATGGTGCCCTGTCGGTAGAGAGATGGTGCCCTGTCGGTACAGAGATGGTGCCCTGTCGCTACAGAGATGGTGCCCTGTCGGTACAGAGATGGTGCCCTGTCGGTACAGAGATGGTGCCCTGTCGGTACATTTATGCAAATGTATTAAAAATAAAAACCTGAAATACCTTATTTACATAAGTATTCAGACCCTTTGCCATGAGACTCGAAATCAGGTGCATCCTGTTTCTATTGGTCATCCTTGAGATGTTTCTACAACTTGAACGGAGTCTGCCTGTGGTAAATTAAATTGATTGGACAGGATTTGGAAAAGCACACACCTGTCTATATAAGGTCTATAAGGCAAAAACCAAGCATGAGGTTGAAGGAATTGTCCGTAGAGCTCAGAGACAGGATTGTGTCGAGGCACAGATCTGGGGAAGGGTACAAAAACATTTCTGCAGCATTGAAGATCCCCAAGAACACAGTGGCCTCCATCATTCTTAAATGGAAGAAGTTTGGAACCACCAAGACTCTTCCTAAAGCTGGCCACCCGGTCAAACTGAGCAATCAGGGGAAAAGGGCCTAGGTCAGTGAGGTAACAAAGAGATGGAAGAACCTTCCAGAAGGACAACCATTTCTGCAGCACTCCACCAATTAGGCCTTTACGGTAGAGTGGCTAGACAAAGCTGATATCTCAAACCCAGCCTAAAACCTCAAACAGCAAGCAATGCAGATGTAGAAGCAAGGTGGCTAGGAAGAACTCCCTAGAAAGGAAGAAACCTAGGAAGAAACCTAGGAAGGAACCTAGAGAAGAACCAGGCTCTGGGGGGTGGCCAGTCCTCTTCTGGCTGTGCCGGGTGGAGATTATAACAGAGCATGGCCAAGATGTTCAAATGTTCATAAATGACCAGCAGGGTCAAATAATAATAATAATCACAGTGGTTGTGGAGGGTGCAACAAGTCAGCACCTCAAAGTAAATGTCAGTTGGCTTTTCATAGCCGAGCATTCAGATTTAGAGACAGCAGGTGCAGTAGAGACAGAGTCCAAAACAGCAGGTCCGGGACAAGGTAGCAAGTCCGGTGAACAGGTCAGAGTTTCATAGCCGCAGACAGTTGAAACTAGAGCAGCAGCACGACCAGGTGGACTGGGGACAACAAGGAGTCATCAAGCCAAGTAGACCTGAGGCATGGTCCTAGGGCTCAGGTCCTCCGAGAGGGGAGGGAGAGCGAGAGAGAATTAGAGGGAGCATACTTAAATTCACGCAGGTCACCGGATAAGACAGGATAAATACTCAGATACCGATGATACCCCCGGACAGAGCCAAACAGGCAGGATATAACTCCACCCACTTTGCCAAAGCACAGCCCCCACACCACTAGAGGGATATCTTCAACCGCCAACTTACCATCCTGAGACCAGGCCGAGTATAGCCCACGAAGATCTCCCCCACGGCACAACCCAAGGGGGGGCGCCAACCCAGACAGGAAGATCATGTCAGTGACTCAACCCACTCAAGTGACACACCCCTCCTAGGGACGGCATGGAAGAGCACCAGTAAGCCAGTGACTCAGCCCCTGTGATAGGGTTAGAGGCAGAGAATCCCAGTGGAGAGAGGGGAACCGGCCAGGCAGAGACAGCAAGGGCGGTTCGTTGCTCCAGTGCCTTTCCGTTCACCTTCCCACTCCTGGACCAGACTACACACAATCATAGGACCTACTGAAGAGATGAGTCTTCAAGAAAGACTTAAAAGTTGAGACCGAGTCTGCGTCTATCACATGGGTAGGCAGGCCCTTCCATAAAAATGGAGCTCTATAGGAGAAAGCCCTGCCTCCAGCTGTTTGCTTAGAAATTCTAGGGACAATCCCATTATGTCCCTACATGTCCCTGTCCCATTATGTCCCTACATGTCTGTCCCATTATGTCCCTACATTTCTATCCCATTATGTCCCTACATGTCTGTCCCATTATGTCCCTACATGTCTGTCACATTATGACCCTACATGTCTGTCCCATTATGTCCCTACATGTCTGTCCCATTATGACCCTACATGTCTGTCCCATTATGACCCTACATGTCTGTCCCATTATGTCGCTGTCCCATTATGTCCCTACATGGCCCTGTCCCATTATGTCCCTACATGTCGGTCCCATTATGTCTCTGTCCCTGGAATGTGGAGTCCCCTGCCACCAGATTCCTGAGCTTCTTCAACCAACAATGCCAAGCTCAAGAACAAAAGGTGAATCGGTGGTGTCATTGTGTTCACTGATCTCCAGTCCCACCCCCCCCCCCCCCCCCCACAGCATGTGAGAGACAGTTGGAGCCGACCCCAGTCTTGGCCTATTAGCATTTTCCACCCCCTCTGGCCAGCCCCCACCCCTCTGGCCAGCCCCCACCCCCTCTGGCCAGCCCCCACCCCCTCTGGCCAGCCCCCACCCCCTCTGGCCAGCCCCCACCCCCCATGTCCACAATGTAGACTTCACTCAACAAAGGCTGAAGCATTTAACAGACAAGAAAATCAAACCTGGAAGAGAACTGAGAGCTGGATACATTCAACACACACCTGGTAGTTATAACAGAGGACATTCAACCCACACACCTGGTAGTTATACTACAGGACATTCAACACACACCTGGTAATTATAACAGAGGCAATTCAACACACACCTGGTAATTATAACAGGCCATTCAACACACACCTGGTAATTATAACAGGCCATTCAACACACACCTGGTAATTATAACAGGCCATTCAATACACACCTGGTAATTATTACAGAGGACATTCAACACACACCTGAGAGTTATAACAGAGGACATTCAACACACACCTGGTAATTATAACAGAGGACATTCAACACACACCTGGTAATTATAACAGAGGACATTCAATACACACCTGGTAATAATAACAGGCCATTCAACACACACCTGGTAATTATAACAGAGGACATTCAATACACACCTGGTAATAATAACAGGCCATTCAACACACACCTGGTAATTATAACAGGGGCCATTCAATACACACCTGGTAATTATAACAGGCCATTCAACACACACCTGGTAATTATAACAGAGGACATTAGACACACACCTGGTAATTATAACAGATGACATTCAATACACACCTGGTAATAATAACAGGCCATTCAACACACACCTGGTAATTATAACAGGGGCCATTCAATACACACCTGGTAATTATAACAGGCCATTCAACACACACCTGGTAATTATAACAGGGGCCATTCAATACACACCTGGTAATTATAACAGGCCATTCAACACACACCTGGTAATTATAACAGAGGACATTAGACACACACCTGGTAATTATAACAGATGACATTCAACACACACACCTGGTAGTTATAACAGAGGACATTCAACACACACCTGGTAATTATAACAGAGGATAATTTTGCACGCCCAATTTTTCAGTTTTTGATTTGTTAAAAAAGTTTGAAATATCCAATAAATGTCGTTCCACTTCATGATTGTGTCCCACTTGTTGTTGATTCTTCACAAAAAAAATACAGTTTTATATCTTTATGTTTGAAGCCTGAAATGTGGCAAAAGGTCGCAAAGTTCAAGGGGGCCGAATTCTTTCGCAAGGCACTGTACATACATACATACATACTATACACTCACATGTATAAATATGTGTTTATTTATTTTCCCTTTTGTACTTTAACTATTTGCACATCATTACAACACCGCATATAGACATAATATGACATTTGAAATGTCTTTATTCTTTTGGAACTTCTGTGAGTGTAATGTTTACTGTTCATTTTTATTGTTATTTTCACTTTTGTTTATTATCTATTTCACTTGCTTTGGCGATGTTAACACATGTTTCCCCATGCCAATAAAGCCCCTTTGAATTGAATTGAGAGAGAGAGTCAGGAGACGTGTGAGAAACAGGCCAACGTGCTGCTCCACACCTCCACGCCTTGTCTGTATATCCACACTCCAATCCACAAACACCTACCGTATCCAGTACTCTGCCTTATACTCTAGTCTGTTCAGTACAGGAGAGTGATACTGGTCTAACGAGGCAATGGGAGACTTCAGCAGATTAACAATGAGTGCAACGAGAGAGAGAGAGAGAGAAAGAAAGAGAGAGAACGAGAGAGAGAGAGAGAGACAGAGAGAGAGAGACAGAGAGAGAGAGAGAGAGAGAGACAGAGAGAGAGAGAGAGAGACAGAGAGAGAGAGAGAGAGAGAGAAGACTGTGCAGAGAATATTGTAGTTTAGATTCTATACTTTAGAATGAACACAGTGAAGTCACATTTCTTCTATGAGGAGAAAGGGTCGATGCCATGTCACCACAAACAACACAAAATATGGCGTCGTAACTCAAGTGGGCTTGTAGATCTGATTCAGCTTCGATCAATTTTTTTTTTTAAGAGCACCATTTCCCAGAGTAGCCTGTTCTCTATGAGCTGACCAGAGACTGAGTAGCCTGTTCTATATGAGCTGACCAGAGACTGAGTAGCCTGTTCTCTATGAGCTGACCAGAGACTGAGTAGCCGGTTCTCTATGAGCTGACCAGAGACTGAGACTGAGCTGTCAGGATGTCCAGAAAAGTCCATAATAATAATGAATGTAGGCTACTGTATAAGCTATTGAATACAAGCCTGATATCAGTAAAAAAAAACAACAACATGTATATCACGCATTGGAGAGCATTTTGGGCCCTAAAACAAACTGGTAAAAAATAATTAAAAAACGAACTATCACAGATTATCGTGAAATAGACACAAAATACTTAAATTCAATACAAGCACACACACTCACACAAAAAGTCAGGTTGTTTTCGTCCACCACAGGATTTGCTTCATAATGCATTCGTGCCCAGTATCCTTCATAAAGAATTCCAATTTGTTGTGGCTAATGTTAGCTAGGATGGGAGTTAAAGTTAGGAGGGATGTCTAACAACCCAAAGGTTGCGTGTTTGAATCTCATCGCAGATAACTTTAGCAACTATTTGCTACTTTCTGTGTATTTTTATAGCTACTTTGCAACTACTTAGCGTGTTAGCTACCCCTACCCTAGCTAACATTACCCACAACCAATTGGAATTCCTAACATTACATACGTTTTGAAAATTCGTTACATATTGTACGAATTGTAATTGGTAAAGTCTAATAAATACCAAATGGATAATGGACACCCACAAAGTAATATATACGACAAAATAACATCATACTAATTGTAGATGTACGTTTACTATACTAGGTCTAGGTGTTATGCAACCTACTGCATTCATCTGTGATTGAAATGCACTGTATACAACATCGTGTACGGAGAAATGTACTGAGTCTATTGTGTTTACTTTACATACAAATGTTGATATTGGGTTGGGGGGAGAAAAACAAATGAAGATAGCCAACAACCCGATACTTCCACCTATATAAGTGTTGTTCTCATCGATAGCCGTCGACACCACGGCTTTTGTTACCACTTCACATTGAAATTGACCCTGGCCCTGCGTGGGGGCAAGAGGGGCGGTGTTTTCTCAAACCACAGACAACAACAAAACAACAGGTCTGCGGCGATGGACAATTTCCTGACGAGAGGTCGGCCTTATCACTCCCAAATCTCTCTTCAAAGTGTCCCTATCTGCAGTGAACCCAAGTCGGCTGAATCCGTTCCATGCACACATCATGGAATAACTAAGTTCCCTGGGAGAGAATCCGGAACGAAGCCCTATGCGGTGCGCTTTACCACTCCGATAGTCCTCTTGGAAAACGATTTATACCACATATTTCAGGTAAGTAACGCACCCAAATTACTATTGTATCAATGAGAAAAGTACTACTACATGTAAGTTAATCAGAAGAAAACGTGGTACAACAGTTGGTTGATGGTGCGTTTGATGATAACGAATCAATCACAAACGTCTCCTATTTTCATTCGTACAGAATTGATTATATTCGAAATTTTTGTTACAAAATTATTATTTTATTTGAAGCCTAGCGACTCAGTTCTGCTGTTCGCCACACGTCGTCTTGTACCACACCTTCGTGCGTCGTTGGCTATATTAAGATGAAATAATTGCGTAATTAATTGAATTTAGTATGGCAACTTTTTTCTCTTGGTGGAAACTGCTAGGATGTTTTACACAACACACATACATATTTTACACAATGAACACATTATACCTATTTAAAAAATCTCTCTATATATTTTTAAACATTAAAATATGTATATAAAATGTGTCACATGCATATCAATATGACTTCACCAAGTTTACAGCAATACGTTTCAGCCCTGGAGCTGTTTTGTTATTCTGAACATGCGCAGCTAATATATTTGCGAACACATTGCTTGCCACAAATCCATTTTTAATCTCGACTGGTCCAGCTTTCTGTAAATGGGTCCAGGAACACAAGAATTCAATCACGTTCAGTCAGTTATAAATGCATGTCTCTTCAGGACGTATTCAGTCAAACCCGTAAGCAGGTTTGACTGATAGTTCTAGATAAAACATTCTTCATGTAGGTTCACAATTACATTTTTCTCCCCCCCCCCCCTTCAATGTGATTAAAGTTATCTAGTAGACAGCTTCTGAACCTTTCCTGTGTATCTGCTTCTGTATGGGTTCAGGTTCATGTTCAAATGAACTATCTCTGTTCTGTCTCTGTGTCCCGGCAGGTATGATTCGGAGGAAGGAGGTGATACTCTCAGTCCTAGGGGAGCTGCAGGATGCCACAGAGAGCTCCGGCCTGCACGCCCTCACCAGGGTAGCTCTGGAGGTCCACCAGGTACTGACCCCCTTCACCCTGCCTTCCTCACCTTGCCAGGAGTTCCCCGGCTGGGCGGGCATCGACGGCGTGGCCCATAGCCTGTACCCTGCTGACGCCCCCGGAGGCCTCCTGCCTCTGGCCTGTAAGGGAGAGGGGAACCTGTTGTTTGATACAGCCAGCATGCTGCTAGTGGGGACGACTAGTCTCAGTCTGGAGCTGCAGGTGAGCAGAGATTGGCAGTGTTTCATATGCAGCATCTGAGTTCCAACCACTACACTGTATTTATTTTGTGGATCTGTTTTTATTTTTTCCTAGTTTGGAAATGTAATTTCTTTGTGGATAAGAGCTACTAAGAAATGAGTGTGTGTGTGTGTGTGTGTGTGTGTGTGTGTGTGTGTGTGTGTGTGTGTGTGTGCCAACTCCTGAACTGCATTGCCTCCAGGTACGTACGGTGATGGAGATGCTGCTGTGGAAGAGATACTACCTGGGCGGTATGATCGACTCGAAGGTGATGCTGCAGGCGGCCAGGTTCAGCCTGTGTGCCCAGGAGTCCCAGGACATGCTCAACCTCCCCCTTTCAGTCCTCGAAGCTATCTTCGACGCCGACGTCAAAGCCTCCTGCTTCCCTGGCTCCTACGCTAACATGTGGCACCTCTATGCTCTTTCCTCCGTCCTCCAGTGCAACATCTATTCTGTCTACCCCATGTACAACCTCAAGATACGACCCTACTTCAACCGCCTGATAAGACCCAGGTCCTACCCCAAAGACATGGATCCTATCACCTTGCACATCATGTGGTCCGGAGAGCTGGAGGGGGGCTCCTCCAGGTTCAGACCCACAGTCTTTGTAGCGTTAGTCCATTCTAGTGACCTCCGGACGGGCAGTCCTAACGACGAGCAGAGGGTCCCCCCACTGAAGACACCGGAGCTTCTCAAGCAGGACTCTCACCTGTCCTACTCCAGTCTGAAGGACAAGTACAACGTCACCAAGAGTACGTTCTACCGCTGGAGACGGCAGACGCAGGAGCACCGTTTAAGGTCTGCTGCCAGGTACGTTCCCGTTTCCTGTCTCTGTCGTCGATCAAAATACTGTCTGATTTAAAATCATGGCACTCTGGCACATTCACACTTTATTTTTTGTTGTTGTCTTGTATTGTTTATTTAGCTGTATGTTTCTGCTGACATTGAATTACTATTTTTAATCTGAACTTTTTCTATCAAGGTACGAGGCCAAACACTTCCTCCAAGCGTGCTATCTGGAAGGGAAGCTCATCCCTCTGCATCAGTTCAAAGAGTTCTTCCCTGAGATCTCCAGATCCACCTACTATGCATGGAAGCACGAGCTGATCTCATCTGGCGGTAATTTCTCCACGTTCTCCACGAGCGAGGTGAGTCCAGGGGACAGCACGGAGCAAGAGTCCTGGTCCTCTCCAGAGTCCAAGCTCGGGCAGGAGGAAGACCATGAGGTAGAGCCAGACGCAGAGCATCACGACAGTGTGGCCAGTCTGTTCGGCCTGAACTACAACGATGATATGATGATGGATGGAGAACGGGCCCAAAACATGGCTCTGATGCAGGAGGCCAAGAAGGTTCTTCAGAACTGCATCGCTAGGAATACATCGTTCCCCTTCCGCATCTTCAAGAGGAGCTTCCCAGGGATCTCCAGGTTACCTACAAGGATTTTACTGTTATTTAGCTCAGCCTTTAATAAAAAATAGTTTACTGTTATTTTAGACATTATTTTTGTTTTTTAAATCTTGCATTCATCCATTTTATTGCCTCCCTTCATATTATCGATTTACTGTAAAGTGTGTTGCAATTTTAACATGAACTTTTGAACTAAAAGTTTGATTTGATCCAGGTCTACTTATTACAACTGGAGGAGAGAGGCCATGCTGTTTAACCGAGGCTACAAGGTCGGAAGCAGTGAAAACAGCTTGGACACGGATAAGAGTAGTCCAACTGGTGGTCTGTCCCCTATCGGGGGAACTGAGAGCCATGGTCATGCTGCCACGGTCTTCCCCAGAGTTAAGATCTGTAGAAACAACCATAAAGGGTTCAGGATGGTGTTCCTACGCAGGAAGAAGCTGAGAGAAGCTGCCAAGGTGAAGGTGTGGAGGTCAAAATGGCCTCTGTCTAGGTTCAGAGTGAAGTACCCCTCCCTGTCCCTCTGTTTCTATTGGCTGTGGCGTAATGGCCCCAGTGGAACCAGGAAGGAGGAAACCACCACCCCGTCTTTAGAGGTGGACCGTTCTGAGATGATTATGGAGAACAACAACGCAGTGAAAGAGAATGGGATGATGATGATGATGGCAGAGAGTGACATAGAGACAAAGGCTCCAATGCAGGACGTGTTCTCCTTTGAGGGGGACCCGACAGAGGATCTGAGAGGCCCCGTCACCATGACCTCTGTGACATCCCCCTTCGACACCCACCTCCCCAACCCAACCAATATGTCCGCCACCACAGACGACCAGATGTTTGTGATGGATCTGGTGGCCCTGGCTAACTTCAAGGCCAAGGCCAAAGTCTTCCTGCAGCAACGCTTCGAGGAGAAGTCCTTCCCCACCTTCAAAGAGTTCAGGTCCTTCTTCCCCCTGACTCCCCGTTCCACCTACTATATGTGGAAGAGAGCCCTGCATCACGGAGTGCCACTGGTACATGGCTGAGAGAGAGGGCATGGCTGAGAGAGAGAGAGAGGGCATGGCTGAGAGAGAGAGAGAGGGCATGGCTGAGAGAGAGAGAGGGCATGGCTGAGAGAGAGACATTTGTAATGTCTTTATTGTTTTGAAACTTCTGTATGTGTGATGTTTACTGTTAATTTTTATTGTTTATTTCACTTTATATATTCTCTACCTCACTTGCTTTGGCAATGTTAACACATGTTTCCCATGCCAATAAAGCCCTTGAATTGAAATTGAGAGGGCATGGCTGAGAGAGAGAGGGCATGGCTGAGAGAGAGAGGGCATGGCTGAGAGAGAGAGAGAGGGCATGGCTGAGAGAGGACACTTTGTGTAATGGTGTTCATACACTCTGTTACACTAGCTTTAAGCAGAAGGGTGTCCCTGTAACAAACTGAAATGCTCTCTTGTCTGTAGTCTCTTCCGAATCCTAAACTCTTTCCCCCCTCCCCCGTCACTCCCTCAAACAGAGTCCTCAGTATCAACCCCCACCCCCTCCTCACCCACTTTGAAATTATGTCGATTTTTTTTCAGCTGAGCACACTGTAATTGTTTTGGTTTGTAGTTTGAGGTATGCTTCAGCACCTGGGTGAAGTCTAATGTATTGAAATGGCAGCCAAATGCGACTTAAACATGATGTTCACCCTCCATCTCGTCTCCATTCCTGGCTCTCCTTTGTTCTCCTCCCTCCCTCCATCCCTCCACCTATCACCTTCAGGTCATGGACATTTGCACATCTGTGAAAAGACACTGTCCTACAGTTCAAGTAATGGTCCTCTGGCCTCTAGCAAAAGGCAGTTGAAAGTCATCCTGATAGTGACCGACCAGCGGGGGTTGATTTATTTATTTAAATGGCTCTTTGTTTGAGACTGGGTGTGTTCTTCTTCTCTTGTATTTAGTTGTAATCTCCCTTCAGGAAGGACTCCTTTTTATTTCCTTGTTTTTCTTCTTCTTCTTCTTCTTCTTCTTCTTCTTCATTTTAAATAGTTTTCAGGTTCCTTCAGAATGTTCAGTTTTTTTTTTTTATTTTTTTTTTTAATCCATTTGATGTCTGTCTACCTGTTCTGTAGGATTCCTAGTGGTTTAACCTTTTTAATGTGTTGTATTGAAAAGGAGTCTGTGGTTTGTGTCAGGAAATGGTCTTTTGTTTCAGAAATCTAGTTTCTCCCCTTTTTTTGTTGTTGTTTAAAACATGCTCTGTACACACACACCACACACACACACACACACACACACACACACACACACACACACACACACAGTGTTTTGATTCACAAATATTATTATTTTTACTATTACTACTACTATGATGATTTAACTTGGTTCATCGCTGTTTTTTGTGTTTCAGGGTCTTTACTTCATCGTGATTTATATAGCAATAGATGCTACGCCGAGCAGGCCTATAGATTGTCTCCTACTGTAATGTATCTTTGCACTGTGGTATCTCAATGGGATACGGAATAACATCTCAACCATATCAGGGATCAGTTGTCTTTTTACGACATATGTTACAGGGTCTCAAGACCAAATGTGTTTCAATTTGAATGGAGCAGTTTTGTTTTCTAATGAATGTTTACAACACTTCTGGACACGCTACCAGAATATGTAATATGCTAATTGGCCTAATTAGGTGTATATTTTCTTTTTAAGAATTTCTATATTTTCTCTTGTGATTTACCATGCCTTTTTTGGGGGGGTTGAAATAACTTTCCTATTGTTCATGTTTTTTTCTGGTAACCATAATGTGACATTAATCTTCTCTCTCTCTAGAGTCCTAAAGCATTGTATGTATGTTCGTTTTAAGTCATGTTTGTCTTCTATTTTGCCATTTAGTTATGTTCTCAACGAGTATTGGTGTACCACTGCCACCATAGCAGCCAAACATGATGTTTTCTATTCTAATGTTTTTCTGCATATTTGTTTATCAAAACTGGTGGAGTGAAACAGTTAGTATTTTTTTTGTTGCTACGAGGTAGAACATCAATGAATCAATGAACCACCCACTCAAACTCCACTTGTGCCTGCGAGTCATCCAATCACACAGCTTCCACTTGTGCCTGCGAGTCATCCAATCACACAGCTTCTAACTCCATTCCTGGCAGCACGTTATCATGCTTTTTTAATTCCGTTGTAAATGTCCCCTTTCGCTTTAAGGAGACCATTTTGTGTAGGTGTAATCTTCTGGAGGCATCGACCGTGTCTTGGTACACAGTAATCAAAACACAGTGATTTACGTTGGTCTGCTGCGTCGGGGGTATGTTATTTTCTAGAAATGAGCTTTTCTCATCGATGAAAGTTGAAGGGGAGGCAGTGAGTGTGCTACACATTGCATTTTAGCTTGAAAACAGTTGCTATCAGCATATTTTTTTTTATCAAGTAACATGTGTGAGAGGGGCTACTACCCCCCCTCGCATACAAATATAAAAGTACAGACCTACTTTACAACATAACTCGTCAGGCTTCAATTTGATAAACAAAAAATGCAAATAAGTTGGCCTACGTGTGGTAAAAATCAAATTGTGACTGAAAACGTGGGTATAATATATGTGAATTCACTGCCAAGTTGTGACTGAAAACGCTGGGCACACGCTGATTATGTCCATGTTGTTTCCAATAAAATGAAATATAACAAACACGGAATACATGTTGATTTTTGAAAAGTCTGTGCCTGGTGGGAAGCGATGACCTATTTTATAAGGAAGCTCACCCCCCCCCCCCCCCCAAAACCAAAATATATACATTGAAATGCCTCATGATTTGTCATCTCATCTCACAATTAATCTATGCTTCAGTCTGATCAACTGCAGCCTATACCAACCACCACTGATCCCATCTGGGCCTGGTCTGGGGAAACAAAGCATGAACATCAGGCTAATATAGGCACACATTAATTAGTTTTCTGAGAAAATGTGAAAGTTATCAAATGTGCTTTATATTCAAACTTCAGGTGGCTACCTAGGTCTTTTAAAAAAAAAGTTTTATAAAAAAAAAAAACTTATTGACTGGAATGAATCAAATTCAACTTTATTAGTCACATGTGCAGAATACAACAAGTGTAGGACCTTACAGTGAAATGCTTTACTTACAAGCCCTTAACCAACACGATAATGACGACATACTGTATAAATAACTTTTGAATTACAGATTAAATAAAGCAAGCTTCGCCCTGTGATTCGTTCTATTGTCGCAGTCGCAGTTGTGCTCTGTCTGTGTAAAGGACCCCCCCCCCCCTCCCTCCTCTTCGTCCTCTTCGTCCTCCTCTTCTTCCTCCTCCTCCCTGTTAGTTTTAAAATAGATTTGAACAGGTACAAAAAGTGGCTGCAATTTGACGTGTTTATTTTGTCTTCTCAAGAACCAGGAGTTTAGAAAAAAATTATCTGTTCACCGTCCCAGTCTGTATAAAAGCGTATTAATTGTCATACGCTAAAACTAGGGTCCGGAGTTGGTTAGCTTACCAGATGAGGGAAAACTCTGAGCCCCCAGGGAAAAAAATCCCGCCGACGACCACTCTGGGGCCTGTGGTGCCACCTCTGAAAATCACCACACAGACGTTAAACCGTGGAAAAACATCCTTTCTGTATGATCTACTATCAACGTTGTACGTTTATTTTGCCGGTGAGGATAAACTTCCATTTTTAACGCGGCTCAGTGCAGCCAACAAGTTCAGCTGTTTCAAAAAATATCATTGCTCTGTTATTACCATTTTATACTGTAGGAATGTTGGGCTGAGTGAGACAATTCTGTTTACACTGTCCTGCTTGGAGGGGGGGGGGGGGGGGCTGTCTAGTAAGTGTCATGTTTTACCTCGTGTGTATCTGAGGAGGTTTGGTTTTTTATTTTTTTACCAAAAGCGTAGCAAGTGTGAAGAGGCTCTATATTGAAACTAGCTCTCACAGTCTCATGTCAGAATTAGACGTTTGTACATTCAGATGAGAATGTCAGACCCCTGGCGTATTTTCTAAACCAGATGGTTTAGCAAAGCCAACTCGGCGTCGCTGTTCACTCCCCCCCCCCCCCCCACACAGTGATTTACAGTACTTCAAATACACAGCTCAGGCTTTGTCCATGATGACACATTCTGTTCTGACTCGAGTTGGTCCCATTCTGTCTGCCTGTTTCAATTGTGCTGGTGCTAATGAAAAGGAATGGTTGGCAAAGGGGAGGGATGGGGGGGCTGGGTGGAAGGGGGTTAATTGTATGTGTGGGGACAGAGGTGTGTGTGTGTGTGTGTGAGAGAGAGAGAGACGTACTGTACATGGTATGCTAGAAGTGGATAGGCTCTATGGGGGAGTGAACAGCATTGCTGAGTTGGCTTTGCTATCCACCTGGCTTAGAAAATAAGCCATAGGTTTGACATTCTCATCCAAATATTCGACAATACAATGGAAAAACTATGTTTTTGTTCCAAACAGTTTTTGGTCAGACGTATATTCAATTGGCAATTGACATGAACTTCATGGCTCCCGTTTATTCCGATCTTCAACTGCTCCATGGCCTTTAGCTTGGATAAATGGCCCAGCTAGCACATAAAGGTCTGAGAACCATAGGTTTATTTTAGAGGGTAGAGAATGGGACATGGTTATAAACACTGTTCGTAGCAGATGACATGGTTATAAACACTGTTCGTAGCAGATGACATGGTTATAAACACTGTTCGTAGCAACATGACATTTGAAACCTTTTGGGGGAAATATTTTACTGTTAATGTTTTAATGCTGTTTAATCAATGTTGTTTTTTTGTTTCATCTCACTTTTGTTTATTATCTATTTCACTTCCTTTGGCGATGTAAACATGTGGTTCCCCATGCCAATACAGCATGTTTGAATTTAATTGAATTGAGAGAGATATCTGGGGCCTGGGTAAGAAAGGTGCTAAGAGGGGAAGGAAAGAGAGTGGGAGGAAGGAGAGTGGGAGGAAGGAGAAGGGGGAGGAAGGAGAGTGGGAGGAAGGAGAGGGGGAGGAAGGAGAGTGGGAGGAAAGAGTGGGGGAGAAAAGAGTGGGGGAGGAAAGAGTGGGGGAGAAAAGAGTGGGAGGAAGGAGAGGGAGGAAGGAGAGTGGGAGGAAAGAGAGTGGGAGGTAGGAGAGTGGGAGGAAGGAGAGTGGGAGGAAGGAGAGTGGGAGGAAAGAGAGTGGGAGGAAGGAGAGTGGGAGGAAAGAGAGTGGGAGGAAAGAGTGGGGGAGGAAAGAGTGGGGGAGGAAAGAGTGGGGGAGGAAAGAGTGGGGGAGGAAAGAGTGGGGGAGAAAAGAGTGGGAGGAAGGAGAGGGAGAGGGGGAGGAAGGAGAGGGGAAAGAGAGGGGGAGGAAAGAGAGGGGGAGGAAGGAGAGGGGGAGGAAAGAGAGGGGGAGGAAGGAGAGGGGGAGGAAGGAGAGGGGAAGGAAAGAGAGGGGGAGGAAGGAAAAATCTATTCTGCTGCATCTCCACTGAGGATTTATCCCAGTGTTTTACCCAAAACATCTCCAACTTTTCTGTTTCCATCTACGCGGGCCGACACCTGTGTTTCACTGGGCCGTGGCTCCGGTGGACCGGCTCTGACGAGCTAAGGCAAGGATCTTGGTACTTTTCAGCCTGCAATTACATAACAATGGCTAACTGTGAACTTTAACACCTTCTCACAAAGCAACAGTCTTGAATGATGCAGAGGTTGTGGTGAGGAGAAACTGCTGTTCCTGACGGAAGGACAAGAAATATGGTAATAGCTCCGTCTTGCCCTATGATTGGCTAGGTATTTTCACCATATTGTGTATCACTTGTGGTCATCACATTGTGTATCCCTAATTAGTCATGTAGCTACAGTATTAGTCATGTACAGTATTAGTCATGTACAGTATTAGTCATGTAGATACAGATTAGTCATGTAGATACAGTATTTGTCATGTAGATACAGTATTTGTCATGTAGATACAGTATTAGTCATGTACAGTATTAGTCATGTACAGTATTAGCCATGTAGCTACAGTATTAGTCATATACAGTATTAGTCATGTAGCTACAGTATTAGTCATGTACAGTATTAGTCATGTAGCTACAGTATTAGTCATATACAGTATTAGTCATGTAGCTACAGTATTAGTCATATACAGTATTAGTCATGTAGCTACAGTATTAGTCATATACAGTATTAGTCATGTAGCTACAGTATTAGTCATATACAGTATTAGTCTTGTAGCTAAAGTATTAGTCATATACAGTATTAGTCATGTAGCTACAGTATTAGTCATGTAGCTACAGTTTTAGTAATATACAGTATTAGTCATGTAGCTACAGTATTAGTCATATACAGTATTAGTCATGTAGCTACAGTATTTGTCATGTAGCTACAGTATTAGTCATATACATTATTAGTAATATACAGTATTAGTCATGTAGCTACAGTATTGGTCATGTAGCTAGAGTATTGGTCATATACAGTATTAGTCATGTAGCTACAATATTAGTAACATACAGTATTAGTCATGTAGCTACAGTATGTCATGTAGCTACAGTATTAGTCATATACAGTATTAGTCATGTAGCTACAATATTAGTCATGTACAGTATTAGTCATGTACAGTATTAGTCATGTACAGTATTAGCCATGTAGCTACAGTATTAGTCATGTACAGTATTAGTCATGTAGCTACATTATTAGTCATATACAGTATTAGTCATGTACAGTATTAGTCATGTAGCTACAGTATTAGTCATGTACAGTATTAGTCATATACAGTATTAGTCATGTAGCTACAGTATTAGTCATGTGCTCTGTAGTGTGTGTTCTCTGTAGTGTGTGTGCTCCATTGTGTGTGTGTGTGCTCTGTAGTGTGTGTGCTCTGTAGGGTGTGTGTGCTCTGTAGTATGTGCGCTCTGTAATGTGCTCTGTAGTGTGTGTGCTCTTTAGTATGTGTGTGCTCTGTAGTGTGTGTGTGCTCTGTAGTGTGTGTGTGCTCTGTAGTGTATATGTGCTCTGCAGTGTGTGGGCTCTGTAGTGTGTGTGCTCTGTAGTGTGTGTGTGCTCTGTCGTGTGTGTGTGTGCTCTGTCGTGTGTGTGTGTGCTCTGTAGGGTGTGTGTGCTCTGTAGTGTGTGTGTGCTCTGTAGTGTGTGTGTGCTCTGTAGGGTGTGTGTGCTCTGTAGTGTGTGTGTGTGTGCTCTGTAGTGTGTGTGTGCTCTGTAGTGTGTGTGTGTGTGCTCTGTAGTGTGTGTGTGTGCTATGTAGTGTGTGTGTGCTCTGTAGTGTGTGTGTGCTCTGTAGTGTGTGTGTGCTCTGTAGTGTGTGTGTACTCTGTAGGGTGTGTGTGCTCTGTAGTGTGTGTGTACTCTGTAGTGTGTGTGTGTGCTCTGTAGTGTGTGTGTGCTCTGTAGTGTGTGTGTGCTCTGTAGTGTGTGTGTGCTCTGTAGGGTGTGTGTGCTCTGTAGTGTGTGTGTGCTCTGTAGTGTGTGTGTGCTCTGTAGTGTGTGTGTGCTCTGTAGTGTGTGTGTACTCTGTAGGGTGTGTGTGCTCTGTAGTGTGTGTGTGCTCTGTAGGGTGTGTGTGCTCTGTAGTGTGTGTGTGCTCTGTAGTGTGTGTGTGCTCTGTAGTGTGTGTGTGCTCTGTAGTGTGTGTGTACTCTGTAGGGTGTGTGTGCTCTGTAGGGTGTGTGTGCTCTGTAGTGTGTGTGTACTCTGTAGTGTGTGTGTGCTCTGTAGGGTGTGTGTGCTCTGTAGGGTGTGTGTGCTCTGTAGTGTGTGTGTGTGCTCTGTAGTGTGTGTGTGTGTTCTGTAGTGTTTGTGTGCTCTGTAGGGTGTGTGTACTCTGTAGGGTGTGTGTGCTCTGTAGGGTGTGTGTGCTCTGTAGGGTGTGTGTGCTCTGTAGGGTGTGTGTGCTCTGTAGGGTGTGTGTGCTCTGTAGGGTGTGTGTACTCTGTAGGGTGTGTGTGCTCTGTAGGGTGTGTGTGCTCTGTAGGGTGTGTGTACTCTGTAGGGTGTGTGTGCTCTGTAGGGTGTGTGTGCTCTGTAGGGTGTGTGTGCTCTGTAGGGTGTGTGTGTTCTGTAGGGTGTGTGTACTCTGTAGGGTGTGTGTGCTCTGTAGGGTGTGTGTGCTCTGTAGTGTGTGTGTGCTCTGTAGGGTGTGTGTGTGCTCTGTAGTGTGTGTGTGCTCTGTAGGGTGTGTGTGCTCTGTAGGGTGTGTGTGGGAGTATGTGTGCGTGGAATGAATAGTTGCCGAAGTATCATTCTAAGTTTCAAAAGTGTAGATAACTACAGTACTTTTGCAAAGTTGGAGTATAAATAAAATATGATTCTCCTTTTCAATTCCACTCTCCATTCCCCCACTGTCATGTTATTTTGTCCGTAATATAAACCACATGTCTGAAGTCTCCTTTGGTAATATCAGATGACAGGATGGAAGGGTATTTACAGTCTCTCAGTCTGTCTCTCTGTCTGCTGGTATATCTTCATTACTCTATATGAGCTGGTATGATGAGGAGCTCTCTGGTCTCTGGTCTCTCTCTCTCTCTCTCTCTCTCTCTCTGTGGCTTTCTCTCTATCTATTCAATTCAATTTAAGGGGCTTTATTGGCATGCATCTCTCTCTCTCTCTATTTTCGTCTCTCCATCTCCCCCTTCTCTTTCTCCCCCACCTCAATCTCCCCCTCTCTCCCTGCTCTCTCTCTCTCCCCGCTCTCTCTCTCTCCGTCCCCCCCTCTCTCCGTCCCCCCCTCTCTCCCCCCTCTCTACTCTCTCTCCCCCCTCTCTCTGTCCCCCCCCTCTCTCTCTCCCCGCTCTCTCTCTCTCCGCCCCCCCCTCTCTCCGTCCCCCCCTCTCTCCCCCCTCTCTACTCTCTCTCCCCCCCTCTCTCTGTCCCCCCCCCCCTCTCTCTCTCTCTCCCCGCTCTCTCTCTCCGCCCCCCCCTCTCTCCGTCCCCCCCTCTCTCCCCCCTCTCTACTCTCTCCCCCCCCCTCTCTCTGTCCCCCCCCCTCTCTCTCTCTCTCTCTCTCTCCCCGCTCTCTCTCTCTCCGCCCCCCCCTCTCTCCGTCCCCCCCTCTCTCCCCCCTCTCTACTCTCTCCCCCCCCTCTCTCTGTCCCCCCCCTCTCTCTCTCTCTCTCTCTCCCCGCTCTCTCTCTCTCCGCCCCCCCCTCTCTCCGTCCCCCCCTCTCTCCCCCCTCTCTACTCTCTCTCCCCCCCTCTCTCTGTCGTCCCCCCCTCTCTACTCTCTCCCCCCCCTCTCTCTGTTCCCCCCCCCCTCTCTCTCTCTCTCCCCACACAGTGTGTCTGAGGTGCAAAGCTACTGCACTTTGTTTATCTGAAATAAATAGCTAGAAAAATAATGAGGTTTGACATGTGGGAGCTGAAACCATGCAGGATTAGCATATAGCAGTTAGGAGGAAAGACTGAGCTATGTGTGTGTGCATGTGCGTGAGAGAGAAAGAGTGTGTGTGTGTGTGTGTGTGTGTGTGTGTGAAAGAGAGAGAGAGAGAGAGACTGTATCAACTTAGACTGAGCGATAGAACACTGCAGAAGCCTTTTCAAGGATTCCAAATATCTTCTCATTAAATAGAACCAATATGGGCGTTTCTCAGTCTGCAGTTGCTAATCATTAAGAACAGGAAAGATAAGGTTTTCCCCCTGAGAAATGAAATGTGAGGGGTAATAGTCTGCTATAAAGTGAATAAGAACAGTTACTCCCTATGAACACAGCACAATACCGTAGTAGCCCACTCAACCTACATTTAACCAGAAAACAAAACATGTATGTTCATCTTTATGCCACTAGGTGGCAGCGATGCTCCTCATTCAACATGGATGAAGACGGTGCTGGGCTGGCTGTGTAGAAAGGAGAGCTCTCAGCCTGCTGGCTGTGCAGAAAGGAGAGCTCTCAGCCTGCTGGCTGTGTAGAAAGGAGAGCTCTCAGCCTGCTGGCTGTGTAGAAAGGAGAGCTCTCAGCCTGCTGGCTGTGCAGAAAGGAGAGCTCCCAGCCTTCTGGCTGTGCAGAAAGGAGAGCTCTCAGCCTGCTGGCTGTGTAGAAAGGAGAGCTCTCAGCCTGCTGGCTGTGTAGAAAGTTGAGCTCTCAGCCTTCTGGCTGTGCAGAAAGGAGAGCTCTCAGCCTGCTGGCTGTGCAGAAAGGAGAGCTCTCAGCCTGCTGGCTGTGCAGAAAGGAGAGCTCTCAGCCTGCTGGCTGTGCAGAAAAGAGAGCTCTCAGCCTGCTTGCTGTGCAGAAAGGAGAGCTCTCAGCCTTCTGGCTGTGCAGAAAGGAGAGCTCTCAGCCTGCTGGCTGTACAGAAAGGAGAGCTGGCGGGGAAGACAGCCCAGGACATCACCAGGACCGTGTTCCAGGACATCACCGGGACAGAGTTCCCACCCATCCAGGACATCACCGGGACCGTGTTCCAGGACATCACCGGGACAGAGTTGCAGGACATGACCGGGACAGAGTTCCAGGACATCACCAGGACCATGTTCCAGGACATCACTGGGACAGAGTTCCAGGACATCACCGGGACAGAGTTCCAGGACATCACCGGGACAGAGTTCCAGGACATCACCGGGACAGAGTTCCAGGACATCACCGGGACCGTGTTCCAGGACATCACCGGGATCGTGTTCCAGGACATCACCTGGACCGTGTTCCAGGACATCACCTGGACCGTGTTCCAGGACATCACCGGGACCGTGTTCCAGGACATCACCGGGACCGTGTTCCAGGACATCACCGGGACCGTGTTCCAGGACATCACCGGGACCGTGTTCCAGGACATCACCGGGACCGTGTTCCAGGACATCACCTGGACCGTGTTCCAGGACATCACCTGGACCGTGTTCCAGCAATCCAGGACATCATCTGAACCGTGTTCCAGGACATCACCTGGACCGTGTTCCAGAACATCACCTGAACCGTGTTCCAGGACATCACCAGGACCGTGTTCCAGGACATCACTGGGACCGTGTTCTACCCATCCAGGACATCACTGGGACTGTCTACTGGCAACAGTTCTCACTCAGAAAGCACAACATCGTCACTCATAACACACCGACCTAATAGTTCTCACTCAGAAAGCACAACATCGTCACTCATAACACACCGACCTAATAGTTCTCACTCAGAAAGCACAACATCGTCACTCATAACACACCGACCTAACAGTTCTCACTCAGAAAGCATAACATCGTCACTCATAACACACCGACCTAACAGTTCTCACTCAGAAAGCACAACATCGTCACTCATAACACACCGACCTAATAGTTCTCACTCAGAAAGCATAACATCGTCACTCATAACACACCGACCTAACAGTTCTCACTCAGAAAGCATAACATCGTCACTCATAACACACCGACCCAACAGTTCTCACTCAGAAAGCATAACATCGTCACTCATAACACACCGACCTAACAGTTCTCACTCAGAGAGCATAACATCGTCACTCATAACACACCGACCTAACAGTTCTCACTCAGAAAGCACAACATCGTCACTCATAACACACCGACCTAAAAAACACCACCAGGCAGCGTTACATCAACTATGAGCTTTTCTCTTTCAAGTTTGAATGACACTTTTTTTTCACTTGATTGATTTACTGTACTGAAGTTTGACTGTACTAGTGTTTATTGACTGTATGAAACAAGAATGAATCAGAAATGCAGCAATTTGCTTCAATAGCCTTCATTTAGTAATTAACCTGTGAAAAATAAGAAGTATGAACAAAAAATACATTTCTGTAATTCCTTAGCTGCTATAATAATTACAACAATTAAAAACCATCATCAACATGTATAGTATAATCACTCATACTGTACACTACTGTGAGGGTTCTAGTTCTCCCTCTCTCCTGCATTTGGCCACAAGTTCTCATCAACATCACATCTTATTTCTTCTCTGGCGATGCATCTTTGAAAGTATCTTCTGGAATGTCTAATCCAACCCTGGCAGTCTTCAGGAGAAGTGTCTCCACACCCTGGCAGTCTTCAGGAGAAGTGTCTCCACACCCTGACAGTCTTCAGGAGAAGTGTCTCCACACATTGGCAGTCTTCAGGAGAAGTGTCTCCACACCCTGGCAGTCTTCAGGAGAAGTGTCTCCACACCCTGGCAGTCTTCAGGAGAAGTGTCTCCACACCCTGGCAGTCTTCAGGAGAAGTGTCTCCACACCCTGACAGTCTTCAGGAGAAGTGTCTCCACACCCTGCCAGTCTTCAGGAGAAGTGTCTCCACACCCTGCCAGTCTTCAGGAGAAGTGTCTCCACACCCTGGCAGTCTTCAGGAGAAGTGTCTCCACACCCTGGCAGTCTTCAGGAGAAGTGTCTCCACACCCTGGCAGTCTTCAGGAGAAGTGTCTCCACACCCTGGCAGTCTTCAGGAGAAGTGTCTCCACACCCTGGCAGTCTTCAGAAGAAGTGTCTCCATACCCTGGCAGTCTTCAGGAGAAGTGTCTCCACACCCTGCCAGTCTTCAGAAGAAGTGTCTCCACACCCTGACAGTCTTCAGAAGAAGTGTCTCCACACCCTGGCAGACTTCAGGAGAAGTGTCTCCACACCCTGCCAGTCTTCAGGAGAAGTGTCTCCACACCCTGCCAGTCTTCAGGAGAAGTGTCTCCACACCCTGGCAGTCTTCAGGAGAAGTGTCTCCACACCCTGGCAGTCTTCAGGAGAAGTGTGTCCACACCCTGGCAGTCTTCAGGGGAAGTGTCTCCAGACCCTAACAGTCTTCAGGAGAAGTGTGTCCACACCCTGGCAGTCTTCAGGAGAAGTGTCTCCACACCCTGGCAGTCTTCAGGAGAAGTGTCTCCACACCCTGCCAGTCTTCAGAAGAAGTGTCTCCACACCCTGGCAGTCTTCGGGAGAAGTGTCTCCACACCCTGGCAGTCTTCAGGAGAAGTGTCTCCACACCCCACATTCATGGCATCCAGTAAGGACATATGGTCATGTGGTGGTTATAAACCTTCCACCTCCATGCAGAGAAAAACTCCTCTATGGGGTTTAGGAAGGGGGAGTACGGAGGCATGAATAGTACTGACATCCTGGGATGTGCTGTAAACCAGCCTGACTGCAGCAGAGTTCTGGAATGCCACATTATCCCACATAACAACGAAGGTAGGGGAGTTTCTTGCCCCTCTCTCCTCCGCTGGCACACATCGATTATGCAGATTCACCCAGGAAATAAATGAGCCTCTCTGTATTGTAAGGGCCTAATTGTGGTCTGTGTAACAGCAAACCATCATTGGACAGTGCTGCACACATTGTGATGTTAGCTCCTCTCTAGCCTGGGACATCTACGGTTGCTCTCTGTCCAATCACATTGTGATGTTAGCTCCTCTCTTGGTCTGGGACATCTACGGTTGCTCTCTGTCCAATCACATTGTGAAGTTAGCTCCTCTCTTGGTCTGGGACATCTACGGTTGCTCTCTGTCCAATAACATTGTGATGTTAGCTCCTCTCTAGCCTGGGACATCTACGGTTGCTCTCTGTCCAATCACATTGTGATGTTAGCTCCTCTCTTGGTCTGGGACATCTACGGTTGCTCTCTGTCCAATCACATTGTGAAGTTAGCTCCTCTCTTGGTCTGGGACATCTACGGTTGCTCTCTGTCCAATCACATTGTGATGTTAGCTCCTCTCTTGGCCATTTTCTTCACGTTCCAATCTGGTTACTGCCGAAATGCACGACATTTACCATCATTCTGTTTTGAACGCGTTTTTCATAACAGTTTTAGAAACCGTGTGTAATCATTTGAAAACGTGCCGCAAATATAGAGTTTTGTAGGTGGTGAAAAAAAAAAAGAGTTGATGGATTTCGGAGAATGTGCTCATTGGATGAATTTTGTGTGTGACAGCGATGAAAAAAGGATTCACAGTCTGGTCCACGTACACTTCTGTTTAACCGACTGCGGTGAAGACTTTTGACAACGTGACTTCAGTTTCTGACCAACGCATGTTAGCAATTGAACAAAACCTGTAATTTAGTCACCAATACAAGGAGATAATAACAGGTTCACCATTTAATCAGTTTATTTACCATTAAATATAAAACATATGCAGGTACACAATTATTATTTTTTTTATTTTAAAGTCTTGAATAGAACACACAGTCAATGGGAAATATTCTTTCCCCATTAAGTATTTGACTATAACTTGATATACACAATTGTTAAAAAATTAAAACAAATATCTTTCCAATGGCAGGTTGTGAGTATTTTGAGGAATATGTCATTATACACAGAACAAATCATCAGAAGCAAGGGGTTTCTGTAAAGCAGTTGGCTATTGTAGAAAACAAAACAAAAAATGTCACATAGTGCTGTTTGCCATGTCTGCTCCCGCGCCACACTGTTCACGATCCCCTTTATCCCCCTGATATAGTATCACCTGTTACTCTGCTTCATTCATCAGCTTACAGTGTGTATCACTGACATGTAGATAATACCTGGAATATATTGTTATACTGCATGTAACCCCCAGGTGGTTCAGCAAGTACATGGTGGTACACTACCAGTGGTAAAAAAAAGTACCCAATCGTCATACTTAAAGAGTAAAAATACCTTATTAATTAATAGAAAATGACTCGAGTGAAAAGTGAACGTCAGCCAGTAAAATACTATTTGAGTAAAAGTATAAAAGTATGTGGTTTTAAATGTACTTAAGTACAGCGGTAGTAAATGTACTTCAATCGTCATACTTGAGTGAAAGTAAAAGTTCATGTGATTCCTTATATTAAGCAAACCAGACGGCGCGATGAAAATGAAATCCTAAAACAGTGAACTAATTAAGGACAGCCAGGGGTATACTCCAGCACTCGGATATCATTTACAAACGCAGTATTTGTGTTTAGTGAGTCCCCCAGATCAGAGGCAGTGAGGAGGAGAACGCATTATGTTGACAAGCGCGTGATTTGGACAATAATTCTGTCCTGCCAGGGATTTCTAAATGTAAAAGTACATTTGGGGTGTCAGGGGGAAATGTACGGAGTAAAAAAAGTACATCATTTTCTTTAGGAACGTAGTGAAGTAAAAGTAAAAGTAGTCAAAAATAGAAATAGTTAGGTGACGAAAGTGTACTCCTCACCTCTTCTTTTCTCACCTCCTCTAAATCCCATTGGAGGAAAAGGTCAGAGGGAAAGGGACCTCTGGCTTTCTCATCCAATGGGTTTTGAGGGAGGAGAGAAGACGTGAGAAGTATGTTTGCTCACTGACGGGAACGTTCTACGGGCGGCTGTGTCGTCACGCCGCGCAACAAAAAAAAACTAGAGGTAAACAACCTGTGTTCCTGACTGGGACATTTTGAGTGCAACTAGAGCTGCGTTCAGAACAGTTATGCATAGTATATATAGTATATATATATATATATATATATATATATATATATATATATATAGTTCATAAGAAAGAAATTATAGTTGCACGTATCTTTCAATAACGCTAATTATTACACATTATTACACATTATTACACACATTATTACACATTATTACACATTATTACACATTATTACACATTACTACACATTATTACACACATTATTACACATTATTACACATTATTACACATTATTACACATTATTATACATTATTACACATTATTACACATTATTACACACATTATTACACACATTATTAGTGTTTTACTTTGCTTTAGCTTTGCTGAAGATGAGAGGTACTGTAGTGTGTAAGTGCAAAATAGGTAATGAAGTCTACATTTGGTAACTACGTTACCATCTAAGCTGGCAAACTAACATTACCACCCGCCAATGATTAATGGTGTATTTTTCTCATGTTCGAAATGAATGATTGAGCACAGATGGGACAGTTCCATGCACACTAAAGCCAGGCCGTTTCGGCAGTGAATACAGGCTACAACATAACTAGAGTAATTCACCTGTTACGAGCAGCCAACGTGAATGCGGCAGGACACACAGCCGTCTTGCCATAATAACGTCGACTATAAATGCTGAAAGCAGTAGGCCTAATTATTCATGCGAACGGAAATAGCGAATAGCAGTTTTGGCTTTAAAATACTGACGTCACCGCCAATGCAAAACAAATAGATGTGAACAGATCAGAAGTGGGCCCTAGTGAACAACATGTCAATGTTTTCTTTATTTAACCAGGCAAATCAGTTAAGAACAAATTATTATTTTCAATGACGGCCTAACTGCATTGATCAAGGGGGCAGAACGACAGATTGTGTCAGCTCAGGGATTTGATCAAGCAACTTCTCGATTACAAGTCCAACACTCTAACCACTAGGCCACATGCCGCCCGAATAAATGCATGACACAATCTATATCGAGGCTAGTTAGATTAACAGGAAACAAACACATTATCCGAAACACAGCCTACTACAGTTAGATGTATCCTACAGCCTACAACAGCGAGATGCTGCCTACAGCCTACAAAAGTGAGATGCTGCCTACTACAGTGAGATGCTGCCTACTACAGTGAGATGTATCCTACAGTCTGCATTCTACTAGAGTGAGATGTCTTGCCAAATAAATAGGCCTGTAGTCCCGCTTGATTGGAGTCACATGGTACTTTTCTCGACCCCCAAAGCTATTTACACTCTAATCCTATGCATGGAGGGGGAGGTGTGATGGTACAGTGAGATGCAGCCTACAGCCTACTACAGTGAGATGCAGCCTACAGCCTACTACGGTGAGATGTATCCTACAGCCTACTATAGTGAGATGCAGCCTACAGCCTACTACAGTGAGATGCAGCCTACATCCTACTACAGTGAGAAGCTGTTTACACTCTAATCCTATGCATGGAGGAGGAGGTGTGATGGTACAGTGAGATGCAGCCTACAGCCTACTACAGTGAGATGCAGCCTACAGCCTACTACGGTGAGATGTATCCTACAGCCTACTATAGTGAGATGCAGCCTACAGCCTACTACAGTGAGATGCAGCCTACATCCTACTACAGTGAGAAGCTGTTTACACTCTAATCCTATGCATGGAGGAGGAGGTGTGATGGTACAGTGAGATGCAGCCTACATCCTACTACAGTGAGAAGCTGTTTACACTCTAATCCTATGCATGGAGGAGGAGGTGTGATGGTACAGTGAGATGCAGCCTACAGCCTACTACAGTGAGAAGCTGTTTACAGTCTAATCCTATGCATGGAGGAGGAGGTGTGATGGTACAGTGAGATGCAGCCTACATCCTACTACAGTGAGAAGCTGTTTACACTCTAATCCTATGCATGGAGGAGAAGGTGTGATGGTACAGTGAGATGCAGCCTACAGCCTACTACAGTGAGAAGCTGTTTACACTCTAATCCTATGCATGGAGGAGGAGGTGTGATGGTACAGTGAGATGCAGCCTACAGCCTACTACAGTGAGAAGCTGTTTACAGTCTAATCCTTGGCATTTGTTTGTTAACCGTCCTGCCTTGTACCACCAACTGTGTGTGTGAGTTAGATTCCACACAGGATTTAGAAGAAGAAGAACAAGAGCCAGCTGCTCAGTCTAACGGAAGAGACTATGATATGCTACTGTACGAATAAACAATATAATCCACTGGGATCATTGGGTTTGCGCGTGTGTGTGTGTGTGTGTGTGTGTGTGAGTTTGTGTGAGTGTGTGTGTGTGTGTGTGTGTGAGTGTGTGTGAGTGAGTGTATGTGTGTGTGTGTGCGTGTGTGCGTGAGTGTGTGTGTGTGAGTGTGTGTGTGTGTGTGTGTGTGTGTGGGTGAGAGTGTGCGTGTGTGCGTGTGTGTGTGCGTGTGTGTGTGCGGGTGAGAGTGTGCGTGTGTGCGTGTGTGCGGGTGAGAGTGTGTGGGTGAGAGTGTGCGTGTCTGCGTGTGTGTGTGTGAGAGTGTCTGTGTGTGTGTGAGAGTGTCTGTGTGTGTGTGTGTGTGTGTGTGTGTGTGTGAGAGTGTGCGTGTGTGCGTGTGTGTGTGTGCGCGTGTGTGTGGGTGTGTGCGGGTGAGAGTGTGTGTGTGTGCGTGTGTGTGTGTGTGTGCGGGTGTGTGTGCAGGTGAGAGTGTGTGGGTGAGAGTGTGCGTGTCTGCGTGTGTGTGTGTGTGTAAGTGTGAGAGTGTCTGTGTGTGTAAGTGTGAGAGTGTCTGTATGTGTGTGTGTGTGTGTGTGTGTGTGTGAGAGTGTCTGTGTGTGTGTCAGTGGGTTTGCCTGTACTGTATATTACAAGTGCCTTTCCACTTGGTTTGACTTTTTCACTGAACTCCGACTGATGATTCATTCCAGACTGTCTCTGCAGTACAGGGAGGCAGTTGGTGTGTGTGTGTGTGTGTGTGTGTGTGTGGGGAGGGGGGGTTTCAGTCTGTCACTGCAGTACAGGGAGGTGTGTGTGTGTGTGTGTGTGTGTGTGTGTGTGTGTGTGTGTGTGTGTGTGTGTGTGTGTGGTTTCAGTCTGTCGCTGCAGTGAAGGGAGGCAGGCTGTTAATAGCTTGTTTTTGAATTGAAATAAAATTGACTGAACGGTTCATTTTGTTTTTCTTTTTACACCAAATGCTGGATGAGAAATGACAAATGAGGAGGAAGAGAGAAGTAGAGAGAGAGAGGGAAAGAGAGAGAGAGGGTGGAAGAGAGCGAGAGGGAGAGAGAGTGAGAAGGAGAGAGAGAGAGACACATCAGCATTGTGTTTTTTATCATAAATTCCTCCAATTCGTACAGTACCAGTCAAAAGTTTGGACACACCTACTCATTCCAGGGTTATTCTTTCTTTTTTTACTATTTTCTACATTGTAGAATAATAGTGAAGACATAATAACAATGAAATAACACATATGGAATCACGTAGTAACCCAACATCTAAATACATTTTCTATTTGAGATTTGATTTATCCTTCTCTATAGTAACCCTGTCTCCTTGATTTATCCTTCTCTATAGTAACCCTGTCTCCTTGATTTATCCGTCTCTATAGTAACCCTGTCTCCTTGATTTATCCTTCTCTATAGTAACCCTGTCTCCTTGATTTATCCTTCTCTATAGTAACCCTGTCTCCTTGATTTATCCGTCTCTATAGTAACCCTGTCTCCTTATATAATCCTTCTCTATAGTAACCCTGTCTCCTTATATAATCCTTCTCTATAGTAACCCTGTCTCCTTGATTTATCCGTCTCTATAGTAACCCTGTCTCCTTGATTTATCCTTCTCTATAGCAACCCTGTCTCCTTGATTTATCCGTCTCTATAGTAACCCTGTCTCCTTATATAATCCTTCTCTATAGTAACCCTGTCTCCTTGATTTATCCGTCTCTATAGTAACCCTGCTCCTTATATAATCCTTCTCTGTAGTAACCCTGACTCCTTGATTTATCCGTCTCTATAGTAACCTTGTCTCCTTATATAAATCCTTCCCTACAGTAACCCTGTCTCCTTGATTTATCCTTCTCTATAGTAACCCTGTCTCCTTATATAATCCTTCTCTATAGTAACCCTGTCTCCTTGATTTATCCTTCTCTATAGTAACCCTGTCTCCTTATATAATCCTTCTCTATAGTAACCCTGTCTCCTTGATTTATCCGTCTCTCTAGTAACCCTGTCTCCTTATATAATCCTTCTCTATAGTAACCCTGTCTCCTTGATTTATCCTTCTCTATAGTAACCCTGTCTCCTTATATAATCCTTCTCTATAGTAACCCTGTCTCCTTGATTTATCCTTCTCTATAGTAACCCTGTCTCCTTATATAATCCTTCTCTATAGTAACCCTGTCTCCTTATATAATCCTTCTCTATAGTAACCCTCTCTCCTTGATTTATCCTTCTCTATAGTAACCCTGTCTCCTTGATTTATCCTTCACTATAGTAACCCTCTCTCCTTATATAATCCTTCTCTATAGTAACCCTGCCTCCTTATATAATCCTTCTCTATAGTAACCCTGTCTCCTGATATAATCCTTCTCTATAGTAACCCTGTCTCCTTGATTTATCCTTCTCTATAGTAACCCTGTCTCCTTATATAATCCTTCTCTATAGTAACCCTGTCTCCTTATATAATCCTTCTCTATAGTAACCCTGTCTCCTTATATAATCCTTCTCTATAGTAACCCTGTCTCCTGATATAATCCTTCTCTATAGTAACCCTGTCTCCTTGATTTATCCTTCTCTATAGTAACCCTGTCTCCTTATATAATCCTTCTCTATAGTAACCCTGTCTCCTTATATAATCCTTCTCTATAGTAACCCTGTCTCCTTGATTTATCCTTCTCTATAGTAACCCTGTCTCCTTATATAATCCTTCTCTATAGTAACCCTGTCTCCTTATATAATACTTCTCTATAGTAACCCTGTCTCCTTATATAATCCTTCTCTATAGTAACCCTGTCTCCTTATATAATCCTTCTCTATAGTAACCCTGTCTCCTTGATTTATCCGTCTCTATAGTAACCCTGTCTCCTTGATTTATCCTTCTCTATAGCAACCCTGTCTCCTTGATTTATCCGTCTCTATAGTAACCCTGTCTCCTTATATAATCCTTCTCTATAGTAACCCTGTCTCCTTGATTTATCCGTCTCTATAGTAACCCTGCTCCTTATATAATCCTTCTCTGTAGTAACCCTGACTCCTTGATTTATCCGTCTCTATAGTAACCTTGTCTCCTTATATAAATCCTTCCCTACAGTAACCCTGCCTCCTTGATTTATCCTTCTCTATAGTAACCCTGTCTCCTTATATAATCCTTCTCTATAGTAACCCTGTCTCCTTGATTTATCCGTCTCTCTAGTAACCCTGTCTCCTTATATAATCCTTCTCTATAGTAACCCTGTCTCCTTGATTTATCCTTCTCTATAGTAACCCTGTCTCCTTATATAATCCTTCTCTATAGTAACCCTGTCTCCTTGATTTATCCTTCTCTATAGTAACCCTGTCTCCTTATATAATCCTTCTCTATAGTAACCCTGTCTCCTTATATAATCCTTCTCTATAGTAACCCTCTCTCCTTGATTTATCCTTCTCTATAGTAACCCTGTCTCCTTGATTTATCCTTCACTATAGTAACCCTCTCTCCTTATATAATCCTTCTCTATAGTAACCCTGCCTCCTTATATAATCCTTCTCTATAGTAACCCTGTCTCCTGATATAATCCTTCTCTATAGTAACCCTGTCTCCTTGATTTATCCTTCTCTATAGTAACCCTGTCTCCTTATATAATCCTTCTCTATTGTAACCCTGTCTCCTTATATAATCCTTCTCTATAGTAACCCTGTCTCCTTATATAATCCTTCTCTATAGTAACCCTGTCTCCTTATATAATCCTTCTCTATAGTAACCCTGTCTCCTTGATTTATCCTTCTCTATAGTAACCCTGTCTCCTTATATAATCCTTCTCTATAGTAACCCTGTCTCCTTATATAATCCTTCTCTATAGTAACCCTGTCTCCTTGATTTATCCTTCTCTATAGTAACCCTGTCTCCTTGATTTATCCTTCTCTATAGTAACCCTGTCTCCTTATATAATCTGTCTCTATAGTAACCCTGTCTCCTTATATTATCCGTCTCTATAGTAACCCTGTGTCCTTGATTTATCCTTCTCTATAGTAACCCTGTCTCCTTATATAATCCTTCTCTATAGTAACCCTGTCTCCTTATATAATCCTTCTCTATAGTAACCCTGTCTCCTTGATTTATCCTTCTCTATAGTAACCCTGTCTCCTGGTATAATCCTTCTCTATAGTAACCCTGTCTCCTGGTATAATCCTTCTCTATAGTAACCCTGTCTCCTTATATAATCCTTCTCTATAGTAACCCTGTCTCCTTGATTTCTCCTTCTCTATAGTAACCCTGTCTCCTTATATAATCCTTCTCCATAGTAACCCTGTCTCCTGGTATAATCCTTCTCTATAGTAACCCTGTCTCCTTATATAATCCTTCTCTATAGTAACCCTGTCTCCTTATATAATCCTTCTCTATAGTAACCCTGTCTCCTTGATTTCTCCTTCTCTATAGTAACCCTGTCTCTTTATATAATCCTTCTCAGCACAATTAGACCCAACCAAATCATGAGAAAACAAAAATTCAGTTACTTGACACATTGGAAAGATTTAACAAAAAAAATAGAGCAATCTAGAATGCTTTATGACCCTAAACAGAGAGTTCATGGTGGCAGAATACCTGACCACTGTGACTAATCCAGAATTAAGGAAAGCTTCGTCTATTTTTTTTTTATTTTTTTTTTTTTATTTCACCTCTATTTAACCAGGTAGGCTAGTTGAGAACAAGTTCTCATTTACAACTGCAATCTGGCCAAGATAAAGCAAAGCAGTTCGACACAAACAACAACACAGAGTTACACACAGAATAAACAAAACATACAGTCAATAATACAGTAGAAAAAAACAAAACAGCGTCTATATACAGTGAATTTAAATTAGGTCAAATAAGGGAGTTAAGGCAATAAATAAGCCATGGTGGCGAAGTAATTACAATAATGCAATTAAACACTGGAATGGTAGATGTTTTTTTTTTTGCCAGCAGCATACCACCCTGCGTACCACATCTGGCTTGCTTCTGAAGCTAAGCAGGGTTGGTCCTGGTCAGTCCTTGGATGGGAGACCAGATGCTGCTGGAAGTGGTGTTGGAGGGCCAGTAGGAGGCACTCTTTCCACTGGTCTAAAAAATATCCCAATGCCCCAGGGCAGTGATTGGGGACACTGCCCTGTGTAGGGTGCCGTCTCTCGGATGGGACGTTAAACGGGTGTCCTGACTCTCTGAGGTCATTAAAGATCCCATGGCACTTATCGTAAGAGTAGGGGTGTTAACCCCGGTGTCCTGGCTAAATTCCCAATCTGACCCTCAAACCATCACGGTCACCTAATAATCCCCAGTTTACAATTGGCTCATTCATCCCCCTCCTTTCCCCTGTAACTATTCCCCAGGTCGTTGCTGCAAATGAGAACGTGTTCTCAGTCAACTTACCTGGTAAAATAACGGATAAATAAATAAAAAAAAAAAAAAAGTTCAAAAGATGGATGTGCAAGTAGAGATACTGTGGTGCAAAAGGAGCAAAATAAATAAATACAGTATGGGGATGAGGTAGATAGATGGGCTATTGAACAGGTGCAGTGATCTGTGAGCTGCTCTGACAGCTGGTTCTTAAAGCTAGTGAGGGAGATGGGAATCTCCAGCTTCAGTGATTTTTGCAGTTCGTTCCAGTCAGTGGCAGCAGAGAACTGGAAGGAAAGGCGACCAAAGGAGGAATTGGCTTTGGTGGTGACCAGGGAGACATACCTGCTGGAGCATGTGCTACGAGTGAGTTGGCTTTACCTAGCAGAGACATGTAGATAACCTGTAGCCAGTGAATTTGGCGACGAGTACGAAGCGAGGGCCAGCCAACGAGAGCATACAGGTCGCAGTGGTGGGCAGTATATGGGGCTTTGGAGACAAAACGGATGGAACTGTGATAGACTGCATCCAGTTTGCTGAGTAGAGTGTTGGAGTCTATGTACAGACTCAGTGAGCATAGCCTTGCTATTGAGAGATGCCGCCGTAGGCAGAAAAGGTCAACCAGTGAAGACCAAACACCATTGTAAATACAACCCATATTTATGTTTATTTATTTTCCCGTTTGTACTTTAAGTATTTGCACACATGACATTATAAACTTTTGTGAGTAAAATATATACTGTTAAATGTTATTGTTTATTTCACTTGGTTTATTATGTACTTCACTTGCTTTGTCAATGTTAACGTATGTTTCCCATGCCAATAATGCCCTTAAATTGAATTGAGATTGAATTGAGAGAGGGTAGCCACCAGACCAGCAGCCCTCTCTGTCTCTCCTCTGGGGTCTGGTGTTATGATGTCCTGGTCAGGGGATGTAACAGACATAATCCTGCCCTCCCTCTCTCTCTCTCTCTCTCTCTCTCTCTCTCTTTCAATTTCTCTCTCTCTCTCTCTCTTTCAATTTCTCTCTCTCTCTCTATCTCTTTCAATTTCTCTCTCTCTCTCTCTCTCTCTCTCTCTCTCTCTCTTTCAATTTCTCTCTCTCTCGCTCTCTCTCTCTCTTTCAATTTCTCTCTCTCTCTCTCTCTCTCTCTGTCTCTCTCTCTCTCTTTCAATTTCTCTCTCTCTCTCTCTGTCTGTCTCTCTCTCTCTCTCTCTCTCTCTCTGTCTTTCTCTCGCTCTCACTCTCACTCTCCCTTTCAATTACTCTCTGTCTCTCAATTTATCTCTCTATTTCTCTTTCAATTTCTCTCTCTCTCTCTCTCTCTTTTTAAGTGGTCTGAAAGCTACCAGTGTGTCGGCGCCCACCCCTGCATACAAATGTCCTAATATGTGTCCCCCTACCCTCCACCCCTGCCTAATAGGAAAAGTGTATTAGCAGCCTCACCTCCAATAATGGCTAAATTAGTTACATTGTGAGACTGTGTGTGTGTTTCCGCTCACCGTCCCTCTCCCTAATGGCTAATACTCAGGGTCCATGATTAAAAACACAGTGACTGTGAACCACCAACTAATTTATGGGTGTGGGCTATATACAGTGGCAAGAAAAAGTATGTGAACCTCTTGGAATTACCTGGATTTCTGCATAAATGGGTTATAAAATTTGATCTAATCTTCACAACAATAGACAATCACAGTCTGTTTAAACTAATAACACACAAATAATTATACGTTTTCATGTCTTTTTTTGAACACACTGTGTAAACATTCACAGTGCAGGTGTACCGGCCGTTGGTGGAAGAAGGTGAGGACCAAGGTGCAGCGTGGGTAAGTGTTCATCATTATTTTAATAAACTGAACACTAAATACAACAAGGAACAAAAGACACAGCCGAAACAGCTCCGTCAGGTACAAAACACTAAACAGAAAATAATTACCCACAAACCCATGTGGGCAAGAGCTACCTAAGTATGGTTCTCAATCAGAGACAACGACAGACAGCTGTCCCTGATTGAGAACCATACCCGGCCAAAAACAAAGAAATACAAAAACATAGAACGCCCACCCTAGTCCCTGGCCTAATCAAAATAGAGAATAAAAAGCCTCTCTATGGCCAGGGCGTGACAGCAGGGTGGGAAAAGTATGTGAACCCTTGGATTTAACAACTGGGTGACCCTCCTTTGGCAGCAATAACCTCAACCAAATGTTTTCTCTAGTTGTGGACCAGACCTGCACAGCGGTCAGGAGCAATTTTGGACCATTCCTCTTTACAAAACTATGTTCTTGGAATGTCTGGTGTGAACTGCTCCAGAAGGAGTATTTTCTTCTGTTTAAGCCATTCTGTTGATTTACTTCTGTGTTTTCGGTCGTTGCATCACCCAACTTCTGTTGAGCTTCAATTAGCGGACAGACAGCCTTACATTCTCCTTCAAAATGGTCTTGATAAACATGGGAATTCATTTTTACGTCAATGATATCTAGTTGTCCAGGCCCTGAGGAAGCGAAGCAGCCCCAAACCATGATGCTCCCTCCACCATACTTTACAGTTGGGATGAGGTTTTGATGTTGGTGCGCTGTGACTTTTTTTCTCCACGCATAGTGTTGTGTGTTCCTTCCAAACAACTCAACTGTAGTTTCATCTGTCCACAGAATATTTGGCCAGTAGCGCTGTGGAACATCCAGGTGCACTTTTGCAAACTTCAGATGTGCAGCAATGTTTTTTTTTTGGACAGCAGTGTCTTCTTCTGTGGTGTCCTCATGAACACTATTATTGTTTAGTGTTTTACGTTTCATAGACTCGTCAACAGAGATGTTAGCATGTTCCAGAGATTTCTGTGAGTCTTTATCAAACACTCTTAGGATTCTTTTTAACCTCATTGAGCATTCTGCACTGTGCTCTTGCAGTCATCTTTGCAGGACGGCCACTCCTAAGGAGAGCAACAACAGTGCTGAACTTTCTCCATTTATAGACAGTGTGTCTTACTGTGGACTGATGAACATCAAGGCTTTTACAGATACTTTTGTAACCCTTTCCAGCTTTATGCAAGTCAACAATTCTTAGTTTTAGGTCTACTGAGATCTCTTTTGTTCGAGGCATGGTTCACATCAGGCAATGTTTCATGTGAATAGCAAGGCAGCTCTAACCAACATCTCCAATCTCATCTCATTGATTGGACTCCAGGTTAGCTTACTCCTGACTCCAATTAGTTTTTTGGAGAAGTCATTAGCCTAGGGGGTTCACATACTTTTTTTCCAACCTACACTGAGAATGTTTAAATTATGTAATTCAATATAGACAAGAAAAATATAATAATTTGTGTGTTATTAAGCAGACTGTATCTGTCTGTTGTTGTGACATAGATTAAAATCAGATCAAAAGTTTTGAACAATTTACGCAGAAATCCAGGTGATTCTGAAGGGTTCACACACCTTTTCTAGCAACTGTATTTTGTGTGCGTGTGTGTGTGGGTGTGTGTGTGCGTGTGTGTGTGTTTGTGTGTGTGTGTGTGTGGGAGTTATTGTCTACAGAATGGATAGATATAAAGCTAATAGCCTGTTTCAGTAAAAATAAGAGGGTGAAAGACGTGTAGGACAGGAAGCAGGAAGCAGGAAGCAGGAAGCACCAAGTGTCATTTGGGACGCAACCAAGAACTAGATGGGAATTCCCAATAGGACAATAGTGTTTCTATAATAGCCTATCTGACTTTTGTTAATATGCTAATTCCTTGGCTAAAACATATAATTGAGTGAGTCTGTTATGTTGGCTAGTTTCCAGGCAGCTCGGCCGCGTCACCCACACACTGCTCTCACTGTTACTAGTCACCCACACACTGCTCTCACTGTTACTAGTCACCCACACACTGCTCTCACTGTTACTAGTCACCCACACACTGCTCTCACTGTTACTAGTCACCCACACACTGCTCTCACCGTTAGTCACCCACACACTGCTCTCACTGTTAGTCACCCACACACTGCTCTCACTGTTACTAGTCACCCACACACTGCTCTCACTGTTAGTCACCCACACACTGCTCTCACTGTTACTAGTCACCCACACACTGCTCTCACTGTTACTAGTCACCCACACACTGCTCTCACTGGTACTAGTCACCCACACACTGCTCTCACTGTTACTAGTCACCCACACACTGCTCTCACTGTTACTAGTCACCCACACACTGCTCTCACTGTTACTAGTCACCCACACACTGCTCTCACTGTTAGTCACCCACATATTGCTTTCACTGCTTCTCTCCAGCTGTGTTCAGGACATGTTGTACTTCATTGTTCTGTTTTTATAAGGGCACAGGGCGAGACCCAGATGTAGACAAGGAAGGCAAATGGTTTGAGTCTTGGTATTTATTGTACAATCCAAAAAGGGTAGGCAAGAGAATGGTCGTGGACAGGCAAAAGGTCAAAACCAGTTCAGAGTCCAGGAGGTACAGAGTGGCAGGCAGGTTCGAGGTCAGGTCAGGTAGAATGGTCAGGCAGGTTCGAGGTCAGGTCAGGCAGGAGGGTACAGGGTCCAGAAAACAGGCAAGAGACAGAAACGCGGAGGACTAGCAAAAGAGGATATATGCAGGAATACGGGAAAACACGCTGGTTGACTTGAACATACAAGACAAACTGGCAGAGAGACAGGAAACACAGGGATAAATACACTGGTACAGAGAGACAGGAAACACAGGGATAAATACACTGGTACAGAGAGACAGGAAACACAGGGATAAATACACTGGCACAGAGAGACAGGAAACACAGGGATAAATACACTGGTACAGAGAGACAGGAAACACAGGGATAAATACACTGGTACAGAGAGACAGGAAACACAGGGATACATACACTGGCACAGAGAGACAGGAAACACAGGGATAAATACACTGGTACAGAGAGACAGGAAACACAGGGATAAATACACTGGTACAGAGAGACAGGAAACACAGGGATACATACACTGGCACAGAGAGACAGGAAACACAGGGATAAATACACTGGTACAGAGAGACAGGAAACACATGGATAAATACACTGGTACAGAGAGACAGGAAACACAGGGATACATACACTGGCACAGAGAGACAGGAAACACAGGGATAAATACACTGGTACAGAGAGACAGGAAACACAGGGATAAATGCACTGGTACAGAGAGACAGGAAACACAGGGATAAATACACTGATACAGAGAGACAGGAAACACAGGGATAAATGCACTGGTACAGAGAGACAGGAAACACAGGGATAAATACACTGATACAGAGAGACAGGAAACACAGGGATAAATACACTGGCACAGAGAGACAGGAAACACAGGGATACATACACTGGCACAGAGAGACAGGAAACACAGGGATAAATGCACTGGTACAGAGAGACAGGAAACACAGGGATAAATACACTGATACAGAGAGACAGGAAACACAGGGATAAATACACTGGCACAGAGAGACAGGAAACACAGGGATACATACACTGGCACAGAGAGACAGGAAACACAGGGATAAATACACTGGCACAGAGAGACAGGAAACACAGGGATAAGTACACTGGTACAGAGAGACAGGAAACACAGGGATAAATACACTGGCACAGAGAGACAGGAAACACAGGGATACATACACTGGTACAGAGAGACAGGGATAAATACACTGGCACAGAGAGACAGGAAACACAGGGATAAGTACACTGGCACAGAGAGACAGGAAACACAGGGATAAATACACTGGTACAGAGAGACAGGAAACACAGGGATAAATACACTGGTACAGAGAGACAGGAAACACAGGGATACATACACTGGCACAGAGAGACAGGAAACACAGGGATAAATACACTGGCACAGAGAGACAGGAAACACAGGGATAAGTACACTGGTACAGAGAGACAGGAAACACAGGGATAAATACACTGGCACAGAGAGACAGGAAACACAGGGATACATACACTGGTACAGAGAGACAGGGATAAATACACTGGCACAGAGAGACAGGAAACACAGGGATAAATACACTGGGGATAACAAGCGACACCTGGAGGGGGTGGAGACAATAATGAGGACAGGTGAAACAGATCAGGGTGTGACAGTTTTGTGATTCATTGCTGCAATAAACAAAACAAAACTTTATATAAAAAACAGGTTGTGCCAGAAAAAATATATATATATTATTGCCAGAGAAAAATGATGGAAGACTATAAAATGTATATAAGACGTGACATTTTTTAGGAATTATTTTTGGGATGAAGGCAGTGTCCTTGAGTTACCTACTTCTCTCAACATAGCATGTATCCCATGTATCCATGTCTGTACCTCTCAACATAGCATGTACCCCAATTATCCATGTCTGTACCTGTCAACATAGCATGTATCCCATGTATCCATGGCTGTACCTCTCAACATAGCATGTATCCCATGTATCCATGTCTGTACCTGTCAACATAGCATGTATCCATGTCTGTACCCCATGTATCCATGTCTGTACCTGTCAACATAGCATGTATCCCATGTATCCATGTCTGTACCTGTCAACATAGCATGTATCCCATGTATCCATGGCTGTACCTCTCAACATAGCATGTACCCCAATTATCCATGTCTGTACCTGTCAACATAGCATGTATCCCATGTATCCATGGCTGTACCTCTCAACATAGCATGTATCCCATGTATCCATGTCTGTACCTGTCAACATAGCATGTATCCCATGTATCCATGTCTGTACCTCTCAACATAGCGTGTGTGCGTGTGTGTGTGTGTGTGTATCCAGTGATTCATTCTCAACTTCTCCTTCTGACCCAGAACAGGTCTCTGGCTCTCCTGGCTCTCCCAGACATGCACGCTGACTCAGCTGCCTACTGATATTCAGTTTGAAAACCCATCAGTCATGTCTTCAAGGCTTTCAGGCTTCATCTTTACTTCATTATACGTTTTTATTGAGGCTTTTGAGGATGGGAAACCTGCCTACAGCAGTTCCCCACATTCTTAAAAATATAATAAAATCACCTTACAGGGTGCTTCAGCTGTCCTCATTGGATATAACCCTTTTGTGTTCCAAGTAGAACCATTTCTACAGGGTGTTCTACCTGGAATCATAAGGGGTTCTACCTGGAATCATAAGGGGTTCTACCTGGAATCATAAGGGGTTCTACCTGGAATCATAAGGGGTTCTACCTGGAATCACAAGGGGTTCTACCTGGAATCATAAGGGGTTCTACCTGGAATCACAAGGGGTTCTACCTGGAATCATAAGGGGTTCTACCTGGAATCATAAGGGGTTCTACCTACCTGGAATCACAAGGGGTTCTACCTGGAATCATAAGGGGTTCTACCTGGAATCACAAGGGGTTCTACCTGGAATCATAAGGGGTTCTACCTGGAATCATAAGGGGTTCTACCTGGAATCATAAGGGGTTCTACCTGGAATCATAAGGGGTTCTACCTGGAACCACAAAGGGTTCTACCTGGAACCATAAAGGGTTCTACCTGGAATCACAAGGGGTTCTACCTGGAATCATAAGGGGTTCTACCTGGAATCATAAGGGGTTCTACCTGGAATCATAAGGGGTTCTACCTGGAATCATAAGGGGTTCTAACTGGAATCATAAGGGGTTCTACCTGGAATCACAAGGGGTTCTACCTGGAATCATAAGGGGTTCTACCTGGAATCACAAGGGGCTCTACCTGGAATCATAAGGGGTTCTACCTGGAATCACAAGGGGTTCTACCTGGAATCATAAGGGGTTCTACCTGGAATCATAAGGTGTTCTACCTGGAATCATAAGGGGTTCTACCTGGAATCAGAAGGGTTTCTCCTTTGAAAACAGCTACAGAATCCTTTTGGAACCCTTTTTTAAGATCGTAGAGCAGTTTAGGAAGGCTGGCTGTAGGCAGAGATACAAAGCTGGTAGCCCTAAGCACTGATCTAGAAACAGCTAAATGAAGATAAAGTACAGAAGAAGGAGACCGATGAATTGCTGCTAACTCATAGTCCTGACTGGATTAGCGTAATGTAAAGCAAGCTGGATGTAGAACGAGTACTCACTATTTAGCCTCTCTTGGAAGAAAATGGATTACATGTGTTTAAAAAATATTTTTTTAATAATATAAAGCCAAATGTTTGTGTTGGAATTAAATCTTTCTCCAGGTGCCACTGGCAGTGTTTTCCATTACATATTCCACCTATCAGAAACAGAGGTTCGCTTCGGACCACTGCTTCAGGGTTACTTAAACACCCACGGGGGCAGTGCCTAAGGAGCTTTACCTCCAGTGTGTGTGTGTGTGTGTGTGTGTGTGTGTGTGTGTGTGTGTGTGTGTGTGTGTTTGTGTGTTCAGATGTGTGTGTCTCTATAGATTTCTTTCCAGTGGTATTCCCTCCAACCAAACCATTCATCAATAACAGGTTAGCAATTTGATCATATTATTCAGATCATTTTGAATTGCTCCTAAAATGGTGCTGTAAACATTAACAAAAAGTAACAAGCATCTGAATTTTGAAAAAGTAATTTGATTTGTGAGTAAAAGGAGAGATTATTGATCTCATTTTCAGAGAGGTTAATTCATAAATAAACTAGGAAATAATTTGTACTATAGGAAATCAGGACCGTTGTACCGACTGTGCATCAAATGAATGAAAGGTACAGTCCAATAGAGGACCACAGACTGTGTAGTAGAAGTAATCGTATGAGTTACCTTGACAGCGTAGTCCACAGTAGAGACTCTGAACACAGCCTTTACAGGAAAGCACTGTCCTCTGAACAGGAATACAGACAGAATACAGACAGAATACAGACAGAATTCAGACAGAATTCCGACAGAATACACTGACACACACCTGCACACACACACACGCACAAACGGTGTCCTTGGAGGAGACTGTATTAAAGGAGAGAGAGGAAAGGAGAGAGGGAGGAGATGTGGAGTAGAGAGGAAAGGAGAGAGGGAGGAGATGTGGAGTAGAGAGGAAAGGAGAGAGGGAGGAGATGTGGAGTAGAGAGGAAAGGAGAGAGGGAGGAGATGTGGAGTAGAGAGGAAAGGAGAGAGGGAGGAGATGTGGAGTAGAGAGGAAAGGAGAGAGGGATGAGATGTGGAGTAGAGAGGAAAGGAGAGAGGGAGGAGATGTGGAGTAGAGAGGAAAGATGAGAGGGGGAGATGTGGAGTAGAGAGGAAAGGAGAGAGGAGGAGATGTGGAGTAGAGAGGAAAGGAGAGAGGGGGAGATGTGGAGTAGAGAGGAAAGGAGAGAGGGGGAGATGTGAAGGAGAGAGGAAAGGATGGGAGTTGGATGGAATGGAAATGGGAGGAGCGAGGGATAACAGGGAGAGGTAAAGTCTCAACTGAGTCTCCTAGTACATGGCTGATCACACAGCTGTTTGACATGGTTTCACTCTCTGTGATTAATTAATTAACTAATTTCACCTTTATTTAACCAGGTAGGCCAGTTGAGAACAAGTTCTCATTTACAACTGCGACCTGAATGTCTGGTTTCATAACCACGTCTTTATACCGATTCGATGATGATGAGACGGGAGATGGGAATCAATTGAAACATTTATCTAGAACGTGCTCGGTGTCCACACACACAACTCCCATGATGCATCGCGGCACAATCCCAATACACCACACTCTCCATCACACAGTTCATATGATGGAAGGAGAGATGGAGAAAGTGAAAGAGAGAGAAATGATAGAGGGAAGAGCAGGGAAGGGATCCAGTGAGTGACTGCTTCATGACCGAGCTGAATTATAGCCTTGTCACTTCCAATCCCATCTGTCTCTCACACAAACCCAGAGATGGAGAGGAATCTCAAATCTAAATCCCTCCAGTGCTTCCGGCACATTTGGCATTCTGTGTGTTTTGAAGGGGGGGAGAGACGAGAACTTTCTCTCTGACAAGACATGAGAGTTGTTCTGTTCTGTCCTCTCTCTCTCCTTGAAGTTAGACCTTAAGAGTTTAACTTTCACTTTGCTCAGAGTTGCACGCAAATATGAGTGTTATATTAAGTTACCACAACGCTGTCTGAGACAAGCTGGGATGTTTTGATGCCTCAGCTGTGATCTTTGGGAGAGTAGAGTCACATCTGCCCTTAAACAGTGGAGGCTCCTCAGAGGAGGAAGGGGAGGACCATCTTCTTCAGGGAATTTCAATTTCATAAAAATCTAAATAGTGAAACATCCTTTTTAGATAAAACTATACTAAATATGTTCACGTCACCAAATAATTGGTTAAAACATACTGTTTTGCACTGAAGGTTTAGAGTAGCCTCAACAGCACTCTGTAGGGTAGCACCATGGTGTAGCTGGAGGACAGCTAGCTTCCATCCTCCCATGGGTACATTGACTTCAATACAAAACCTAGGAAGCTCTTGATTCTAACCATCTTCCATAGACTTACAGAGTAATTATGACAACTTCTGGAGGATGTCCTCTAACCTATCAGAGCTCTTGCAACATGAACTGACATGTTGTCCACCCAATTAAAGGATCAGATAATTCATCTAGTTCTGAAAGCATAAGCTACAGCTAGCCGGCACTGCAGTGTCTAAAATATGGTGAGTAGTTGACTCAAAGAGAGAGAAAGTCAATAGTTGAACAGTATTCAACAAAATTCCTTTCTTCCAAAATGAAGGAGAAGCAAGAGAAAGAGAAAGAAAGAGAGAGAGAGATTCGACTCAAACATAATAGGGACGCTATGTTAGCTAGCTGGCTATAACAGAGGGATGCTATGTTAGCTAGCTGGCTATAACAGAGGGACGCTATGTTAGCTAGCTGGCTATAACAGAGGGATGCTATGTTAGCTAGCTGGCTATAACAGAGGGATGCTATGTTAGCTAGCTGGCTATAACAGAGGGATGCTATGTTAGCTAGCTGGCTATAACTATCCAACACAACACTGGAACTGTTCCAAATCAAGGTAAGATTTTGGTTGTATTAATTTATTGCCACCAGGGGCCCGCCAGTTTAACTGCTAAACTGCTTTCTGACTGTACACTGTACTGCAGGATTGCAGCGGGTTTACTAACACGTCAGTTCCAGTAGCTATGTTGACTATGATGTTACTATGGTAACAACGATGTAGGCCGTGTGTAGCGGTAGCAGGCATGACGGTGATATGATGGTGCATAGCGGTTAGCGGGTTAGCAGTCATGATATGAAGGTTTGGCTTGGAAAGGTTTTTTTTCGCCTGGTCCCAGACAACTGATGTGCACGGAAGTCCACAAGCGAAGGGAAAAGGTGAGAGGAGGAAGTTGCGAGGAGCAATTATGTATACAACGAGGAAAAGTGTTCATGCTGTTTTTTATGTGGCTGCTGTGAAAGTGAACTGTTTGCGTTTGATCAGAAGGGTATATTCATTCCGTCGATTCAGTTGAAAAATGTTTAATAAACGAGAGCAAACGGAATGAAATGGGGATAAACATTATGAATTTGTCCAATAGAAACTCTAATTTGCATCTGACTAATGATCAGCTAGATGCAGGCAAGAGTGTGCAAGACGGTGTTTTATGCATTTTTTTATTTTAATTTTAATTTATTTAACTAGCCAAGTCCATTAAATACTTATTTTCAATGACGGCCTAGGAACAGTGGGTTAATAACTGCCTCGTTACCTGCCTTGTGAAGAGGGCACGACAAAGCCTATTCCCCCTCAGGAAATTAAAAAGATTTGTCATGGGTCCTCAGATCCTTAAAAGGTTCTACAGCTGCAACATCGAGAGCATCACTGCCTGGTACGGCAATTGCTCGGCCTACGACTGCAAGGCACTACAGAGGGTAGTGCGTACATCCCAGTACATCATTGGGGTTAAGCTGCCTGCCATACAGGACCTCTACACCAGGCTGTGTCAGAGGAAGGCCCTAAAAATTGTCAAAGACTCCAGCCACCCCAGTCATAGACTGTTCTCTCTACTACCGCATGGCAAGCGATACTGGAGTGCCAAGTCTCGGACAAAAAAAAAACCCAAGCCATAAGACTCCTGAACAGGTAATCAAAGGACTACCCAGACTATTTGCATTGTGTGCCCCCCCCAACCCCTCTTTAACGCTGCTGCTACTCTCTGTTTATCATATATGCATAGTCACTTTAACTATACATTCATGTACATACTACCTCAATTGGCCCAACCAACCAGTGCTCCCGCACATTGTCTGCATTGTGTCCCGCCATCCACCAACCCCTCTTTTACTCTACTGCTACTGTCTGTTTATCATATATGCATAGTCACTTTAACCATATCTACATGTACAGTGGGGAGAACAAGTATTTGACACACTGCCGATTTTGCAGGTTTTCCTACTTACAAAGCATGTAGAGAGAGGTCTATCATTTTTATCATAGGTAAACTTCAACTGTGTGAGACTGAATCTAAAACAAAAATCCAGAAAATCACATTGTATGATTTTTAAGTAATTAATTTGCATTTTATTGCATGACATAAGTATTTGACACATCAGAAAAGCAGAACTTAATATTTGGTACAGAAACCTTTGTTTGCAATTACACAGATCATACCACTATTAGCCTGATGTAGATTAACCTCTACGGGACATAGTGAAAAAAAGTAACCTGACCTTGAGAAACGCCTTGAGAAATAACACAGGATACGTCCCACATGTCCCACCTTTCTAGTACTTTCTACCAGGTTACATAAGTGACTTTAGAATCCCCAAAAATCTGCCGTTCTGCCCTTGAGCAAAGGCATCTCTCTAAACAGCATCTCTCTAAACAGCATCTCTCTAATCACCGTCTCTCTAAACAGCATCTCTCTCACCAGCGTCTCTCAGCAGCATCTCACAGCAGCATCTCTCTCAGCAGCGTCTCACAGCAGCATCTCTCTCAGCAGCATCTCTCTCAGCAGCATCTCTCTCACCAGCGTCTCACAGCAGCATCTCTCTAAACAGCATCTCTCTCAGCAGCATCTCTCTCACCAGCGTCTCACAGCAGCATCTCTCTCACCAGCGTCTCTCAGCAGCATCTCTCTCACCAGCGTCTCACAGCAGCATCTCTCTCACCAGCGTCTCTCAGCAGCATCTCTCTCACCAGCGTCTCTCAGCAGCATCTCTCTCACCAGCGTCTCACAGCAGCATCTCTCTCAGCAGCGTCTCTCTAAACAGCATCTCTATGAACAGCATCTCTCTCAGCAGCATCTCTCTAAGCAGCATCTCTCTCAGCAGCGTCTCACAGCAGCATCTCTCTAAGCAGCATCTCTCCCACTGGATTGTGGCGTCCTGGCATATATCTCCCTGGCATATATCATCAGGACAAGACTATATATAATATAATAACATAACAGCAGAACAACACTAAATATAATATAATAACATAATAGCAGGACAACATTATATATAATATAACAATAAAACAGGGTCAAGTGTTATCTAGCTGTGTATGCACCCATTCCACCACTCCACCATTCCAACACTCCACCCCTCCACCATTCCACCACTCCAACATTCCAACATTCCAATACTCCACCACTCCACCACTCCAACATTCCAATACTCCACCACTCCACCACTTCAACATTCCATACTCCACCACTCCACCACTCCAACATTCCAATACTCCACCACTCCACCACTTCAACATTCCATACTCCACCACTCCACCACTCCAACATTCCACCACTCCACCACTCCAACATTCCAATACTCCACCACTCCACCAATCCACCACTTCAACATTCCATACTCCACCACTCCACCACTCCAACATTCCACCACTCCACCACTCCACCACTCCAACATTCCACCACTCCACCACTCCACCACTCCAACATTCCAATACTCCACCACTCCACCACTCCAACATTCCACCACTCCACCACTCCACCACTCCAACATTCCAATACTCCACCACTCCACCACTCCACCACTCCAACATTCCAATACTCCACCACTCCACCACTTCAACATTCCACACACGCCACCACTCCACCATTCCACCCACTCCACCATTCCACCACTCCACCATTCCACCACTCTACCATTCCACCACTCCACCATTCCACCCACTCCACCACTCCACCATTCCACCCACTCCACCACTCCACCACTCCACCATTAAACCCACTCCACCACTCCACACACTCCACCATTCCACCATTCCACCCACTCCACCACTCCACCATTACACCCACTGCACCATTCCACCACTCCACCATTCCACCATTCCACAACTCCACCCACTCCCCCACTCCACCACTCCACCACTCCATCATTACACCCACTCCATCACTCCACCACTCCACCACTCCAACATTCCACCACTCCAACATTCCACCACTCCACCATTCCATCACTCCAACATTCCACCCACTCCAACATTCCACCACTCCACCACTCCACCACTTCACCACTCCACCCACTCCACCATTCCACCCACTCCACCATTCCATCACTCTAACATTCCACCCACTCCACCACTCCACCCACTCCACCACTCCAACATTCCACCACTCCACCACTTCACCACTCCACCCACTCCACCATTCCACCCACTCCACCATTCCACCACTCCACCACTCCACCAACTCCACCATTCCACCCACTCCACCACTCCACACACTCCACCATTCCAACATTCCACCACTCCACCACTCCACCACTTCACCCACTCCACCATTCCACCACTCCACCCACTCCACCATTCCACCCACTCCACCATTCCAACCACTCCAACAGTCCACCACTCCACCACTCCACCACTCCACCACTCCACCACTCTACCATTCCACCTCTCCACCATTCCACCCACTCCACCACTCCACCATTCCACCACTCCACCCACTCCACCATTCCACTCACTCCAACACTCCACCATTCCACCCACTCCACCATTCCACCACTCCACCACTCCACCACTCCACCATTCCACCACTCCAACATTCCGCGACTCCAACATTCCACCCACTCCACCACTCCACCCACTCCACCATTCCACCCACTCCACCACTCCACCCACTCCACCATTCCACCCACTCCACCACTCCACCACTCCAACCACTCCACCTCTCCACCACTCTACCCACTCTACCACTCCACCCACTCCACCATTCCACCACACTCCACCCACTCTACCACTCCACCACTCCACCTCTCCACCACTCCACCCACTCTACCACTCTACCACTCCACAAGGGAAAGTGTTTAAATATGGGTGTTGTTTAAATATAGAATATATTTGTGCTGCGTAGAGTTGGGAATCACCACGCAGTGCATCGGGTTTCATCGCTTGGACCATCACTGCTCCCAAATCAAATGGTATCGGTCTCATACACATATTTACCAGATGTTATCGCGGGTGCAACCCACAGCGTGCTTACGGCTGGGACAGAGGAACGTCACTAAGCAACGCGCCGTTTGCTCAATACCCGGAGTGCTGCATCTGGCGGTGCTATTAGATTGAAGGAATGAAACCGAGTCTCATGCTTATCACTTGTGGAAGGCGAGACGTCCAGCAAAGGTGCACATATAGACTGTACTATATTGACTCAGTTTTACAAATCTTTTGAGAGTATTTTAACTTCTTGTATTGTTTGTTGGTTTGGCAATGCCACTGTCAAGACAGATAAATATGTTGAGAAGGATTATCACCACGGCAAGCAAGGTACTTGGAGTCAAACAGACAGGCCTGGATGAGATCTTTAAGGTCAGGGCCCTCAGCAAGGTACTTGGAGTCAAACAGACAGGCCTGGATGAGATCTTTAAGGCCAGGGCCCTCCCCAAGGTACTAGGAGTCAAACAGACAGGCCTGGATGAGATCTTTAAGGTCAGGGCCCTCAGCAAGGTACTTGGAGTCAAACAGACAGGCCTGGATGAGATCTTTAAGGTCAGGGCCCTCCACAAGGTACTAGGAGTCAAACAGACAGGCCTGGATAAGATAAATAGCTCTGGCGAATGTTCCTATACACCCAGTAAGGCCAGCAGGCTAATGTTCCTATCGATTCTGTAAGGCCAGCAGGCTAGTCTTTAAAAGTTATATTTCTTAATTTATTATAATTATTATTATTTATTCATGTTATTGGTATGTAACTGTTATGAAAGTAGTATTGACAATTTTGTTGGCCGGGATCATATATGGGACTCCTCATTGTATGTTGTAACTCGTTTCCTTCCTTCCTTCCTTCCTTCCTTCCTTCCTTCCTTCCTTCCTTCCTTCCTTCCTTCCTTCCTTCCTTCCTTCCTTCCTTCCTTCCTTCCTTCCTTCCTTCCTTCCTTCAGGAATCAGTAGTTATAGTCATAACGTCACATCTTAAAGCTCATCTCGTGCTGCTGCTCACATTTTGCCATGAGGCTGAGTGTGAATTTTGCTGTTTTAAAGCAAATTTCCTGTAATCTTGCACATGTTCCTATCATGTGCTGTCTGGGGGGGCTCTGACCTCTAGGGGGCCAATAACCCCCCCCCCCCCCTAAAAAGGTCCAGGAACCCCCAAAACCCCCTCCCCTCCTAAAAAAGGGGCCAAGAACCCCCCCAAAAACATCCCCGGCCTAAAAAGGGTCCAGGAACCCCCAAAAAACAACCCCCTCCCCCTAAAAAAGGGGCCAAGAACCCCCAAAAAACAAACCCCCAAAAATGGGGGCCCCGGGGCACATGACTTGCGTCCCCATTCGGTAATCTGTCCCCCATTCCTTCCTATCCTCCAAAACAAGGCTGTAGTACTTTCTGTGCAGCTGAATAAAATAGAAGACGAATGAATTTCAGGTCTATCAAGACATCGTGTATTTGTCTCTCTTGCCCTTTTCTTCACTGACGTTTAAAGTTCCATCTCAGTCACTTTGTCTGCCAGAACACTGAGACCAAAGCCTCACAACTCACAGACTGATCGTCATTATCACAGCCTTTGGACTGGCACCACATTTTGTGTGTAGTGTGTGTGTGTGTGTGTGTGTGTGTGTGTGTGTGTGTGTGTGTGTGTGTGTGTGTGTGTGTGTGTGTGTGTGTGTGTGTGTGTGTGTGTGTGTGTGTTTGAGGTGTGTGTGTTTGAGGTGTGAGTGTGTGTTTGAGAGTCTTATTTGACTGTTTCACTGCAGTGTGTGTGTGTGTGTGCGTGTGTGTGTGTGTGTGTGTTTCTGTCTGTCTTTGAGATGTGTGTGTGTGTTTTTTCTTGGACTGTGTCACCACGGTGTGTGTGTGTTTGAGGTTTGTGTGTGTGTGTGTGTGTTTGTTGGTGCGTGTGTGTGTGTTTGAGTGTCTTGTTGGACTGTGTCACCACAGTGTGTGCTTGTGTGTTTGAAGTGTGTGTGTTTGGGTGTTTGTGTGTGTTTAAGTATCTTGTTGGACTGTTTCACCGCAGGGCTAAGAACCATAATGAGCATAAATTCATTGAGATGCAGGGAGGGGAGACTCCGTAACGGAACACCGTCGCTGACAGTGTTAGTGTTTCGATGCAGGGAGGGAAGATTCCGTAAAGGAACACCGTCGCTGACAGTGTTTAGATGCAGGGAGGGAAGATTCCATAACGGAACACCGTCGCTGACAGTGTTAGTGTTTAGATGCAGGGAGGGGAGATTCCGTAACGGAACACCGTCGCTGACAGTGTTTAGATGCAGGGAGGGAAGATTCCGTAACGGAACACCGTCGCTGACAGTGTTTAGATGCAGGGAGGGGAGATTCCATAACGGAACACCGTCGCTGACAGTGTTTAGATGCAGGGAGGGAAGATTCCGTAACGGAACACCGTCGCTGAATGTGTTTAGATGCAGGGAGGGAAGATTCCGTAACGGAACACCGTCGCTGACAGTGTTTAGATGCAGGGAGGGGAGATTCCATAACGGAACACCGTCGCTGACAGTGTTAGTGTTTCGATGCAGGGAGGGGAGATTCCGTAACGGAACACCGTCGATGACAGTGTTAGTGTTTCGATGCAGGGAGGGAAGATTCCGTAAAGGAACACCGTCGCTGACAGTGTTTAGATGCAGGGAGGGAAGATTCCGTAAAGGAACACTGTCGATGACAGTGTTAGTGTTTCGATGCAGGGAGGGAAGATTCCGTAAAGAAACACCGTCGCTGACAGTGTTTAGATGCAGGGAGGGAAGATTCCGTAAAGGAACACCGTCGCTGACAGTTTTTAGATGCAGGGAGGGAAGATTCCGTAACGGAACACCATCGATGACAGTGTTTAGATGCAGGGAGGGAAGATTCCGTAACGGAACACCATCGATGACAGTGTTAGTGTTTAGATGCAGGGAGGGAAGATTCCGTAAAGGAACACCGTCGCTGACAGTGTTAGTGTTTAGATGCAGGGAGGGAAGATTCCGTAAAGGATCACCGTCACTGAATGTGTTAGTGTTTAGATGCAGGGAGTGGAGATTCCGTAACGGAACACCATCGATGACAGTGTTTAGATGCAGGGAGGGGAGACTCCGTAACGGAACACCGTCGCTGACAGTGTTAGTGTTTCGATGCAGGGAGGGAAGATTCCGTAAAGGAACACCGTCGCTGACAGTGTTTAGATGCAGGGAGGGAAGATTCCATAACGGAACACCGTCGCTGACAGTGTTAGTGTTTAGATGCAGGGAGGGGAGATTCCGTAACGGAACACCGTCGCTGACAGTGTTAGTGTTTAGATGCAGGGAGGGAAGATTCCGTAACGGAACACCGTCGCTGACAGTGTTAGTGTATCGATGCAGGGAGGGAAGATTCCGTAACGGAACACCGTCGCTGACAGTGTTAGTGTTTAGATGCAGGGAGGGAAGATTCCGTAACGGAACACCGTCGCTGACAGTGTTAGTGTTTAGATGCAGGGAGGGAAGATTCCGTAACGGAACACCGTCGCTGACAGTGTTAGTGTTTCGATGCAGGGAGGGAAGATTCCGTAACGGAACACCGTCGCTGACAGTGTTAGTGTTTCGATGCAGGGAGGGAAGATTCCGTAACGGAACACCGTCGCTGACAGTGTTTAGATGCAGGGAGGGAAGATTCCGTAACGGAACACCGTCGCTGACAGTGTTTAGATGCAGGGAGGGGAGATTCCGTAACGGAACACCGTCAGCGACAGTGTTAGTGTTTCGATGCAGGGAGGGAAGATTCCGTAACGGAACACCGTCGCTGACAGTGTTAGTGTTTCGATGCAGGGAGGGAAGATTCCGTAACGGAACACCATCGCTGACAGTGTTTAGATGCAGGGAGGGGAGATTCCGTAACGGAACACCGTCGCTGACAGTGTTAGTGTTTAGATGCAGGGAGGGAAGATTCCGTAACGGAACACCGTCGCTGACAGTGTTAGTGTTTAGATGCAGGGAGGGGAGATTCCGTAACGGAACACCGTCGCTGACAGTGTTAGTGTTTAGATGCAGGGAGGGAAGATTCCGTAACGGAACACCGTCGCTGACAGTGTTAGTGTTTCGATGCAGGGAGGGAAGATTCCGTAACGGAACACCGTCACTGACAGTGTTAGTGTTTCGATGCAGGGAGGGAAGATTCCGTAACGGAACACCGTCGCTGACAGTGTTTAGATGCAGGGAGGGAAGATTCCGTAACGGAACACCGTCGCTGACAGTGTTTAGATGCAGGGAGGGGAGATTCCATAACGGAACACCGTCGCTGACAGTGTTTAGATGCAGGGAGGGAAGATTCCGTAACGGAACACCGTCGCTGAATGTGTTTAGATGCAGGGAGGGAAGATTCCGTAACGGAACACCGTCGCTGACAGTGTTTAGATGCAGGGAGGGGAGATTCCATAACGGAACACCGTCGCTGACAGTGTTAGTGTTTCGATGCAGGGAGGGGAGATTCCGTAACTGAACACCGTCGATGACAGTGTTAGTGTTTCGATGCAGGGAGGGAAGATTCCGTAAAGGAACACCGTCGCTGACAGTGTTTAGATGCAGGGAGGGAAGATTCCGTAAAGGAACACTGTCGATGACAGTGTTAGTGTTTCGATGCAGGGAGGGAAGATTCCGTAAAGAAACACCGTCGCTGACAGTGTTTAGATGCAGGGAGGGAAGATTCCGTAAAGGAACACCGTCGCTGACAGTTTTTAGATGCAGGGAGGGAAGATTCCGTAACGGAACACCATCGATGACAGTGTTTAGATGCAGGGAGGGAAGATTCCGTAACGGAACACCATCGATGACAGTGTTAGTGTTTAGATGCAGGGAGGGAAGATTCCGTAAAGGAACACCGTCGCTGACAGTGTTAGTGTTTAGATGCAGGGAGGGAAGATTCCGTAAAGGATCACCGTCACTGAATGTGTTAGTGTTTAGATGCAGGGAGTGGAGATTCCGTAACGGAACACCATCGATGACAGTGTTTAGATGCAGGGAGGGGAGACTCCGTAACGGAACACCGTCGCTGACAGTGTTAGTGTTTCGATGCAGGGAGGGAAGATTCCGTAAAGGAACACCGTCGCTGACAGTGTTTAGATGCAGGGAGGGAAGATTCCATAACGGAACACCGTCGCTGACAGTGTTAGTGTTTAGATGCAGGGAGGGGAGATTCCGTAACGGAACACCGTCGCTGACAGTGTTAGTGTTTAGATGCAGGGAGGGAAGATTCCGTAACGGAACACCGTCGCTGACAGTGTTAGTGTATCGATGCAGGGAGGGAAGATTCCGTAACGGAACACCGTCGCTGACAGTGTTAGTGTTTAGATGCAGGGAGGGAAGATTCCGTAACGGAACACCGTCGCTGACAGTGTTAGTGTTTAGATGCAGGGAGGGAAGATTCCGTAACGGAACACCGTCGCTGACAGTGTTAGTGTTTCGATGCAGGGAGGGAAGATTCCGTAACGGAACACCGTCGCTGACAGTGTTAGTGTTTCGATGCAGGGAGGGAAGATTCCGTAACGGAACACCGTCGCTGACAGTGTTTAGATGCAGGGAGGGAAGATTCCGTAACGGAACACCGTCGCTGACAGTGTTTAGATGCAGGGAGGGGAGATTCCGTAACGGAACACCGTCAGCGACAGTGTTAGTGTTTCGATGCAGGGAGGGAAGATTCCGTAACGGAACACCGTCGCTGACAGTGTTAGTGTTTCGATGCAGGGAGGGAAGATTCCGTAACGGAACACCATCGCTGACAGTGTTTAGATGCAGGGAGGGGAGATTCCGTAACGGAACACCGTCGCTGACAGTGTTAGTGTTTAGATGCAGGGAGGGAAGATTCCGTAACGGAACACCGTCGCTGACAGTGTTAGTGTTTAGATGCAGGGAGGGGAGATTCCGTAACGGAACACCGTCGCTGACAGTGTTAGTGTTTAGATGCAGGGAGGGAAGATTCCGTAACGGAACACCGTCGCTGACAGTGTTAGTGTTTCGATGCAGGGAGGGAAGATTCCGTAACGGAACACCGTCACTGACAATGTTAGTGTTTCGATGCAGGGAGGGAAGATTCCGTAACGGAACACCGTCGCTGACAGTGTTTAGATGCAGGGAGGGAAGATTCCGTAACGGAACACCGTCGCTGACAGTGTTTAGATGCAGGGAGGGGAGATTCCATAACGGAACACCGTCGCTGACAGTGTTTAGATGCAGGGAGGGAAGATTCCGTAACGGAACACCGTCGCTGAATGTGTTTAGATGCAGGGAGGGAAGATTCCGTAACGGAACACCGTCGCTGACAGTGTTTAGATGCAGGGAGGGGAGATTCCATAACGGAACACCGTCGCTGACAGTGTTAGTGTTTCGATGCAGGGAGGGGAGATTCCGTAACGGAACACCGTCGATGACAGTGTTAGTGTTTCGATGCAGGGAGGGAAGATTCCGTAAAGGAACACCGTCGCTGACAGTGTTTAGATGCAGGGAGGGAAGATTCCGTAAAGGAACACTGTCGATGACAGTGTTAGTGTTTCGATGCAGGGAGGGAAGATTCCGTAAAGAAACACCGTCGCTGACAGTGTTTAGATGCAGGGAGGGAAGATTCCGTAAAGGAACACCGTCGCTGACAGTTTTTAGATGCAGGGAGGGAAGATTCCGTAACGGAACACCATCGATGACAGTGCTTAGATGCAGGGAGGGAAGATTCCGTAACGGAACACCATCGATGACAGTGTTAGTGTTTAGATGCAGGGAGGGAAGATTCCGTAAAGGAACACCGTCGCTGACAGTGTTAGTGTTTAGATGCAGGGAGGGAAGATTCCGTAAAGGATCACCGTCACTGAATGTGTTAGTGTTTAGATGCAGGGAGTGGAGATTCCGTAACGGAACACCATCGATGACAGTGTTTAGATGCAGGGAGGGGAGACTCCGTAACGGAACACCGTCGCTGACAGTGTTAGTGTTTCGATGCAGGGAGGGAAGATTCCGTAAAGGAACACCGTCGCTGACAGTGTTTAGATGCAGGGAGGGAAGATTCCATAACGGAACACCGTCGCTGACAGTGTTAGTGTTTAGATGCAGGGAGGGGAGATTCCGTAACGGAACACCGTCGCTGACAGTGTTAGTGTTTAGATGCAGGGAGGGAAGATTCCGTAACGGAACACCGTCGCTGACAGTGTTAGTGTTTCGATGCAGGGAGGGAAGATTCCGTAACGGAACACCGTCGCTGACAGTGTTAGTGTTTAGATGCAGGGAGGGAAGATTCCGTAACGGAACACCGTCGCTGACAGTGTTAGTGTTTAGATGCAGGGAGGGAAGATTCCATAACGGAACACCGTCGCTGACAGTGTTAGTGTTTCGATGCAGGGAGGGAAGATTCCGTAACGGAACACCGTCGCTGACAGTGTTAGTGTTTAGATGCAGGGAGGGGAGATTCCGTAACGGAACACCGTCGCTGACAGTGTTAGTGTTTAGATGCAGGGAGGGAAGATTCCGTAACGGAACACCGTCGCTGACAGTGTTAGTGTTTCGATGCAGGGAGGGAAGATTCCGTAACGGAACACCGTCGCTGACAGTGTTAGTGTTTCGATGCAGGGAGGGAAGATTCCGTAACGGAACACCGTCGCTGACAGTGTTTAGATGCAGGGAGGGAAGATTCCGTAACGGAACACCGTCGCTGACAGTGTTTAGATGCAGGGAGGGGAGATTCCGTAACGGAACACCGTCAGCGACAGTGTTAGTGTTTCGATGCAGGGAGGGAAGATTCCGTAACGGAACACCGTCGCTGACAGTGTTAGTGTTTCGATGCAGGGAGGGAAGATTCCGTAACGGAACACCGTCGCTGACAGTGTTTAGATGCAGGGAGGGGAGATTCCGTAACGGAACACCGTCGCTGACAGTGTTAGTGTTTAGATGCAGGGAGGGAAGATTCCGTAACGGAACACCGTCGCTGACAGTGTTAGTGTTTAGATGCAGGGAGGGGAGATTCCGTAACGGAACACCGTCGCTGACAGTGTTAGTGTTTCGATGCAGGGAGGGAAGATTCCGTAACGGAACACCGTCGCTGACAGTGTTAGTGTTTCGATGCAGGGAGGGAAGATTCCGTAACGGAACACCGTCACTGACAGTGTTAGTGTTTCGATGCAGGGAGGGAAGATTCCGTAACGGAACACCGTCGCTGACAGTGTTTAGATGCAGGGAGGGAAGATTCCGTAACGGAACACCGTCGCTGACAGTGTTTAGATGCAGGGAGGGGAGATTCCATAACGGAACACCGTCGCTGACAGTGTTTAGATGCAGGGAGGGAAGATTCCGTAACGGAACACCGTCGCTGAATGTGTTTAGATGCAGGGAGGGAAGATTCCGTAACGGAACACCGTCGCTGACAGTGTTTAGATGCAGGGAGGGGAGATTCCATAACGGAACACCGTCGCTGACAGTGTTAGTGTTTCGATGCAGGGAGGGGAGATTCCGTAACTGAACACCGTCGATGACAGTGTTAGTGTTTCGATGCAGGGAGGGAAGATTCCGTAAAGGAACACCGTCGCTGACAGTGTTTAGATGCAGGGAGGGAAGATTCCGTAAAGGAACACTGTCGATGACAGTGTTAGTGTTTCGATGCAGGGAGGGAAGATTCCGTAAAGAAACACCGTCGCTGACAGTGTTTAGATGCAGGGAGGGAAGATTCCGTAAAGGAACACCGTCGCTGACAGTTTTTAGATGCAGGGAGGGAAGATTCCGTAACGGAACACCATCGATGACAGTGTTTAGATGCAGGGAGGGAAGATTCCGTAACGGAACACCATCGATGACAGTGTTAGTGTTTAGATGCAGGGAGGGAAGATTCCGTAAAGGAACACCGTCGCTGACAGTGTTAGTGTTTAGATGCAGGGAGGGAAGATTCCGTAAAGGATCACCGTCACTGAATGTGTTAGTGTTTAGATGCAGGGAGTGGAGATTCCGTAACGGAACACCATCGATGACAGTGTTTAGATGCAGGGAGGGGAGACTCCGTAACGGAACACCGTCGCTGACAGTGTTAGTGTTTCGATGCAGGGAGGGAAGATTCCGTAAAGGAACACCGTCGCTGACAGTGTTTAGATGCAGGGAGGGAAGATTCCATAACGGAACACCGTCGCTGACAGTGTTAGTGTTTAGATGCAGGGAGGGGAGATTCCGTAACGGAACACCGTCGCTGACAGTGTTAGTGTTTAGATGCAGGGAGGGAAGATTCCGTAACGGAACACCGTCGCTGACAGTGTTAGTGTATCGATGCAGGGAGGGAAGATTCCGTAACGGAACACCGTCGCTGACAGTGTTAGTGTTTAGATGCAGGGAGGGAAGATTCCGTAACGGAACACCGTCGCTGACAGTGTTAGTGTTTAGATGCAGGGAGGGAAGATTCCGTAACGGAACACCGTCGCTGACAGTGTTAGTGTTTCGATGCAGGGAGGGAAGATTCCGTAACGGAACACCGTCGCTGACAGTGTTAGTGTTTCGATGCAGGGAGGGAAGATTCCGTAACGGAACACCGTCGCTGACAGTGTTTAGATGCAGGGAGGGAAGATTCCGTAACGGAACACCGTCGCTGACAGTGTTTAGATGCAGGGAGGGGAGATTCCGTAACGGAACACCGTCAGCGACAGTGTTAGTGTTTCGATGCAGGGAGGGAAGATTCCGTAACGGAACACCGTCGCTGACAGTGTTAGTGTTTCGATGCAGGGAGGGAAGATTCCGTAACGGAACACCATCGCTGACAGTGTTTAGATGCAGGGAGGGGAGATTCCGTAACGGAACACCGTCGCTGACAGTGTTAGTGTTTAGATGCAGGGAGGGAAGATTCCGTAACGGAACACCGTCGCTGACAGTGTTAGTGTTTAGATGCAGGGAGGGGAGATTCCGTAACGGAACACCGTCGCTGACAGTGTTAGTGTTTAGATGCAGGGAGGGAAGATTCCGTAACGGAACACCGTCGCTGACAGTGTTAGTGTTTCGATGCAGGGAGGGAAGATTCCGTAACGGAACACCGTCACTGACAATGTTAGTGTTTCGATGCAGGGAGGGAAGATTCCGTAACGGAACACCGTCGCTGACAGTGTTTAGATGCAGGGAGGGAAGATTCCGTAACGGAACACCGTCGCTGACAGTGTTTAGATGCAGGGAGGGGAGATTCCATAACGGAACACCGTCGCTGACAGTGTTTAGATGCAGGGAGGGAAGATTCCGTAACGGAACACCGTCGCTGAATGTGTTTAGATGCAGGGAGGGAAGATTCCGTAACGGAACACCGTCGCTGACAGTGTTTAGATGCAGGGAGGGGAGATTCCATAACGGAACACCGTCGCTGACAGTGTTAGTGTTTCGATGCAGGGAGGGGAGATTCCGTAACGGAACACCGTCGATGACAGTGTTAGTGTTTCGATGCAGGGAGGGAAGATTCCGTAAAGGAACACCGTCGCTGACAGTGTTTAGATGCAGGGAGGGAAGATTCCGTAAAGGAACACTGTCGATGACAGTGTTAGTGTTTCGATGCAGGGAGGGAAGATTCCGTAAAGAAACACCGTCGCTGACAGTGTTTAGATGCAGGGAGGGAAGATTCCGTAAAGGAACACCGTCGCTGACAGTTTTTAGATGCAGGGAGGGAAGATTCCGTAACGGAACACCATCGATGACAGTGCTTAGATGCAGGGAGGGAAGATTCCGTAACGGAACACCATCGATGACAGTGTTAGTGTTTAGATGCAGGGAGGGAAGATTCCGTAAAGGAACACCGTCGCTGACAGTGTTAGTGTTTAGATGCAGGGAGGGAAGATTCCGTAAAGGATCACCGTCACTGAATGTGTTAGTGTTTAGATGCAGGGAGTGGAGATTCCGTAACGGAACACCATCGATGACAGTGTTTAGATGCAGGGAGGGGAGACTCCGTAACGGAACACCGTCGCTGACAGTGTTAGTGTTTCGATGCAGGGAGGGAAGATTCCGTAAAGGAACACCGTCGCTGACAGTGTTTAGATGCAGGGAGGGAAGATTCCATAACGGAACACCGTCGCTGACAGTGTTAGTGTTTAGATGCAGGGAGGGGAGATTCCGTAACGGAACACCGTCGCTGACAGTGTTAGTGTTTAGATGCAGGGAGGGAAGATTCCGTAACGGAACACCGTCGCTGACAGTGTTAGTGTTTCGATGCAGGGAGGGAAGATTCCGTAACGGAACACCGTCGCTGACAGTGTTAGTGTTTAGATGCAGGGAGGGAAGATTCCGTAACGGAACACCGTCGCTGACAGTGTTAGTGTTTAGATGCAGGGAGGGAAGATTCCATAACGGAACACCGTCGCTGACAGTGTTAGTGTTTCGATGCAGGGAGGGAAGATTCCGTAACGGAACACCGTCGCTGACAGTGTTAGTGTTTAGATGCAGGGAGGGGAGATTCCGTAACGGAACACCGTCGCTGACAGTGTTAGTGTTTAGATGCAGGGAGGGAAGATTCCGTAACGGAACACCGTCGCTGACAGTGTTAGTGTTTCGATGCAGGGAGGGAAGATTCCGTAACGGAACACCGTCGCTGACAGTGTTAGTGTTTCGATGCAGGGAGGGAAGATTCCGTAACGGAACACCGTCGCTGACAGTGTTTAGATGCAGGGAGGGAAGATTCCGTAACGGAACACCGTCGCTGACAGTGTTTAGATGCAGGGAGGGGAGATTCCGTAACGGAACACCGTCAGCGACAGTGTTAGTGTTTCGATGCAGGGAGGGAAGATTCCGTAACGGAACACCGTCGCTGACAGTGTTAGTGTTTCGATGCAGGGAGGGAAGATTCCGTAACGGAACACCGTCGCTGACAGTGTTTAGATGCAGGGAGGGGAGATTCCGTAACGGAACACCGTCGCTGACAGTGTTAGTGTTTAGATGCAGGGAGGGAAGATTCCGTAACGGAACACCGTCGCTGACAGTGTTAGTGTTTAGATGCAGGGAGGGGAGATTCCGTAACGGAACACCGTCGCTGACAGTGTTAGTGTTTCGATGCAGGGAGGGAAGATTCCGTAACGGAACACCGTCGCTGACAGTGTTAGTGTTTCGATGCAGGGAGGGAAGATTCCGTAACGGAACACCGTCGCTGACAGTGTTTAGATGCAGGGAGGGAAGATTCCGTAACGGAACACCGTCGCTGACAGTGTTTAGATGCAGGGAGGGGAGATTCCATAACGGAACACCGTCGCTGACAGTGTTTAGATGCAGGGAGGGAAGATTCCGTAACGGAACACCGTCGCTGACAGTGTTTAGATGCAGGGAGGGGAGATTCCATAACGGAACACCGTCGCTGACAGTGTTAGTGTTTCGATGCAGGGAGGGGAGATTCCGTAACGGAACACCGTCGATGACAGTGTTAGTGTTTCGATGCAGGGAGGGAAGATTCCGTAAAGGAACACCGTCGCTGACAGTGTTAGTGTTTAGATGCAGGGAGGGAAGATTCCGTAAAGGAACACCGTCGATGACAGTGTTAGTGTTTCGATGCAGGGAGGGAAGATTCCGTAAAGGAACACCGTCGCTGACAGTGTTTAGATGCAGGGAGGGAAGATTCCGTAAAGGAACACCGTCGCTGACAGTGTTTAGATGCAGGGAGGGAAGATTCCGTAACGGAACACCATCGATGACAGTGTTAGTGTTTAGATGCAGGGAGGGAAGATTCCGTAAAGGAACACCGTCGCTGACAGTGTTTAGATGCAGGGAGTGAAGATTCCGTAAAGGAACACCGTCGCTGACAGTGTTTAGATGCAGGGAGGGAAGATTCCATAACGGAACACCGTCGCTGACAGTGTTAGTGTTTAGATGCAGGGAGGGAAGATTCCGTAACGGAACACCATCGATGACAGTGTTAGTGTTTAGATGCAGGGAGGGAAGATTCCGTAACAGAACACCATAGATGACAGTGTTTAGATGCAGGGAGGGGAGATTCCGTAACGGAACACCGTCACAGACAGTGTTCATATGCAGGGAGGGGAGATTCCGTAACGGAACACCGTCGCAGATAGTGTTTAGATGCAGGAGGGGAGATTCCATAACAGAACACCGTCACAGATAGTGTTTAGATGCAGGGAGGGGAGATTCCGTAACGGAACACCGTCGCAGATAGTGTTTAGATGCAGGGAGGGAAGATTCCGTAACGGAACACCGTCGAAAATAGTGTTTAGATGCAGGGAGGGAAGATTCCGTAACGGAACACCATCACAGACAGTGTTTAGATGCAGGGAGGGGAGATTCCGTAACGGAACACCATCGCTGACAGTGTTTAGATGCAGGGAGGGGAGAGTCCGTAACGGAACACCGTCGCTGAAATTGTTAGTGTTTAGATGCAGGGAGGGGAGATTCCGTAATGGAACACCGTCGATGACAGTGTTTAGATGCAGGGAGGGGAGATTCCGTAACGGAACACCATCGATGACAGTGTTTAGATGCAGGGAGGGGAGATTCCGTAACGGAACACCATCGATGACAGTGTTTAGATGCAGGGAGGGAAGATTCCGTAATGGAACACCGTCGCTAAATGTGTTAGTGTTTAGATGCAGGGAGTGGAGATTCCGTAATGGAACACCGTCCATGACAGTGTTTAGATGCAGGGAGGGAAGATTCCGTAATGGAACACCGTCGCTGAATGTGTTAGTGTTTAGATGCAGGGAGGGAAGATTCCGTAATGGAACACCGTCGCTGAATGTGTTAGTGTTTAGATGCAGGGAGGGAAGATTCCGTAACGGAACACCGTCGCTGAAAGTGTTAGTGTTTAGATGCAGGGAGGGAAGATTCCGTAACGGAACACCGTCGCTGACAGTGTTTAGATGCAGGGAGGGAAGATTCCGTAACGGAACACCGTCACAGATAGTGTTTAGATGCAGGGAGGGAAGATTCCGTAACGGAACACCGTCGCTGACAGTGTTTAGATGCAGGGAGGGAAGATTCCGTAACGGAACACCGTCGCAGATAGTGTTTAGATGCAGGGAGGGAAGATTCCGTAACGGAACACCGTCACTGACAGTGTTTAGATGCAGGGAGGGGAGATTCCGTAACGGAACACCATCGATGACAGTGTTTAGATGCAGGGAGGGGAGATTCCGTAACGGAACACCATCGATGACAGTGTTTAGATGCAGGGAGGGGAGACTCCGTAACAGAACACCGTCGCTGAAATTGTTAGTGTTTAGATGCAGGGAGGGGAGATTCCGTAATGGAACACCATCGCTGACAGTGTTTAGATGCAGGGAGGGGAGACTCCGTAACAGAACACCGTCGCTGAAATTGTTAGTGTTTAGATGCAGGGAGGGAAGATTCCGTAACGGAACACCGTCGCTGAAAGTGTTAGTGTTTAGATGCAGGGAGGGAAGATTCCGTAACGGAACACCGTCGCTGAATGTGTTTAGATGCAGGGAGGGAAGATTCCGTAACGGAACACCGTCGCTGACAGTGTTTAGATACAGGGAGGGAAGATTCCGTAACGGAACACCGTCGCTGACAGTGTTTAGATGCAGGGAGGGAAGATTCCGTAACGGAACACCATCGCTGAATGTGTTAGTGTTTAGATGCAGGGAGGGAAGATTCCGTAACGGAACACCGTCGCTGACAGTGTTTAGATGCAGGGAGGGAAGATTCCGTAACGGAACACCGTCGCTGACAGTGTTTAGATGCAGGGAGGGAAGATTCCGTAACGGAACACCGTCGCTGACAGTGTTAAGATGCAGGGAGGGAAGATTCCGTAACGGAACACCGTCGCTAAATGTGTTTAGATGCAGGGAGGGAAGATTCCGTAACGGAACACCGTCGCTGACAGTGTTTAGATGCAGGGAGGGAAGATTCTGTAACGGAACACCGTCGATGACAGTGTTAGTGTTTAGATGCAGGGAGGGAAGATTCCGTAACGGAACACCATCGATGACAGTGTTAGTGTTTAGATGCAGGGAGGGAAGATTCCGTAACGGAACACCGTCGCTGAAATTGTTAGTGTTTAGATGCAGGGAGGGGAGATTCCGTAATGGAACACCATCGCTGACAGTGTTTAGATGCAGGGAGGGGAGACTCCGTAACAGAACACCGTCGCTGAAATTGTTAGTGTTTAGATGCAGGGAGGGGAGATTCCATAATGGAACACCGTCGATGACAGTGTTTAGATGCAGGGAGGGAAGATTCCGTAACGGATCACCGTCACTGAATGTGTTAGTGTTTAGATGCAGGGAGTGGAGATTCCGTAATGGAACACCGTCCATGACAGTGTTTAGATGCAGGGAGGGGAGATTCCGTAATGGAACACCGTCGTTGAATGTGTTAGTGTTTAGATGCAGGGAGGGAAGATTCCGTAACGGAACACCGTCGCTGACAGTGTTAAGATGCAGGGAGGGAAGATTCCGTAACGGAACACCGTCGCTGAATGTGTTTAGATGCAGGGAGGGAAGATTCCGTAACGGAACACCGTCGCTGACAGTGTTTAGATACAGGGAGGGAAGATTCCGTAACGGAACACCGTCGCTGACAGTGTTTAGATGCAGGGAGGGAAGATTCCGTAACGGAACACCGTCGCTGACAGTGTTTAGATGCAGGGAGGGAAGATTCCGTAACGGAACACAATCGCTGAATGTGTTAGTGTTTAGATGCAGGGAGGGAAGATTCCGTAACGGAACACCGTCGCTGACAGTGTTTAGATGCAGGGAGGGAAGATTCCGTAACGGAACACCGTCGCTGACAGTGTTTAGATGCAGGGAGGGGAGATTCCGTAACGGAACACCATCGCTGAATGTGTTAGTGTTTAGATGCAGGGAGGGAAGATTCCGTAACGGAACACCGTCGCTGACAGTGTTTAGATGCAGGGAGGGAAGATTCCGTAACGGAACACCGTCGCTGACAGTGTTTAGATGCAGGGAGGGAAGATTCCGTAACGGAACACCGTCGCTGACAGTGTTAAGATGCAGGGAGGGAAGATTCCGTAACGGAACACCGTCGCTAAATGTGTTTAGATGCAGGGAGGGAAGATTCCGTAACGGAACACCGTCGCTGACAGTGTTTAGATGCAGGGAGGGAAGATTCTGTAACGGAACACCGTCGATGACAGTGTTAGTGTTTAGATGCAGGGAGGGAAGATTCCGTAACGGAACACCATCGATGACAGTGTTAGTGTTTAGATGCAGGGAGGGAAGATTCCGTAACGGAACACCGTCGCTGACAGTGTTTAGATGCAGGGAGGGAAGATTCCATAACGGAACACCGTCGCTGAATGTGTTTAGATGCAGGGAGGGAAGATTCCGTAACGGAACACCGTCGCTGACAGTGTTTAGATGCAGGGAGGGGAGATTCCGTAACGGAACAACATCGCTGAAAGTGTTAGTGTTTAGATGCAGGGAGGCGAGATTCCGTAACAGAACACAGTCGCTGACAGTGTGTAGATGCAGGGAGGGGAGATTCCGTAATTTAACTACCCAACAGCGGGTAGAGGGAGTAGGATGTGGGGGTGTGTTTGTGTATGAGTGGGTGTAACAGCGGATGTGGAATCACACTGAACATCAGGTTTCTCTCAGGCCTCCATACTTCATCGAAATGGAGGGAAGATCCTACACTCAACTATACAGACCCGCTATGGTACACCGGAATGCTTCAGAACTATGCAGACCCACTCTGGTACACCGGAAGGCTATAGAACTATGCAGACCCACTCTGGTACACCGGAGGTCTACAGAACTATGCAGACCGGCTCAGGTACACCAGAGGGCTACAGAACTATGCAGACCGGCTCAGGTACACCGGAGGGCTACAGAACTATGCAGACCGGCTCAGGTACACCGGAGGGCTACAGAACTATACAGACCCACTCTGGTACACCGGAAGGTTACAGAACTAAGCAGACCCACTATGGTACACCGGACGGCTACAGAACTATACAGACCCACTATGGTACACCGGAAGGCTACAGAACTTTACAGACCCGCTATGGTACACCGGACGGCTACAGAACTATACAGACCCGCTATGGTACACCGGAAGGCTACAGAACTATACAGACCCACTCTGGTACACCGGATGGCAACAGAACTTTGCAGACCCACTCAGGTACACAGGATAGCTACAGAACTATACAGACCCACTATGGTACACCGGATGCCTGCAGAATCACTTGTCTTCTATACCACTTCTTCTGTGCGACTTGTCATCTTGTCACCGATACTGACTGAAGTCACCATACCTATTGGGCCAAACAGCAATGAGTGGGGAATTTTCACGGTCACTACCTTTACAGCTTTAGCTTTAATAAATTAGTTGATTTCAACAAATCTCTGAGGACTTCAGGCAGTACTTCCCCCATCTATAACTCTGGCATAGCTTCAGAAATGATGTGGCAGGCTTCACATATTTAGTCTAGCTCCTCTTGATTGTTCCTGAAATAGCATTGCTAATCTAGGGGGTGGTAAATAGCATGGTGAATCCAGGGTGTTATAAATAGCATGGTGAAATTGTCACGCCCTGACCTTGGAGATCCTTTTCATGTCTCTATTTTGGTTTGGTCAGGGCATGAGTTGGGATGGGCGTTTCTATGTTTTGAGTTTCTATGATTTTTGATCTCTATGTTTTGGCCAGGTATGGTTCTCAATCAGGGACAGCTGTCTATCGTTGTCTCTGATTGGGAACCATACTTAGGTACCCTTTTTCCCACCTGTCTTGGTGGGAAGTTGACTTTCTTTATGGCACTTAGCCTTAAGCTTCACGGTGTTGTTTTGTAGTGTGTATTGTTTTGTTCAATGACTATTTCTTAATTAAAGAACATGTGCGATAACCACGCTGCACCTTGGTCCGCTCCTTTCAACAGTCGTGACAGAACTTCCACCAACACGGGACCAAGTAGCGTGGAGGAATGGACATGGGAGGACATCCTGGACGGCAAGGGATTCTACACGTGGGAGGAGATCCTGGCCGGAAACGATCGCCTGCCCCTGGGAGCAGGTAGCGGCAGAGAGGCATCGTTATGAGGGAACACGGCTGGCAAGGAAGCCCGAAAGGCAGCTCCCAATTTTTTGGGGGGGGCACACGGGGAGTGTGGCGGAGTCAGGTTGGAGACCTGAGCCCACTCTCCGTGCTTACCATGGTGAGCATGAGACTGGTCAGGCCCCGTGCGATGGGGTGATGCGCACGGTGTCGAGGCGGAGCATTCACAGGCCGGTGTGCTCGGTGCCAGCGTCTCGCATTTGCTGGATTTGCTGCATCCAGCCAGAACGGGTGGTGCCAGCTCTGTGCTCGAGACCACCAGTGCGCCTCCACGGCCCAGTGTATCCGGTGCCTCGGCCAAGGAAGAGGCCTCCTGTATGTCTCCCCAGCCTGGTGAGTCCTGTGCCTGTTCTCTGAACCAGGTCTCTTCTGTGTCTCCCCAGCCTGTTGAGTCCTGTGCCGCCCTCCAGTCCAGAGCCTCCAGTGACGTCCTCCAGTCCAGAGCCTCCAGTGTCGCCCTCCAGTCCGGACCCTCCAGAGACGCCCTTCAGTCCGGAGCTTCCAGAGGCGCCCTTCAGTCCGGGGCCCGCTACGAGGGTCCCCACTCTAGAGGCGCCACCTAAGTGGGCCAAGCCAGAGGTGGAGCGGGGTCTACGTCCCACACCAGAGCAGCCACCGCGGATAGATGCCCACCCATACCCTCCCCTATAGATTTAGGTTTTGCGGCCGGAGTCCGCACCTTTGGGGGGGGGGGGGGGGGGGGGGGGTTACGGTGGGCATGTCTGTGTCTTGTGTGTCTCAATCAGGGACAGCTGTCTATCGTTGTCTCTGAACCATACTTAGGTACCCATTTTCCCACCTGTGTTTGTGGGAAGTTTTTATTTTTCTTAATTAAAGAACATGTGCGCTCACCACCCTGCACCTTGGTCCGCTCCTTTCAACAGCCGTGACAGAAATCAAGGTATTAAAAATAGCATGGTGAATCTAGGAGGTGGTAAATAGCATGGTGAATCTAGGGGGTGGTAAATAGCATGGTGAATCTAGGGGGTGGTAAATAGCATGGTGAATCTAGGGTGTTATAAATAGCATGGTGAATCTAGGGGGTTGTAAATAGCATGGTGAATCTAGGGGGTGGTAAATAGCATGGTGAATCTAGGGTGTTATAAATAGCATGGTGAATCTAGGGGGTGGTAAATAGCATGGTGAATCTAGTGGGTGGTAAATAGCATGGTGAATCTAGGGGGTTGTAAATAGCATGGTGAATCTAGGCTGATATAAATAGCATGGTGAATCTAGGGTGATATAAATAGCATGGTGAATCTAGAGGGTTATAAATAGCATGGTGAATCTAGGGGGCGGTAAATAGCATGGTGAATCTAGGGTGTTATAAATAGCATGGTGAATCTAGGGGGTGGTAAATAGCATGGTGAATCTAGTGGGTGGTAAATAGCATGGTGAATCTAGGGGGTTGTAAATAGCATGGTGAATCTAGGCTGATATAAATAGCATGGTGAATCTAGGGTGATATAAATAGCATGGTGAATCTAGAGGGTTATAAATAGCATGGTGAATCTAGGGGGCGGTAAATAGCATGGTGAATCTAGGGTGTTATAAATATAATGGTGAATCCAGTGTGTTATGAATAGCATGGTGAATCTAGGGTGTTATAAATATAATGGTGAATCTAGGGTGTGCATGAGAGAGAGCTGGGTGGTGCTGGTCAGGTGACCTCATGTTTGACACGCAGGGCTGAGAGATGAGATAGCTGGATGGTGCTGGTCAGGTGACCTCATGTTTGACACGCAGGGCTTAGAGATGAGATAGCTGAGTGGTGTTGGTCAGTTGACCTCATGTTTGACACGCAGGGCTGAGAGATGAGATAGCTGGGTGGTGTTGGTCAGTTGACCTCATGTTTGACACGCAGGGCTGAGAGATGAGATAGCTGGGTGGTGTTGGTCAGTTGACCTCATGTTTGACACGCAGGGCTGAGAGATGAGATAGCTGGGTGGTGTTGGTCAGTTGACCTCATGTTTGACACGCAGGGCTGAGAGATGAGATAGCTGGGTGGTGCTGGGAAGTTGACCTCATGTTTGACACGCAGGGCTGAGAGATGAGATAGCTGGGTGGTGCTGGGCAGTTGACCTCATGTTTGACACGCAGGGCTGAGAGATGAGAAAGCTGGGTGGTGCTGGTCAGTTGACCTCATGTTTGACACGCAGGGCTGAGAGATGAGATAGCTGGGTGGTGCTGGGCAGTTGACCTCATGTTTGACACGCAGGGCTGAGAGATGAGATAGCTGGGTGGTGCTGGTCAGTTGACCTCATGTTTGACACGCAGGGCTGAGAGATGAGATAGCTGGATGGTGCTGGTCAGTTGACCTCATGTTTGACACGCAGGGCTGAGAGATGAGATAGCTGGGTGGTGCTGGGCAGTTGACCTCATGTTTGACACGCAGGGCTGAGAGATGAGAAAGCTGGGTGGTGCTGGTCAGTTGACCTCATGTTTGACACGCAGGGCTGAGAGATGAGATAGCTGGGTGGTGCTGGGCAGTTGACCTCATGTTTGACACGCAGGGCTGAGAGATGAGATAGCTGGGTGGTGCTGGTCAGTTGACCTCATGTTTGACACGCAGGGCTGAGAGATGAGCTTGCTGGGTGGTGCTGGTCAGTTGACCTCATGTTTGACACGCAGGGCTGAGAGATGATAGAGCTGAGTGTCTGGTTATCCTTCCTTGTTAATCTAGGAGATTTATGTCTTGTCCGAGCTCTGTAATCTCTGAGATGGATTTCCTCTTGAGGCCACGGGCCAAGAACTCTCTCCACCCACACTGTGGTTTGTTTTCACAAATTTCAACCTATTCCCTACATAGTACACCACATTTGACCAGATCCCAGTTGTGCACTATTTTGGAAACGTAGGGATATTGTCAAAAGAAGTGCACTATGTAGGGAATAGGTTTCAATTTGGGGAAAAGCCCACTGACTGACTGGGCGAAGATGACTCAGGAGCACATCAGGTCACGAGCCTAGTCCCAGATCTGCCGGTGCTGTCATGCCAACTCTTATGGCCACTGTCATGGCTAACTAGACTGTACTATACAGCAACTCCTATGGCCACTGTCATGGCTAACTAGCCTATACTATACATCAACTCTTATGGCCACTGTTATGGCTAACTAGCCTATACTATACAGCAACTCTTATGGCCACTGTCATGGCTAACTAGCCTATACTATACAGCAACTCCTATGGCCACTGTCATGGCTAACTAGCCTATACTATACAGCAACTCCTATGGCCACTGTCATGGCTATCTAGCCTATACAGCAACTCTTATGGCCACTGTCATGGCTAACTAGCCTATACTATACAGCAACTCCTATGGCCACAGTCATGGCTAACTAGCCTATACTATACAGCAACTCTATTGGCCACTGTCATGGCTAACTCACCTGTACTATACAGCAACTCATATGGCCATTGTCATGGCTAACTAGCCTATACAGCAACGATTATGGCCACTGTCATGGCTAACTAGCCTATACTATACAGCAACTCCTATGGCCACTGTCATGGCTAACTAGCCTATACTATACAGCAACTCCTATGGCCACTGTCATGGCTATCTAGCCTATACAGCAACTCTTATGGCCACTGTCATGGCTAACTAGCCTATACTATACAGCAACTCCTATGGCCACTGTCATGGCCAACTAGCCTATACAGCAACTCCTATCGCCACTGTCATGGCTAACTAGCCTATACTATACAGCAACTCCTATGGCCACTGTCATGGCTAACTAGCCTATAATATACAGCAACTCCTATGGCCACTGTCATGGCTAACTAGCCTATACTATACAGCAACTCCTATGGCCACTGTCATGGCTAACTAGCCTATACTATACAGCAACTCCTATGGCCACTGTCATGGCTAACTAGCCTATACAGCAACTCCTATCGCCACTGTCATGGCTAACTAGCCTATACTATACAGCAACTCCTATGGCCACTGTCATGGCTAACTAGCCTATACAGCAACTCCTATCGCCACTGTCATGGCTAACTAGCCTATAATATACAGCAACTCCTATGGCCATTGTCATGGCTAACAAGAATATACTATGCAGCAACTACTATGACCATTGTCATGGCTATCTAGCCTATGCTATACAACACAAATAGATCTGGGACCAGGCTATCAGGTCACTACTGATCTGACTAAGTTCATTAGCTCCTGTGCCATAAACCTAGGCAGGGGTCGAAGGTCAGGTTTACCCACAGAGAGGATACATGAGGATCAATATTGTTAAAAGTGGCATCAGACCATAAGTATCCCAATAATCTGTATAGTTATCACAGAGCCATTGATTTTACTACAGGGGGCTAAATCAGGATCACACAGAGTATTTCTTGGTAGTCTTAAACAAATCTACTAAATCTACTAAAATCTACTAAAGTTAACACCTCACAAACAAGGTTATGGGATTATAAAAAGAAGACGCCTGAACCATGTCAGATATAACTGTAACGATCGTTGTTGGAAGGATGGTCAGACCAAGATGTTAATAATTTTTATTTTTGATAACCGGCACAAAACAAGAAAGAGTAACAAACGAAACAACAGGTGGGAAAAGGCTGCCTAAATATGATCCTCAATCAGAGACAACGATAGACAGCTGCCTCTGATTGGGAACCATACCAGCGCAACATAGAAAATAAAAAACTAGACTACCCACCCTAGTCACACCCGAACCTAACCTAAATAGAGAAATAAAAGGTTCTCTAAGGTCAGGGCGTGACAATAACAAAGATATATAGAGTTGAAATGTGATATATTTTGAGTTTGCATCTCAATATTACACTTGAAATACAGAAGACTGAAATATAACAAAACCCATTTGACTTTAGAAACATCGGATATTCCACTTTAAAAAATATATATGTTTATTTATTATGAAATTAACAAAAATTATGAATAACATTCTACCGATGAGGCCACTAAATCAATTGACTGGAGGAAAGTGATTTACTAAATTTCTCTCGGTGATTAGATGACAGGAGGAGGATGTTTAAGGATACGTGGAGATGACAGAGAGAAAGAGAAAGCTACTTCAGACTAATGAGATGCAACTGGAGCCAAGTGACAAGACATGTCAGAGACTAGGTGGCCTTGAGTCAAGGATATTTTCTCCTAAGAGCTGCCATGTCTGTTCTATTTCAGGATGAAAGCATTTACCTCCTTTAACAGCAAGTCTTTCATCCACAAGTTCAGGTGTGCTCCGTTCACACACACACACACACACACACACACACACACACACACACACACACACACACACACACACACACACACACACACACACACACACACACACACACTGATTCAGGTACGCTCTGAGCCCTGACGCCCACAGAGAGGGTCTCTTAGGACTCATTAACAGGAGTTTATCTGGAGTTTACCTCACACCTGCAGGCCCGTGCACGCACACACACGCACGTGCACACAGACACAGACACAGACACAAGCACATACCTGCAGGCATTAGGATGAGCAACCCAAACAGTAGCAGGTTTTGGAAAGATGCCACTGTTTGAGATGATTGATTGATTTGATTTGTCCGTTCAAAAAATACATCTGTAAGTTGGTCTACACACGTAACAAACATGTGACCGGGATGGAATAAATAACAACAACAAACAATAAAGGCAGAGACTGACAGTATTTACAACAACAAATGTTTCAAAATGAACATGCAGTGAGTATATCATTTGTATTTGTCCTTAATTTAATTAACCGGGCAAGTCAGTTAAGAACAAATTCTTATTTACAATGACGGCCTACCCCGGCCGACGCTGGACAAGGTGTGCACCGCCCTATCTATGGGGCTCCCACTCACGGCCCGGTTGTGACACAGCCTGGAATTGAACCAGGGTCTGTAGTGACGCCTCCAGCACTGAGACGCAGTGAAATTCATTTTCCCAGTACTAATACAGTATTGTATTTCAATTAAAACCATATTCATATTAACCTTCCTCTGGGAATGCTAACGATCCATTAACATGTCATTATATCAGTACTGAATAATAACAGACAGAGAATATTCACATTAGGGCTGCTAACTCTTCATTAGTGTTATAGGGATGCTAACTCTTCATTAGTGCTATTGGGCTGCTAACTCTTCATTAGTGCTATAGGCTCTGCTAACTCTTCATTAGTGCTATAGGGATGCTAACTCTTCATTAGTGTTATAGGGATGCTAACTCTTCATTAGTGCTAAAGGGATGCTAACTCTTCATCAGTGTTATAGGGATGCTAATTCTTCATTAGTCTTATAGGGATGCTAATTATTAATATGCTAACTCTTCATTAGTGCATTAGGCATGCTAACACTTCATTCGTGCTATAGGGATTCTAACTCTTCATTAGTGCTATAGGGATGCTAACACTTCATTAGTGTTACAGGGATGCTAACTCTTCATTAGTGTCATAGGGATGCTAACTCTTCATTAGTGTTATAGGGATGCTAATTCTTCATTAGTCTCATAGGGATGCTAATTCTTCATATGCTAACTCTTCATTAGTGCTATAGGGATGCTAACTCTTCATTAGTGCTATAGGGAAGCAAATTCTTCATTAGTGCTATAGGGATGCTAACTCTTCATTAGTGTTATAAGGATGCTAACTCTTCATTAGTGTTATAGGGCTGCTAACTCTTCATTAGTGTTATAGGGATGCTAACTCTTCATTAGTACTATAGGGATGCTAACTCTTCATTAGTGCTATAGGGATGCTAACTCTTCATTAGTGTTATAGGGATGCTAACTCTTCATTAGTGCTATAGGGATGCTAACTCTTCATTAGTGTTATAGGGATAGTAACTCTTCATTAGTGTTACAGGGATGCTAACTCTTCATTAGTGTTATAGGGCTGCTAACACATCATTAGTGTTATAGGGATGCTAACAATTCATTAGTACTATAGGGATGCTAACACTTCATTAGTGCTATAGGGATGCTAACTCTTCATTAGTGTTATAGGGATGCTAACTCTTCATTCGTGCTATAGGGATGCTAACTCTTCATTAGTGTTACAGGGATGCTAACTCTTCATTAGTGCTATAGGGATGCTAACTCTTCATTAGTGTTATAGGGATAGTAACTCTTCATTAGTGCAATAGGGATGCTAACTCTTCATTAGTGCTATAGGGATGCTAACTCTTCATTAGTGTTATAGGGTTGCTAACCATTCATTAGTGTTATAGGGATGCTAACACTTCACTAGTGTTATAGGGATGCTAACTCTTAATTAGTGTTATAGGGATGCTAACTCTTCATTAGTGCATTAGGCATGCTAACACTTCATTAGTGCTATAGGGATTCTAACTCTTCATTAGTGCTATAGGGATGCTAACACTTCATTAGTGTTACAGGGATGCTAACTCTTCATTAGTGTTATAGGGATGCTAACTCTTCATTAGTGTTATAGGGATGCTAATTCTTCATTAGTCTCATAGGGATGCTAATTCTTCATATGCTAACTCTTCATTAGTGCTATAGGGATGCTAACTCTTCATTAGTGCTATAGGGAAGCAAATTCTTCATTAGTGCTATAGGGATGCTAACTCTTCATTAGTGTTATAAGGATGCTAACTCTTCATTAGTGTTATAGGGCTGCTAACTCTTCATTAGTGTTATAGGGATGCTAACTCTTCATTAGTACTATAGGGATGCTAACTCTTCATTAGTGTTATAAGGATGCTAACTCTTCATTAGTGCTATAGGGATGCTAACTCTTCATTAGTGTTATAGGGATGCTAACTCTTCATTAGTGCTATAGGGATGCTAACTCTTCATTAGTGTTACAGGGATGCTAACTCTTAATTAGTGCTATATGGATGCTAACTATTCATTAGTGCTATAGGGATGCTAACTCTTCATTAGTGTTACAGGGATGCTAACTCTTCATTAGTGTTATAGGGATGCTAACTCTTCATTAGTGCTATCGGGATGCTAACTCTTCATTAGAGCTATAGGGTGGCTAACTGGTCTGGTCTGTAGGGGGATGGAAGTCACACCGAGGGTCCGTCCCAAAAGGCACACTATTTTCTATATATTGCACTTATTTTGACCAGGGCCCTAATCTAAAGTAGTGCACTAAGTAGGGAATAGGGTGCCATTGGGACACCTCGTCCCGGAGGCAGATACTGCAGCTGTTATCATACAGGATAACATAGAATATACTCTACTTCTTGTTTTTTCTCTCTACCTGTACTGTAATGGTTCTCATTTTCACCTGTAATGGTTCTCATTTCCATTTGTAATGGTTCTCATTTCCACCTGTAATGGTTCTCATTTCCACCTGTAATGATTTTCCTTTCCACCTGTAATTGTTCTCATTTCACCTGTAATGGTTCTCATTTCACCTGTAATGGTTCTCATTTTCACCTGTAATGGTTCTCATTTTCACCTGTAATGGATCTCATTTTCACCTGTAATGGTTCTCATTTTTCCCTATAATGGTTCTCATTTTCACCTGTAATGGTTCTCATTTTTCCCTATAATGGTTCTCATTTTTACCTGTAATGGTTCTCATTTTCAACTGTAATGGTTCTCATTTTCACCTGTAATGGTTCTCATTTTCATCTGTACTGTTTCACATTTTTTACCTGTAAAATGGTTCTCATTTACACCTGTAATGGTTCTCATTTTCACCTGTAATGGTTCTCATTTTCACCTGTAATGGTTCTCATTTTCACCTGTAATGGTTCTCATTACCACCTGTAATGGTTCTCATTTCCACCTGTGATGGTTCTCATTTCCTCCTGTAATGGTTCTCATTTTCACCTGTAATGGTTCTCATTTTCACCTGTAACGGTTCTCATTTTCACCTGTAATGGTTCTCATTTCCACCTGTAACGGTTCTCATTTTCACCTGTAACGGTTCTCATTTTCACCTGTAACGGTTCTCATTTTCACCTGTAATGGTTCTCATTTCCACCTGTAACGGTTCTCATTTTCACCTGTAATGGTTCTCATTTTCACCTGTAATGGTTCTCATTTCCTCCTGTAATGGTTCTCATTTTCATCTGTAATGGTTCTCATTTTCACCTGTAATGGTTCTCATTTTCACCTGTAATGGTTCTCATTTCCTCCTGTAATGGTTCTCATTTTCACCTGTAACGGTTCTCATTTTCACCTGTAATGGTTCTCATGTCCACCTGTAATGGTTCTCATTTCCACCTGTAACGGTTCTCATTTTCACCTGTAATGGTTCTCATTTTCACCTGTAACGGTTCTCATTTTCACCTGTAATGGTTCTCATTTCCTCCTGTAATGTTTTCTTTTTTTTGTGGTAAATTAAGCAACTATTCAAATCTGTAGGTTAACCTGTTTAGACATTTCTGAATGCTGATAATGTAAAATATGGGTATCTAAAGTAGACTGTTGAATATGCAGTAGACTGGATCATAGTCATCACTTGGTGTAATTAAAGTGACTTGTCTGTGTGTTTAACAAGCCATACAAGCTCAAAATGTATTCATGGTTCTCATTCTGTGTGTGTGTGTGAGTAAGTGTGTGTGTGTGTGTTTATTCATGGTTCATCCGCTTCTCATTACGTGTGTGTGTGTGTGTGTGTGTAAGTGAGTTATTTTGTGTGTGTGTTTATTCATGGTTCATCCGCTTCTCATTACGTGTGTGTGTGTGTGTGTGTGTAAGTGAACGAGTGTGCATTCATGGTTCATCAGGCTCTCATTTTCTCTTAGATTGAAGAGCAGCTGGGGAACGGTTCTCTTTCTGTGTGTGTGGAGCGGTCCGGACTCGACGGGGGTTTCAGTTTCATCGCCACACTGGTTCTTACCAAGCGCTACTGACTATTCATCCCATTTCCTGTGGATTATATTTATGTAGGCCCCTAACCGTTTTGTATGTGTGTGTTTGTGGAGTCGTGCCTCCGTGCCTCCGTCACTGCCCACTCTTGAGAAAAGCACTCTCCTCCCCCTCGTTCCAGCCACTCACACCTCCCAACCCCCCATTCAGCTGCAAGCTTCAGGTTCAGACAACACGTGTGCTGGGTCCAGCTGGAGTGGTCTAGTCGTCAGGTTCAGACAACACATGAGCTGGGTCCAGCTGGAGTGGTCTAGTCGTCAGGTTCCATACAACACACGAGCTGGGTCCAGCTGGATTGGTCTAGCCATTGAAACAAAGCCTATCAGGCTCTGATGAAGATATGGTGAGCCTCCATGCTGCTTCCTCCATGCTGCAGGGGCCCCAGGGGAGCCAGACAATCTTCCCTCTCTTCCTCCTCTCTTCCTCCTCCTCCTAACACTATTGACCCCCCCCAGCTGTGTGCTGATTCAAAGCCCTGCATGTCTCTGTCTGTCGGTGATTCTCTCTGGGCATTTCTCTCTCTCAATTTCCATTAATTTACATTTTGATTAAATTTAAGGGGCTTTATTGGCATGGGGGAAACATATGTTTACATCGCCAAAGCAAGTGAAATAGATAATAAACAAAAGTGAAGAAAAATAAGAAAAAAAAGAACAGTAAACATTACACTCCAAAAAGATAACGACTTTCAAATGTCAAATTATGTCTATATACAAAAGTTCAAAAGTTCAAACGTTCAAAAGTTCGGGGTCATTTAGAAATGTCCTTGTTTTTGAAAGAAAAACACATTTTTTTTTGTCCATTAAAATAACATCAAATTGATCAGAAATACAGTGTAGACATTGTTAATGTTGTAAATGACTACTGTAGCTGGAAACGGCTGATTACTTATGGAATATCAACATAGGTGTACAGAGTCCCATTATCAGCAACCATCACTCCTGTGTTCCAATGGCACGTTGTGTTAGTTAATCCAAGTTGATCATTTTAAAAGGTGAATTGATGATTTAAAAAAAAAAAAAATTGCAATTAAAATGTATGTCAGCAGCTGAAAACTGTTGTTCTGATTAAAGAAGCAATAACACTGGCCTCCTTTAGACTAGGTGAGTGTCTGGAGCATCTGGACAATAAAAAGAAAAGATTAAGATGGGCAAAAGAATGCAGACACTGGACAGAGAAAGATGTTTTGCATAAAAGTGTTATGGACAGACAAATCTAAGATTTAGGTGTTCGGATCAGAGAGAAGATAATTGGTGAGAAGCAGAAAACATTTAAAGATGCTTGAGGAGTGCTTGACACCATCTGTGAAGCATGGTGGAAGCAATGTGATGGTCTGGGGGGGGCTTTGGTGGTGGTAAAGTGGGAGATTTGTACAGGGTAAAAGGGATCTTGAAGAAGGAAGGCTCTCACTCTATGTTGCAACGCCATGTCATACCCTGTGGACAGCACTTTATTGGAGCCAATTTCCTCCTACAACAGGACAATGACCCAAAGCACAGCTCCAAACTACGCAATAACTATTTAGGGAAGAAGCAGTCAGCTGGTATTCTGTCTATAATGGAGTGGCCAGCACAGTCACCGGGATCTCAACCCTATTGAGCTGTTGTGGGAGCAGCTTGACCGTATTACAAAATGTCATATATTTTTCCCCCAACACCACTTTTCATCAATTTGTATAGCAGACACTCATGCCATATTGAGTCAAAAGCACAAAGCACGAGAAGACTTTGCCTTTGTTTTGGTTTGTTTGTTAATTAGGGTGTGCAGGGTGAATATGTGGTCTGTCTTACGATCATTTGGTAAAAAGCCAATTTGATATTTGCTTAGTACATTGTTTTCACTGAGGAAATGTACAAGTCTGCTGTTAATGGTAATGCAAGGTTGCTGTTGACGCATATCCAACGGTAGTCATTGGGGAAAAATCTTTCTCCACTTTTTGTGGAATGGGGAAGGTGCTAGAGCTGAGGATGATGTCTTCATCAGGGTATCAGAGGAAAGCCCATAAAATTGTCAAAGACTCCAGCCACCCTAGTCATAGACTGTTCTCTCTGCTACCGCATGTCATTTTAGCTGTGGCACATTCACCATAGTGAAGGCGTAGGCTCAGTTTTTAAATTTTTTTTTCAACTTCTTTCTTTGTTGCATTCTTTGTTAGGTGCCTCCTAAGAAGAGGTAGGTGCAGGAGTCAGGAGCAGGAGAGCAAGGGATTTCAGTCATTTATTATAAAGTCCCAACCCAACAACAATAGGTGGGGATACACCCCAACGAAGTCGCCACACCTAGGGAAAATAACGAAACACACGGAGGAGAAACCTCTACTCCTAATACAGTACCAATGGTACAACGACGGTGAGAAAATGAAAAACCCTGTGGCGTAAACACCCTAAACAGAGGAAACACAGCAAATAATCATATAATCATCATAATCAATAATCAATAAGCACAAAGACTAGCAGGCAGCTGAGGTTAATAAACAGAGATGAACTAATAGGACACAGGTGTAAACAAAATACAGACAGACACAAACGAAAAGGAAAAATGGATCGTGGCAGCTGGTAGGCCGGCGACGACGACCGCCGAGCGCCACCCGAACAGGAAGAGGAGCCACCTTCGGTTGGAGCTAGTAGACCGGTGACGACGACCGCCCAGCACCCCCCCCGAACAGGAAGAGGAGCCACCTTCGGTGGGAGCTAGTAGACCGGTGACGACGACCGCCGAGCACCTCCCCGAACAGGAAGAGGAGCCACCTTTGGTGGGAGCTAGTAGGCCGGCGACGACGACCTCCGAGCGCCGCCCCGAACAGGAAGAGGAGCCACCTTCGGTGGGAGCTAGTAGACCGGTGACGACGACCGCCGAGCGCTGCCCTGAACAGGAAGAGGAGCCACCTTCAGTGGGAGCTAGTAGGCCGGCGACGACGACTGCCGAGCGCCGCCCCGAACAGGAAGAGGAGCCACCTTCGGTGGGAGCTAGTAGACCGGTGACGACGACCGCCGAGCGCCGCCCCGAACAGGAAGAGGAGCCACCTTCGGTGGGAGCTAGTAGACCGGTGACGACGACCGCCGAGCGCTGCCCCGAACAGGAAGAGGAGCCACCTTCGGTGGGAGCTAGTAGATTGGTGACGACGACCGCCGAGCGCCGCCCCGAACAGGAAGAGGAGACACCTTCGGTGGGAGCGAGTAGACCGGTGACGACGACCGCCGAGCACCGCCCCGAACAGGAAGAGGAGCCACCTTCAGTGGGAGCTAGTAGACCGGTGACGACGACCGCCGAGCGCTGCCCCGAACAGGAAGAGGAGCCACCTTCAGTGGGAGCTAGTAGACCGGTGACGACGACCGCCGAGCACCGCCCCGAACAGGAAGAGGAGCCACCTTCGGTGGGAGCTAGTAGACCGGTGACAACGACCGCCGAGGGCTGCCCCGAACAGGAAGAGGAGCCACCTTCAGTGGGAGCTAGTAGACCGGTGACGACGACCGCCGAGCGCTGCCCCGAACAGGAAGAGGAGCCACCTTCAGTGGGAGCTAGTAGACCGGTGACGACGACCGCCGAGCGCCGCCCCGAACAGGAAGAGGAGCCACCTTCTGTGGGAGCTAGTAGACCAGTGACGACGACCGCCGAGCACCTCCCCGAACAGGAAGAGGAGCCACCTTCGGTTGGAGCTAGTAGACCGGTGACGACGACCGCCGTGCGCTGCCCCGAACAGGAAGAGGAGCCACCTTCAGTGGGAGCTAGTAGACCGGTGACGACGACCGCCGAGCACCGCCCCGAACAGGAAGAGGAGCCACCTTCAGTGAAAGTCGTGACATTTTTTCATCAAACCATTTGTCATTGTTGTTAATTTTCTTAGATTGTCTGCTTGAATTTTTTAAAGATTTGATAGGGACGCTGAGAGGTCAAATATACTGTTTAGGTTTTCAACTGCCAAGCTAACACTATTACAGTGGAACTTTTTGTCTAGGTAAGTTGTCGAAATGGGATTGAATTTGTTGTTGTCTAAATGTTTTTTGGTAGGTTTCAATACTACTTTCCATCCATCTACAGCATTTCTTAATATTATTCAGTTCCTTTGGCTTTGAAGCCTCATGATTGACTTTGCTATGTTCTGATAGAGGTGTCTGATAAACTGGGTTGAGGTCAGTGATAAAGTAGCCTCCCTCCCTCCCTCCCTCCCTCCCTCCCTCCCTCCCTCCCTCCCTCCCTCCCTCCCTCCCTCCTTCCTTCCCCCCCTTTCTCTCTCTCTCCCTTTCTTTCTCTCTCTCTGTCTCTCTCTCTCCCTCCCTCAATGCCTCTCTCTCTCTCTCTCTATCTCTCTCTCTCTCTCTCTCTCTCTCTCTCTCTCCCTCCCTGACTCTCTCTCTCTCTCTCTCTCTCTCTCTCTCCCTCCCTGACTCTCTCTCTCTCTCTCTCTCCCTCCCTGACTCTCTCTCTCTCCCTCCCTAACTCTCTCCCTCCCTCCCTGCCTCTCTTTCTCTTTCTCTCTCTCCCTCACCCCTCACTCTTTCTCTCTCTTTCTCTCTATCTCTCCCCCTCTCTCTCCCTATCTCTCCCTCCCAGCTGGAAACAGCTGATACAGAAAATAACTCCAGGTCCCAGTTGTTCTCTTTCTCTCTGAATTCAAGAATCCCCCAAATCACAATGAAAACGATGTTAGAAGCCAGGAATTCACTCCAAATACCAAGATGAGGTGTCTATCGTCAGCTCCAGTTCAGTTTCTCTGTTCTCTGTTCTGTCAATGGATACCATTGTGCGGGGTAATGTTGGCGTCCCTGACGACACGCGTTGAGAAAATATAATTTTGTGATTTTACTTCAGAGTAAAGTAGATCTCTACCCTCTCTTGACAATTTAAATCCTGCACAGTCTCTTGTTTGTTGTCTTTCCCCAAAGACAAGTGTTACAACTCAATTAGCACACTACTCCCTATGTAGTACCCACACTACTCCCTATATAGTGTCCACACTACTCCCTATATAGTACCCTGACTACTCCCTATATAGTGTCCACACTACTCCCTATATAGTGTCCACACTACTCCCTATGTAGTACCCACACTACTCCCTATATAGTGTCCACACTACTCCCTATATAGTACCCTGACTACTCACTATATAGTGTCCACACTACTCCCTATATAGTGTCCACACTACTCCTTATATAGTGTCCACACTACTCCCTATATAGTGTCCACACTACTCCCTATATAGTGCCCTGACTACTCCCTATATAGTGTCCACACTTCTCCCTATATAGTGTCCACACTACTCCCTATACAGTGTCCATACTACTCCCTATATAGTGTCCACACTACTCCTTATATAGTGTCCACACTACTCCCTATATAGTGTCCACACTACTCCCTATATAGTGTCCACACTACTCCCTATATAGTGTCCACACTACTCCCTATATAGTGTCCACACTACTCCCTATATAGTGTCAACACTACTCCCTATATAGTGTCCACACTACTCCCCATATAGTATCCACACTACTCCCTATATAGTGTCCACACTACTCCCTATATAGTGTCCACACTACTCCCTATATAGTGTCCACACTACTCCCTATATAGTGTCCACACTACTCCCTATATAGTGTCCACACTACTCCCTATATAGTGTCAACACTACTCCCTATATAGTGTCCACACTACTCCCCATATAGTATCCACACTACTCCCTATATAGTGTCCACACTACTCCCTATATAGTGTCCACACTACTCCCTATATAGTGTCCACACTACTCTCTATATAGTGTCCACACTACTCCCTATACAGTGTCCACACTACTCCCTATATAGTGTCCACACTACTCCCTATATAGTGTCCACACTACTCCCTATATAGTGTCCACACTACTCTCTATATAGTGTCCACACTACTCTCTATATAGTGTCCACACTACTCTCTATATAGTGTCCACACTACTCTCTATATAGTGTCCACACTACTCTCTATATAGTGTCCACACTACTCTCTATATAGTGTCCACACTACTCCCTATATAGTGTCCACACTACTCTCTATATAGTGTCCACACTACTCTCTATATAGTGTCCACACTACTCCCTATATAGCGTCCACACTACTCCCTATATAGTGTTCACACTACTCTCTATATAGTGTCCACACTACTCTCTATATAGTGTCCACACTACTCCCTATATAGTGTCCACACTACTCTCTATATAGTGTCCACACTACTCCCTATATAGTGTCCACACTACTCCCTATATAGTGTCCACACTACTCCCTATATAGTGTCCACACTACTCCCTATATAGTGTCCACACTACTCCTTATATAGTGTCCACACTACTCCCTATATAGTGTCCACACTACTCCCTATATAGTGTCCACACTTCTCTCTATATAGTGTCCACACTACTCCCTATATAGTGTCCACACTTCTCTCTATATAGTGTCCACACTACTCCCTATATAGTGTCCACACTACTCCCTATATAGTGTCAACACTACTCCCTATATAGTGTCCACACTACTCCCTATACAGTGTCCACACTACTTCCTATATAGTGTCCACACTACTCTCTATATAGTGTCCACACTACTCCCTATATAGTGTCCACACTACTCCCTATATAGTGTCCACACTACTCCCTATATAGTGTCAACACTACTCCCTATATAGTGTCCACACTACTCCCTATATAGTGTCCACACTACTCCCTATATAGTGTCCACACTACTCCCTATATAGTGTCCACACTACTCCCTATATAGTGTCCACACTACTCCCTATACAGTGTCCACACTACTCCCTATATAGTGTCCACACTACTCCCTATATAGTGTCCACACTACTCCCTATATAGTGTCCACACTACTCCCTATATAGTGTCCACACTACTCCCTATATAGTGTCCACACTACTCCCTATATAGTGTCCACACTACTCCCTATATAGTTCCCTGACTACACCCTATATAGTGTCCACACTACTCCATATATAGTGTCCACACTACTCCCTATATAGTTCCCTGACTACACCCTATATAGTGTCCACACTACTCCCTATATAGTGTCCACACTACTCCCTATATAGTGTCCACACTACTGCCTATATAGTGTCCACACTACTCCCTATATAGTGTCCACACTACTCCCTATATAGTTCCCTGACTACACCCTATATAGTGTCCACACTACTCCCTATATAGTGTCCACACTACTCCCTATATAGTGTCCACACTACTCCCTATATAGTGTCCACACTACTCCCTATATAGTGTCCACACTACTCCCTATATAGTTCCCTGACTACACCCTATATAGTGTCCACACTACTCCATATATAGTGTCCACACTACTCCCTATATAGTTCCCTGACTACACCCTATATAGTGTCCACACTACTCCCTATATAGTGTCCACACTACTCCCTATATAGTGTCCACACTACTGCCTATATAGTGTCCACACTACTCCCTATATAGTGTCCACACTACTCCCTATATAGTTCCCTGACTACACCCTATATAGTGTCCACACTACTCCCCATATGGTGTCCACACTACTCCCTATATAGTGTCCACACTACTCTCTATATAGTGTCCACACTACTCCCCATATAGTGTCCACACTACTCTCTATATAGTGTCCACACTACTCCCTATATAGTGTCCACACTACTCCCTATATAGTGTCCACACTACTCCCTATATAGTGTCCACACTACTCCCTATATAGTGTCCACACTACTCCCCATATAGTGTCCACACTACTCCCCATATAGTGTCCACACTACTCCCTATATAGTGTCAACACTACTCCCTATATAGTGTCAACACTACTCCCCATATAGTGTCCACACTACTCCCTATATAGTGTCAACACTACTCCCTATATAGTGTCCACACTACTCCCTATATAGTGTCCACACTACTCCCCATATAGTGTCCACACTACTCCCCATATAGTGTCCACACTACTCCCTATATAGTGTCAACACTACTCCCTATATAGTGTCCACATTACTCCCTATATAGTGTCCACACTACTCCCTATATAGTGTCCACACTACTCCTTATTTAGTGTCCACACTACTCCCTATATAGTGTCCACACTACTCCCTATATAGTGTCCACACTACTCCCTATATAGTGTCCACACTACTCCCTATTTAGTGTTCACACTACTCCCTATACAGTGTCCACACTTCTCTCTATATAGTGTCCACACTACTCCCTATATAGTGCCCTGACTACTCCCTATATAGTGTCCACACTACTCCCCATATAGTGTCCACACTACTCCCTATATAGTGTCCACACTACTCCCTATATAGTGTCCACACTACTCCCTATATAGTGTCCACACTACTCCCTATATAGTGTCCACACTACTCCCTATATAGTGTCCACACTACTCCCTATATAGTGTCCACACTACTCCCCATATAGTGTCCACACTACTCCCTATATAGTGTCAACACTACTCCCTATATAGTGTCCACACTACTCCCTATATAGTGTCCACACTACTCCCTATATAGTGCCCTGACTACTCCCTATATAGTGTCCACACTACTCCCTATATAGTGTCCAACTCCCTATATAGTGTCCACACTACTCCCTATATAGTGTCCACACTACTCCCTATGTAGTGTCCACACTACTCCCTATATAGTGTCCACACTACTCCCTATATAGTGCCCTGACTACTCCCTATATAGTGTCCACACTACTCCCTATATAGTGTCCAACTCCCTATATAGTGTCCACACTACTCCCTATATAGTGTCCACACTACTCCCTATGTAGTGTCCACACTACTCCCTATACAGTGTCCACACTACTCCCTATATAGTGTCCACACTACTCCCTATAAAGTGTCCACACTACTCCCTATATAGTGTCCACACTACTCCCTATATAGTGTCCACACTACTCCCTATATAGTGTCCACACTACTCCCTATATAGTGTCCACACTACTCCTTATTTAGTGCCCACGCTACTCCCTATATAGTGTCCACACTACTCCCTATATAGTGTCCACACTACTGCCTATATAGTGTCCACACTACTCCCTATATAGTGTCCACACTAGTCCTTATATAGTGCCCACATTACTCCCTATATAGTGCCCACACTACTCTCTATATTTTGCCCTGACTACTCCCTATATAGTGTCCACACTACTCCCTATATAGTGTCCACACTACTCCCTATATAGTGTCCACACTACTCTCTACATAGTGTCCACACTACTCCCTACACAGTGTCCACACTACTCCCCATATAGTGTCCACACTACTCTCTATATAGTGTCCACACTACTCCCTATATATTGTCCACACTACTCCCCATATAGTGTCCACACTACTCTCTATATAGTGTCCACACTACTCCCTATATATTGTCCACACTACTCCCTATACAGTGTCCACACTACTCCCTATATAGTGTGCACACTACTCCCTATATAGTGCCCTGACTACTCCCTATATAGTGCCCTGACTACTCCCTATATAGTGTCCACACTACTCCCTATATAGTGTCCACACTACTGCCTATATAGTGTCCACACTACTCCCTATATAGTGTCCACACTACTCCCTATATAGTGTCCACACTACTCCCTATATAGTGTCCACACTACTCCTTATTTATTGCCCACACTACTCCCTATATAGTGTCCACACTACTCCCTATATAGTGTCCACACTACTCCCTATATAGTGCCCACACTACTCCCTATATAGTGTCCACACTACTCCCTATATAGTGTCCACACTACTCCCTATATAGTGTCCACACTACTCCCTATATAGTGCCCTGACTACTCCCTATATAGTGTCCACACTACTCCCTATATAGTTTCCACACTACTCCCTATATAGTGCCCTGACTATTCCCTATATAGTGTCAACACTACTCCCTATTTAGTGCCCACACTACTCCCTATATAGTGTCCACACTACTCTCTATATAGTGTCCACACTACTCCCTATATAGTGTCCACACTACTCTCTATATAGTGTCCACACTACTCCCTATATAGTGTCCACACTACTCCCTATATAGTGCCCTGACTATTCCCTATATAGTGTCCACACTACTCCCTATTTAGTGCCCACACTACTCCCTATATAGTGTCCACACTACTCTCTATATAGTGTCCACACTACTCCCTATATAGTGTCCACACTACTCCCTATATAGTGTCCACACTACTCCCTATATAGTGTCCACACTACTCTCTATATAGTGTCCACACTACTCCCTATATAGTGTCCACACTACTCTCTATATAGTGTCCACACTACTCTCTATATAGTGTCCACACTACTCCCTATATAGTGTCCACACTACTCTCTATATAGTGTCCACACTACTCTCTATATAGTGTCCACACTACTCCCTATATAGTGTCCACACTACTCTCTATATAGTGTCCACACTACTCTCTATATAGTGTCCACACTACTCTCTATATAGTGCCCACACTACTCCCTATATAGTGTCCACACTACTCTCTATATAGTGTCCACACTACTCTCTATATAGCGTCCACACAACCAATATCTGCCCTATTTCTGGGCAGATTCATGTATAACCAACCTCGTCCTATTCTCTGACACAAACAGAATGTAACGAAGCCTCAACATTAGTTAGTAAAGATTCAAATGAAACAGTTTTTCACGATTATTATTGTTGTTGTAAATGCATCTGCTAGACTAGAGACTGCCGTTCTGCGTCACGTTAATATTATCCCCCTAAGATCCTTTAACTCGTGTGCTGTGTTATGTAGAACGATTGCCTTTTACCTAAGTCCTTATATTCTCACGTGTGAAATAATAATTGAATAATTGAAATGCGTGAACTATTTTCTTGGTGTGCTGTGATTCTACAGAATGACAAGGACTATGTTGACTATGAGACTACTGTTGCCAATCCCTCTCACCGCCTCCGTCCTTCAGTCATTTGATGAACTCGCCACAGAACTAGAGACAAAAGTGGACATGTGGGTAATATTTAGATGAGATGTTGATCAATGAGATTTCTATCAGCCTAATCGAAGTGTAGATTACATCTCACATTCCAGCGTTCCAATTTGTAAAACGAGGCTGCATGGGATTTCTCATAATGTGCAGCCGATGGCAATGTCCGCTTTAGGTATCATCTCGGGAGCCGATTGTGGATCGTTATTAACACAGTTCCACCTCGGACACCGCCAAAAACAACATCTATATGGGTTTCGGCTGGCGCGGATCTGATAGAATGTACCCCAAGGTTTTTAATGGGAATACAATGTCAGATATTTTTGTTGTTTATATCACAATTTACTGTGTTATTATCACTGTAGTTAATCTAACAGCACAGGCCAACATGACTTGGACTGCAGTTGGAGATGACATTAGAGTACATAGTGCAAGTGATCAATAGCTGTTCAAGATTCTGTGCATGTATTTGCTTTACAGTAATAGTGAATATCTCCACAGATCTATGATCTTGGCATTCTATCTTAAACATGTACATTTTCTGATGATTACATAAGAAGACGTTTATAGATTCAGTAACCTCAAAATGTGGCCATGGATGTGGTACTTATTTTAAGGTTGAATTAATACGGTTACTGTCACACCCTGATCTTTCACCTGTCCTTGTGCTTGTCTCCACCCCCCCCCCTCCCTCCCCCTCTCCATGCGTCGCCCATCTTCCCCACTTATCCCCTGGGTATTTATACCTGTGTTTTCTGTCTGTCTGGACCAGTTTGTCTTGCTTGTCCTAGTAAACCAGTGTTTTGTCTCGTGCTTTTCCTTTTTCTCGTCCTCCTGGTTTTGACCTCTGCCTGACCTGACCCTGAGCCTGCCTGCTGTCCTGAACCTTTACCTCTACTCTGGAGTATCGACCCCTGCCTGTCATTTGCCTTTCTCTGTTGTTGCAATTAACATTGTTTCTTCAACACAGTCTGCACTTGGGTCTAACCTGAAACCTGATAGTTACATTCATTTTTCACATTCATGTGTATGTGTGATTGATGAGCACTGTGTGTGTGTTTTTGTGTTTGTGAGGCTGCAGTGGTGGTAGTGTGATGGATAAGCCCTGTGTGTGTGTTTTTGTGTGTGTGAGGTTGCAGCGATGTGATGGATGAGCCCTGTGTGTGTAATTCATAGTGGATTGGGTTTGGATGACAACACAACCAAATATAAACATTTAACCCTTGTATTGTGTGGGGTCAATGTTTACTAAAATAGAAATGATACATTCTGAGTGAGGATCATGTCTCTGTAAATTCGGAGAGTGACAGTGAGTTGGAAGAAGAGGATGAGATTGACCCTCAGCCAGCCTTAGGACCAGCCCATCAGCCCCAGGACCAGCCCATCAGCAGCCAGCCCCAGAACCAGCCCATCAGCCCCAGGAGCAGCCCATCAGCAGCCAGCCCCAGAACCAGCCCATCAGCAGCCAGAACCAGCCCATCAGCCCCAGAACCAGCCCATCAGCCCCAGGACCAGCCCATCAGCACCCCGGACCAGCCCATCAGCCCCAGGACCAGCCCATCAGCAGCCAGCCCCAGAACCAGCCAATCAGCAGCCAGAACCAGCCCATCAGCCCCAGGACCAGCCCATCAGCCCCAGGACCAGCCCATCAGCAGCCAGCCCCAGGACCAGCCCATCAGCAACCAGCCCCAGAACCAGCCCATCAGCCCCAGGAGCAGCCCATCAGCAGCCAGCCCCAGAACCAGCCCATCAGCAGCCAGAACCAGCCCATCAGCCCCAGAACCAGCCCATCAGCCCCAGGACCAGCCCATCAGCACCCCGGACCAGCCCATCAGCCCCAGGACCAGCCCATCAGCAGCCAGCCCCAGAACCAGCCAATCAGCAGCCAGAACCAGCCCATCAGCCCCAGGACCAGCCCATCAGCCCCAGGACCAGCCCATCAGCAGCCAGCCCCAGGACCAGCCCATCAGCAGCCAGCCCCAGGACCAGCCCATCAGCAACCAGCCCCAGGACCAGCCCATCAGCAACCAGCCCCAGGACCAGCCCATCAGCAACCAGCCCCAGGACCAGCCTATCAGCAGCCAGGACCAGCCCATCAGCAACCAGCCCCAGGACCAGCCTATCAGCAGCCAGGACCAGCCCATCAGCAGCCTGCAGGAACAGAAACGTAAAGGTAAAAAAATTGTGAAATTGAATGGTCTTCTTCTCCAAGGAGTGAGCCACCCAGCATGGCTGCCAATGTGATAAGGATGCAACCAGGGCCGATGCGGATGGTGGTTTCTCATGTACAGGATATACAGGCTTCTTTTGAACTGCTCATCCCAGACACCATCCAGGAAATCATTCTGGACTGCACTCATTTGGAGGGAAGGTGAGTTTTTGGAGAGAGATGGAAGGAGATGGACCAAATTCATTTACATGCATACTTTTCTTATCCTTACTGGTGTTTTCAGATCCAATGGGGAATACACAGAGTCCCTGTGGGATGCAGAAACAGGCAGAGAACTTTTCAGTGCAACAATATTCACATTATTTCCAGGATTATCCGCTTCGATACCCGAGACACCAGACCAGCGCGGCAGCAGAGAGACAAGCTAGCTGTAATCAGGTCAGTGTAGAAAGACAAGCTAGCTGCAATCAGGTCAGTGCAGAGAGACAAGCTAGCTGCTATCAGGTCAGTGCAGAGAGACAAGCTAGCTGCAATCAGGTCAGTGTAGAGAGACAAGCTAGCTGTAATCAGGTCAGTGCAGAAATACAAGCTAGCTGCAATCAGGTCAGTGTAGAGAGACAAGCTAGCTGTAATCAGGTCAGTGCAGAGAGACAAGCTAGCTGCAATCAGGTCAGTGTAGAGAGACAAGCTAGCTGCAATCAGATCAGTGCAGAGAGACAAGCTAGCTGCAATCAGGTCAGTGTAGAGAGACAAGCTAGCTGCTATCAGGTCAGTGCAGAGAGACAAGCTAGCTGCAATCAGATCAGTGCAGAGAGACAAGCTAGCTGCAATCAGGTCAGTGCAGTGAGACAAGCAAGCTGCAATCAGATCAGTGCAGAGAGACAAGCTAGCTGCAATCAGGTCAGTGTAGAGAGACAAGGTAGCTGCAATCAGATCAGTGCAGAGAGACAAGCTAGCTGCAATCAGGTCAGTGCAGAGAGACAAGCTAGCTGCAATCAGGTCAGTGCAGAGAGACAAGCTAGCTACAATCAGGTCAGTGTGGGACAAGTGGGTGGACCACCTTGCCCTGTTTTACAACCCTGGGCCCAACGTTACTGTTGATGAGAAGCTTATATCATTTAGGGGCCGCTGCCCCTTCAGGCAGTACATATCGTCTAAACCCGCAAAATGTGGAATCAAGATCTGGGCTGCCTGTGATGCTGCTTCATCATATGTGTGGACCTTGCATGTGTATACAGGGAAGCCAGATGGAGGAGCCCCTGAGAAGAACCAAGGGATGAGGGTTGTGCTGGATGTGACACGAGGACTGCATGGCCACAACATCACATGCTATAACTTTTTTACTTCGCACAAGTTGGGACAGGAGCTCCTCAAGAGGAAGCTGATGATGGTAGGAACAGTCCGAAAAAAACAAGCCAGTGCTCCCACCTCAGCTGTTGAATACATGGAACAGGCCTATCAATTCCTCTACGTTTGTGTTCACGGCCGACATGTCCCTAGTGTCCTACGTGCCAAAGAAAGACAAACATGTGGTACTCATGAGTACACTGCACAGGGATTGGAGAATCTGATGGCCAGGAACATCAAAAACCAGAAATCGTATTGGATTACAATGCCACAAAAGGAGGAGTGGACAATTTAGACAAGTTGGTGACTGGCTATATGTGCAAAAGAGGAGCTAAATGCTGGCCACTTGTGATATTCTTCAACATCTTGGACATCTTGGCGTACAATGTGTTTGTCATCTGGATGGTGTTGAACCCAGATTGTAACAGTGTGAAGCTCAAGAGGAGACGGCTCTTTCTCGAGGAAAATAATTGGTAAGACCTCAAATCCAGACGAGGCAACATATCCAAGGACCCCAGCTTCTGCAGCCATCGTAAGGAGGATTCAGGAGGAGGATGCTGATGCCCCATCCGCCCAACCCACAGAACCAACAGCTCCAATACGGGAAGTAAGTCTGAGTGATGTAAGTGTGTCTGACTCTCGTAGCTTGTCCTGCAGTAACTATATATGTGAGTGAGATGTTAGTAAAATACCTGAACTAAGTGTTTTCATCATTCTAGATTGTAGCCGGTAGCAACAAGAGGAAACGCTGTGATGTGTGTGGACCTACAGGAAGATACGGTACACATACATCTAGTGCAAGAAATACATTTGCAACACACACACACTAAAACTCTGTCCCTCATGGGGTGTGTAGACCGGCCTTAATTTGTGTTCCATGGGGGCTCATTTATCATTTACATAAAATCCTGTGTGGAAAAATGTGTCCTTCCAATTTGTTCAGTTCAAAGCATTAAACATTAGTAGTGATGAAAACCTTGTTTCATTTATATTTGTTCAAGATTAACATGATTTATTCCACCCATGTCTTGATTATAGTTAATATTTGTTTTAAAAAATCACCCCAAAAAAGGTGATCTAGCAGAGGTAAATTGCAAATATTAACCATGTATGCTGTCTATTCTGCTTGTAATTGATGTAAATCAACATCTAATGAATTATGTATTTTTATGTAAATTGTTATGGCTGTATTGTTTTAAAACCCAATAATGTTGTGGGTCCATCAGACCTCAATAATCCTTCACACGATAGCACATTGGTAGCAGTCAGGGACAAATATGTTAAGCAGGGCTTGGTTAAAACCCTGGACAGGAGACAAACTCTCAACTCTCCAGTAGGAGGTGCTGTAGATACATCAACTCTCCAGTAGGAGGTGCTGTAGACAGATCAACTCTCCAGTAGGAGGTGCTGTAGACAGATCAACTCTCCAGTAGGAGGTGCTGTAGATACATCAACTCTCCAGTAGGAGGTGCTGTAGACAGATCAACTCTCCAGTAGGAGATGCTGTAGATAGATCATCTATCCAGTAGGAGGTGCTGTAGACAGATCAACTCTCCAGTAGGAGGTGCTGTAGACAGATCAACTCTCCAGTAGGAGGTGCTGTAATGTAGACAGATCAACTCTCCAGTAGGAGGTGCTGTAGACAGATCAACTCTCCAGTAGTAGGTGCTGTAGACAGATCAACTCTCCAGTAGGAGGTGCTGTAGACAGATCAACTCTCCAGTAGAAGGCGCCGCCCAGACTATAGTAATTATTTTAATAGTGGATAATCAGATATTTTTTGTCAATGTTGAAAATTGGTTACCATGATGACCTAATCCTGAGGTTGAAAATGTACTCTCAAAACTACCTATTACAGTTTTCCAAATCCAATTTAATTTCCGACTTACGAGTCCATGTCGCAATACGTTCACAAATGACTGTACGTTTTAAACAAGGTTGATTCAACCAGTTTGTCTCCAGTGTGACCCTTTTTTCTCTTCACCCTCTCAAAACGCATTTTTGTAAACGGTAATACGAACCGACGAAGAAGATCTGGTCACGTCGTAATTCTGAATGGGAGAAAACAAAATAACATTTTGATTGTGCTTACCTGTGTCTGGGGTTGTGTTGGCGACGGGGATTCTAGAACTCTGCTTTTGATACATTCGTGTGGTGTTTGGAATCTGTCTTAAATTCATCATCTGATCAAATAAGCTTCCTTATTAAAGCAAAACTCTCCTCCTCTTCTCTCAACACATCACACATTCTGATCCAAAGTATTCATAGCTATTCCTCCCTCCGTCCCTTCCTGTGGATAACAACAGAGAAGCTCTGACGAACCATCCCTAGTTGGCAGTAACATTGTTTAAAAAAACTCACACGTTACCGCTGTTTGCCAAACCAGTCCCTGTTTGGTGGTTAGCCAGGAGCTTTTCTAACAAACAAAACGAACAGACATAATGGGATTGACGATTTTCTACCATCCGTGTCGGACACACAGACAGACACACGCTTACAAAACAAGCACAGCAGGGATAGACGGTTTTCCATCCGTGGCAGAAACTTAATGATTATTCTGAGATTCAACAGAGGGAATGTTTTGGGAGTAGTAGCCAGAGCGTGACTAAGTAATCGTTTCCCCTCCCAAATCATCTCACTAAACTCAGACTGGACTGAGGTGCAGGCAGGCAGGCAGGCAGGCAGGCAGGCAGGCAGGCAGGCAGGCAGGCAGGCAGGCAGGCAGGCAGGTAGGCAGGCAAGCAGGCAGACAGACATTGGTATTCAGACTTACGTTGTGCAGGTGCGTGACGAGGTTTGCGGGCTTGGTTCCCTTGAACCCACTGAATAAATTGAATTCAACCCCAGATAACACACCCACCAGTTGGACTACCAATCGGGATCAGGGAGTTGATTTTGTTTTTAAAAAAATGTTTTGCTTTTATTGATGTCTCTAAAGCAATATGCTGCACCCTTTTAAATGAATTTGATTGGCTCACGACTTGAATTTAACGTTCAGTATATACAAAGATAGCACGCGGAAATATGCATATTTGTCTCTGTTTTAGAACCCTGGGGTAGATTTCAAAACGATCAGATTTGGCGTATATTTGTGTTCAGGGAAACATAATAGAATCCTTACTCATGGACAAATAGAGCCTTTTACACATACAAAACAAAAGTGGTTTCATTAATTCTGACACATTCAAATCAAATCAAATCAAATGTATTTATATAGCCCTTCGTACATCAGCTGATATCTCAAAGTGCTGTACAGAAACCCAGCCTAAAACCCCCAAACAGCAAGCAATGCAGGTGTAGAAGCACGGTGGCTAGGAAAAACTCCCTAGAAAGGCCAAAACCTAGGAAGAAACCTAGAGAGGAACCAGGTTATGTGGGGTGGCCAGTCCTCTTCTGGCTGTGCAGGGTGGAGATTATAACAGAACATGGCCAAGGGACATGACATTCAGTTCATCAATGGGAATATTGGAAGTAATGTAGCCTACATTGTCTTGGTACCTGTACTGTATACAGCATAGTTATTAGTTGTTATCTACATTTCTTGTGTTACTTTTTAATTGAAACGACAGTGCACGGGACATACAGTGCCTTGCGAAAGTATTCGGCCCCCTTGAACTTTGCAACCTTTTGCCACATTTCAGGCTTCAAACATAAAGATATAAAGATATATTTCAGTTTTTGATTTGTTAAAAAAAAGTTTGAAATATCCAATAAATGTCCTTCCACTTCATGATTGTGTCCCACTTGTTGTTGATTCTTCACAAAAAAATACAGTTTTATATCTTTATGTTTGAAGCCTGAAATGTGGCAAAAGGTCGTAAAGTTCAAGGGGGCCGAATACTTTCGCAAGACACTGTATGATTAGAATGTTCTAGAAAGCGTTTCATTGGGTTTCGAGTCTTTGTCTTGTCATTCAAATTGTTTTGGGTACCCATATGTTGTCCTGGCGAGTTATGAGACGATACAATTCAAATTCAAGATAATGGCGCAGGTTTTTCTACACTGTGAGAAAGGGGCATAAATAAATAAATGAACCTGTCATGTTTATATGCTTTTCAGTTTCCTGCCACATGGCTGGTTTCAAATGATGTTTTTTTCCACTCGTAACCACTCAACCTCCTTCATAGTTTCCTTGCGTGTAAAAGTGATGGATTTTGTGAGGGAATTAAGTCGAGGTCAGAATCAAGGTCTGTAGACACACCTCCACCACACCTTCATTTCATTGATCTCCAAACGCCCACCTGGCTGGCTTTGGGGTTTCCTCCATGCTTCAGTTCAAGGTCAGAGCTTGAAACTGACATTAGATCAGCAACGTCTACAGGCAACTTCATCCTTTGCTATGTGGAGAAGCTTTCCTCTCTGAGGAATTGTGCTACTACCCCCCTGACCATGCTCTCCACTGGAGCAACTAATGCGAGAGAAGCAAAACTACATCCAACTGTAAAACGATCACAACCTCTGTCTGTCTGACAGTCCTGGGAGACACTGAAGTTATTGCTACCAAGTGGAAAACTTCTCTCTCTTTCTCTCTCTCTCTCTTTCTTTTCCTCAACAGCTCCCTCCCTCCCTCCCTCCCTCCACTGCTCCCTCCCTCCCTCCCTCCCTCCCTCCCTCCCTCCCTCCCTCCCTCCCTCTCATCTTTCTACTCATTTCCACAGTTCTAATGAGACGTTCACGTCCCTTTACCTGTTAGTTATTTAGGAGGAGAGAGAGTGTTGCATTCCGAGACATCTTCCCGCGTTCCACACTCAACAGTCCCACCAATACAATACTGAACAAAAATATAAACACAATGTGCAACAATTTCAAAGATTTTACTGAGTTACAGTTCATATAACGAAATTTGTCAATTTAAATAAATAATGGATTTCACTAGACTAGGAAGTGATGCAGCCATGGGTAGACCTTGGAGGGCATAGGCTCAAATCACTTGAGAGTCAGACCCACCCACTTGACGAACAGGCCCAGCCAATCAGAATTCATTTTTTTCCCCCACAAAAGGGCTTTATTACAGACAGAAATACTTCTGAATTATTCTCCAGTCGATTCTCTCTCTCTCTTTCTCTCTCTTTCTCTCTGTCTCTCTCTTTCTCTCTCTTTCTCTATCCCCATCTCTCCCTCAGTCTCTCTCTGTCTCTTTCTCTATCCCCATCTCTCTCTCTCTCTCTCTCTCTCTCTCTCTCTCGCCCTCTCTCTCTCTCTCTCTCTCTCTCTCTCTCTCGCCCTCTCTCTCTCTCTCTCTCTCTCTCTCTCTCGCCCTCTCTCTCTTGCCCTCTCTCTCTCTTGCCCTCTCTCTCTCTTGCCCTCTCTCTCTCTCACTCTCTCTCTCTCTCTCTCTCTCTCTCTCTCTCTCTCTCTCTCTCTCTCTCTTTCCCTCCTACAGTAACACATTCTGTAGATGATGACATCATCAGCTCTACTGAAAACAATGCGATGGGAGGGAAAAACATTTCAACTGCCAGTTCATTTCAATTCTCAATGGTAGAGAACAAACAAACATACAGTGAATCAGTAGTGATTTAAAGCAAATACTCCCTCCTTTGTTTAAGTAAATTATAAGCATGAGAAACTATGGTAAGCCAGGTACACAATCCCCTTTGTTTTCAACAGTGTTCTGTACATTTCCCTTGGCCTGTATGCGCTCCTAAACCTCAACTACAATACTGTTATTTATTTATTTATTTCATAGCATTGTTGAATACTTGTTTCTGATTGGCTAGAATGGCAATCTAAAATGGACATTAAAACCAGATATCGTGACATCTTGAAAGCACCTACACATGAAAACTGTACTTGCTGCACAGTTACAGAAAACTAAACCAACAACCACAAAAACCGAGGAAAAACATAGCTAGCTATCTAGCATTGATGTGTTTTTTTTTGCAGAGTTTAATATTTTTTTAAAGCACATCTGATGACCTAACGGGGTGACTGATTAATGAACGTTAATTTCTCTGCTCCCTGCTGTTGCAGTCATGATTGCAAATGACTCCAAGCTGTCAAATCCAGGTTACCAGATTGACCAGCTGTTTTCAGCAACTGATTTTTTTTTTTTTAAATTCGGTTGTCATAACAACAAACTATTTAGCTTCTAGCCTAGTGATTGACAGGCAACGTGATCTCCTGGTAATAAAGAGTCAGCGTTGACGAGTGTCCTGACGAGAAGGCAACCGGACATTAAAAAAAATGACAGATTAGGTCACTTATCGAATGAACGACTGGGTCACTTATCGAATGAACGACTGGGTCACTTATCGAATGAACGACTGGGTCACTTATCGAATGAACGACTGGGTCACTTATCGAATGAACGACTGGGTCACTTATCGAATGAACGACTGGGTCACTTATCGAATGAACGACTGGGTCACTTATCGAATGAACGACTGGGTCACTTATCGGATGAACGACTCGGTCACTTATCGAATGAACGACTGGGTCACGTCTATAAATATAGAACTAATATAATGAACGACTGGGTCACGTCTATAAATATAGAACTAATATAACGAATGACTGGATGAAACCTGTTCTAGCTGATTGTTAATCATTACTGAGAGGTAAAATGTCAGTGACAATCAATTAGCAAACCCCTCCTATTTTTTTTTAAATATGTTCTGTTGATTACTGATTACTGATCAATTAATTGATACAATTATAAGTAGTCGGTTTTGTTATCTATTTAAAAAAAAAACTTTCTTAGGTTTTTAGTTATGTATTGCATATTGTTTTTCTGTGGTGTGGTTCATTTAAGTCCATGGGCTTCCAACCACTGTTATGTGTAGTCTACTGTTATACTATACTGTTATGTATGTGTAACCGATGTGAAATGGCTAGCTAGTTAGCGGTGGTGCGCGCTAATAGCGTTTCAATCGGGTGACGTCACTCGCTCTGAGACCTTGAAGTAGTTGTTCCCCTTGCTCTGGCTTTTGCTCGTGGCTTTTGTGGCGCGATGGGTTACGATGCTTCGAGGGTGGCTGTTGTCTGTGTGCAGAGGGTCCCTGGTTCGAGGCGAGGAGAGGGACGGAAGCTATACTTTTACGTATACTATACTGTTACATTTACTATACTGTTACAAATACTATACTGTTACATATACTATACTGTTACATATACTATACTGTTACAAATACTATACTGTTACATATACTATACTGTTACAAATACTATACTGTTACGTATACTATACTGTTACATATACTATACTGTTACATATACTATACTGTTACATATACTATACTGTTACATATACTATACTGTTACATATACTATACTGTTACAAATACTATACTGTTACGTATACTATACTGTTACATATACTATACTGTTACATATACTATACTGTTACATATACTATACTGTTACAAATACTATACTGTTACAAATACTATACTGTTACAAATACTATACTGTTACGTATACTATACTGTTACAAATACTATACTGTTACATATACTATACTGTTACATTTACTATACTGTTACATATACTATACTGTTACATTTACTATACTGTTACAAATACTATACTGTTACATATACTATACTGTTACATTTACTATACTGTTACATATACTATACTGTTACATTTACTATACTGTTACATATACTATACTGTTACATATACTATACTGTTACAAATACTATACTGTTACGTATACTATACTGTTACAAATACTATACTGTTACATATACTATACTGTTACAAATACTATACTGTTACAAATACTATACTGTTATGTATACTATACTGTTACGTATACTATACTGTTACAAATACTATACTGTTACATATACTATACTGTTACAAATACTATACTGTTACAAATACTATACTGTTACATATACTATACTGTTACAAATACTATACTGTTACATATACTATACTGTTACAAATACTATACTGTTATGTATACTATACTGTTATAATCTACTGTTATACTATACCGTCATGTATTCTCTACTGTTATACTATACTGTTATGTAGAAAGAGGAGTGGGAGGCCCCGGTGCACAACTGAGCAAGAGGACAAGTACATTAGAGTGTCTAGTTTTAGAAACAGACGCCTCACAAGTCATGAACTGGCAGCTTCATTAAATAGTACCCGCAAAACACCAGTCTCAACATGAACAGTGAAGAGGCAACTCTGGGATGTTTTGAATGGTCGGGTATATATTGTACTATTCAGTTAATTAAGTATACTCAACTGTTATGAATACTATACTGTTGTGTACTCTACTCTTAATTATACTGTTATGTACACTCCTGTGTTCACTCTATTGTTATTCTCTACAGTTAAACTCTCTGCTGTTATGTGTACTATACTGTTATTTATAATCCACTAGCATGTATACTCTACAGTTACACGGTTATGTATGCTATACTATTATACTGTAGTGTTATGTGTACGGTAGTTTTATGTTTACTCTACTGTTATAATATATTGTCAAGTATACACTACTTCTGTGTATGCTCCACTGTTATGTAATTTCTACTGTTATACTCTACTATTATGTATGCTATACTGAGTGAGAGAGCGAGAGAGCGAGAGAGAGAGCGAGAGAGAGAGAGAGCGAGAGAGAGAGAGAGAGAGAGCGAGTGACCCCAATAACTACTGTGGAATATGTGTCAACAGTAGCCTTGGGAAAATCCTCTGCACTATCATTAACAGCAGACTCATACATTTCCTCAATGAAAACAATGTACTGAGCAAATGTCAAATTGGCTTTTTACCAAATTACCGTACAACAGACCATGTATTCACCCTGCACAACCAAACAAAACACACACATTTCTTCACACAGGGTCGTGGGGTGAGACAGGGATGCAGCTTAAGCCCCACCCTCTTCAACATATATATTAACGAATTGGCGCGGGCACTAGAAAAGTCTGCAGCACCCGGCCTCACCCTACTAGAATCCGAAGTCAAATGTCTACTGTTTGCTGATGATCTGGTGCTTCTGTCAACAACCAAGGAGGGTCTACAGCAGCACCTAGATCTTCTGCACAGATTCTGCCAGACCTGGGCCTTGACAGTAAATCTCAGTAAGACCAAAATAATGGTGTTCCAAAAAGGTCCAGTCGCCAGGACCACTAATACAAATTCCATCTAGACACTGTTGCCCTAGAGCACACAAAAAAACTATACATACCTTGGCCTAAACATCAGGGCCACAGGTAACTTCCACAAAGCTGTGAACGATCTGAGAGACAAGGCAAGAAGGGCATTCTATGCCATCAAAAGGAACATAAATTTCAACATACCAATTAGGATTTGGCTAAAAATACTTGAATCAGTCATAGAGCCCATTGCCCTCTATGGTTGTGAGGTCTGGGGTCCGCTCACCAACCAAGACTTCACAAAATGGGATAAACACCAAATTGAGACTCTGCATGCATAATTCTGCAAAAATATCCTCCGTGTACAACGTAGAACACCAAATAATGCAGGCAGAGCAGAATTACGCCGATACCCACTAATTATCAAAATCCAGAAAAGAGCCGTTAAATTCTATAACCACCTAAAAGGAAGCGATTCCCAAACCTTCCATAACAAAGCCATCACCTACAGAGAGATGAACCTGGAGAAGAGTCCCCTAAGCAAGCTGGTCCTGGGGCTCTGTTCACAAACACAAACACACCCTACAGAGCCCCAGGACATCAGCACAATTAGACCTAACCAAATCATGAGAAAACAAAAAGATAATTACTTGACACATTGGAAATAATTAAGAAAAAACAGAGCAAACTAGAATGCTATTTGGCCCTAAACAGAAAGTACACAGTGGCAGAATACCTGACCACTGTGACTGACCCAAAATTAAGGAAAGCTTTGACTATGTACAGACTCAGTGAGCATAGCCTTGCTATTGAGAAAGGCCGCCGTAGGCAGACATGGCTCTCAAGAGAAGACAGGCTATGTGCTCACTGCCCACAAAATGAGGTGGAAACTGAGCTGCACTTCCTAACCTCCTGCCCAATGTATGACCATATTAGAGAGACATATTTCCCTCAGATTACACAGATCCACAAAGAATTCGAAAACAAATCCAATTTGGATAAACTCCCATATCTACTGGGTGAAATTCCACAGTGTGCCATCACAGCAGCAAGATTTGTGACCTGTTGCCACGAGAAAAGGGCAACCAGTGAAGAACAAACACCATTGTAAATACAATCCATATTTACGCTAATTTATTTCCCCTTGTATACCTTAACCATTTGTACATTGTTAAAACACTGTATATATATATATAATATGACATTTGTAATGTCTTTATTGTTTTGGAACTTCTGTATGTGTAATGTTTACTGTTAATTTTTATTGTTTATTTCACTTTATATATTCACTTTATATATTATCTACCTCACTTGCTTTGGCAATGTGTTTCCCATGCCAATAAAGCCCTTGAATTGAATTTAATTGAATTGAGAGAGAGAGAGAGAGAGAGAGAGAGAGAGAGAGAGAGAGAGAGAGAGAGAGAGAGAGAGAGAGAGAGAGAGAGAGAGAGAGAGAGAGAGAGAGAGAGAGAGAGAGAGAGAGAGTCCAATGTCCATTTTAGATTGCCATTCTAGCCAATCAGAAACAAGTATTCAACAATGCTATGAAATAAATAAATAAATAACAGTATTGTAGTTGAGGTTTAGGAGCGCATACAGGCCAAGGGAAATGTACAGAACACTGTTGAAAACAAAGGGGATTGTGTACCTGGCTTACCATAGTTTCTCATGCTTATAATTTACTTAAACAAAGGAGGGAGTATTTGCTTTAAATCACTACTGATTCACTGTATGTTTGTTTGTTCTCTACCATTGAGAATTGAAATGAACTGGCAGTTGAAATGTTTTTCCCTCCCATCGCATTGTTTTCAGTAGAGCTGATGATGTCATCATCTACAGAATGTGTTACTGTAGGAGGGAAAGAGAGAGAGAGAGAGAGAGAGAGAGAGAGAGAGAGAGAGAGAGAGAGAGAGAGAGAGAGAGAGAGAGAGAGAGAGAGAGAGAGAGAGAGAGAGAGAGAGAGAGAGAGAGAGAGAGAGAGAGAGAGAGAGAGAGAGAAAGAAAGAATTCCAATAAACAAAATCATGAACCAATCAAAGGAATCATACTTACAATACTGGAAAAACGAAACAAAATCCCAAAGCCGACTAAATTGCTATCTGACCCTAAACAGAGAATATGAATTGGCTGATTATCTCTACTCTGTCAGAGATACGAAGCAGAGACAGATCCTTACCAAGTACAGGCTGAGTGACCACCGATTGGCAATAGAAACCGGCAGACATAAAAAGACATGGCTACCCAAAGAGGAGCGTGTATGTGGTCACTGCATGACAGGGGAGGTAGAGACAGAGATGCACTTTCTCCTTTACTGTGATAAATATTCCTCACAAAGAGATTCATTATTCACAGAAATGACTACATATATTCCACATTTTTACAAATTGAACCCAGAGGAAAAACTAAGAATACTCATGGGCGAAGGAGCAATGGCTCCTCTTGCAGCCAAATATGTATTTTCCTGCCATAGCCTGAGGGACACTGAATAATAACATCTGCATAGTAAACAGTAACTTACTTATTATTACTATTATTGTTATTACTATAATTATTAATGTTTACTGTAGACTGTTACCATTTTATTGTATTTATTTTTGTATTATTATTTACTACCATTTTATATTATTATTTGCTATCATTTACAATTTTGTTAACAATGTATATTGTATACATTGTTGCTTTGGCAATATTGACACAATGTTTTTCATGCCAATAAAGCAGCTTGAATTTGAGAGAGAGAGAGAGAGAGAGAGAGAGAGAGAGAGAGAGAGAGAGAGAGAGAGAGAGAGAGAGAGAGAGAAAGAGAGAGAGAGAGAGATAGAGAGATAGAGAGAGGGTGTGTATTCATCTAATGTACTTCTGCACGCAACTTAATTGCCCCCTGTTAAACCTAATATCTGTGAACAGGTTCCCGCTGAGTTACTAAATGAAGAAATCATCCTGCTGATTGTTAATCCTCATACTGAGAGGTAAATATTACCGACAACCAATGAACAAACCCCTCCTGAGGTACATATCAGAGACAATTATTCGTTTTTTTGATTGGTGATAAATTAATTAATGAGTTCATACATTTTTAATGAGTAGGTTTTGTTACCTGTTTAAACAAACCTTTTAAATGTTTACACCTGCGTTATATATTGCTTTTTTTTGGTGATGTTTTCATGTAAGTCCTTGGGTTTCCAACCACTGTTATGTATACTCTACTATTATACTATACTCTAATACTGTACTGTTATACTATACTGTAATACTATACTGTTATACTATACTGTTATACTATACTGTTATGTATACTCTACTATTATACTATACTCTAATACTGTACTGTTATACTATACTGTTATGTATACTCTACTATTATACTATACTCTAATACTATACTGTAATACTATACTGTTATGTATACTCTACTATTATACTATACTCTAATACTATACTGTAATACTATACTGTTATGTATACTCTACTATTATACTATACTCTAATACTGTACTGTAATACTATACTGTTATGTATACTCTACTATTATACTATACTCTAATACTGTACTGTTATACTATACTGTTATGTATACTCTACTATTATACTATACTCTAATACTGTACTGTTATACTATACTGTTATGTATACTCTACTATTATACTATACTCTAATACTGTACTGTTATACTATACTGTAATACTACACTGTTATGTATACTCTACTATTATACTATACTCTAATACTGTACTGTTATACTATACTGTTATGTATACTCTACTATTATACTATACTCTAATACTGTACTGTAATACTATACTGTTATGTATACTCTACCATTATACTATACTCTAATACTGTACTGTTATACTATACTGTAATACTATACTGTTATGTATACTCTACTATTATACTATACTCTAATACTGTACTGTAATACTATACTGTTATGTATACTCTACTATTATACTATACTCTAATACTGTACTGTAATACTATACTGTTATGTATACTCTACTATTATACTATACTCTAATACTGTACTGTTATACTATACTGTAATACTATACTCTAATACTATACTGTTATACTATACTGTTATGTATACTCTACTATTATACTATACTCTAATACTGTACTGTTATACTATACTCTAATACTGTACTGTTATACTATACTGTTATGTATACTCTACTATTATACTATACTCTAATACTGTACTGTTATACTATACTCTAATACTGTACTGTTATACTATACTGTTATGTATACTCTACTATTATACTATACTCTAATACTATACTGTTATACTATACTGTTATGTATACTCTACTATTATACTATACTCTAATACTATACTGTACTACTATACTGGTATGTATACTCTACTATTATACTATACTCTAATACTATACTGTTATACTATACTGTAATACTATACTGTTATGTATACTCTACTATTATACTATACTCTAATACTATACTGTTATACTATACTGTTATACTATACTGTTATGTATACTCCACTGTTGTACTCTACTGTTATACTATAATGTTATGTATACTCTACTGTTATACTCTACTGTTATACTATAATGTTATGTATATCCTACTGTTATACTCTACTGTTATACTATACTGTTATGTATACTCTACTGTAATACTATAATGTTATGTATACTCCACTGTTATACTATACTGTTATACTATACTGTAATACTATAATGTTATGTATATCCTACTGTTATACTCTACTGTTATACTCTACTGTTAAAATCTACTGTTATACTCTACTGTTAAAATCTACTGTTATACTCTACTGTAATACTATACTGTTATACTATACTGTTATACTATACTGTTATGTATACTCCACTGTTATACTCCACTGTTATACTCTACTGTTATACTATACTGTAATACTATAATATTATGTATATCCTACTGTTATACTCTACTGTTATACTCTACTGTTAAAATCTACTGTTATACTATACTGTTATACTCTACTGTTATGTATAATCTACTGTCATACTATACTGTTTTAATCTACTGTTATACTATACTGTTATTTTTACTCTACTGTAATACTGTACTGTTATTTATAATCTACTGTTATACTATACGATTATAATCTACTGTTATACTCTACTGTTATTTTTAATCTACTGTCATACTATACTGTTTTAATCTACTGTTATACTATACTGTTATACTATACTGTAATACTCTATTGTTATAGTCTACTGTTATACTCTACTGTTATGTATACTCTACTGTTATGCTCTACTGTTATACTCTACTGTTATGTATACTCTACTGTTATACTCTACTGTTATGTATACTCTAATGTTATGTATACTGTTACAATGCCTTATTGTTTTATGTATACGTTGTGTTATCTATATGACTCCAACACCAGCGTTAAAGAAAGCTTAGTCTATTACCATTAACAATCTTCCTAGTGCATTTACAAATGAAACTTCCTGATTGAATCAAAGCAATTACATCGATTCAAATCCAATTATATTCATCACATTCTTGGTAAACAACAGGTGTACACTAACAGTGAAATGCTTACTGGCGGCTGCTTACCAACAATGCAAGGAGAGAGAATAGAGAAAAAAATTGAAAGCAGTAACACAAGACTGGATTTTTAATTAATGTGAGTTCTAATACATCCAAATGAAAATAAATATGATAATAAATTGGCTATGGGGGAGATAACATGAACAAAACAATGGCTAGGGGGAGATAACATGAACAAAACAATGGCTATGGGGGAGATAACATGAACAAAACAATGGCTATGGGGAGATAACATGAACAAAACAATGGCTATGGGGGAGATAACATGAACAAAACAATGGCTAGGAGGGAAATAACATGAACAAAACAATGGCTAGGGGGAGATAACATGAACAAAACAATGGCTATGGGGGAGATAACATGAACAAAACAATGGCTATGGGGGAGATAACATGAACAAAACAATGGCTAGGGGGAGATAACATGAACAAAACAATGGCTAGGGGGAGATAACATGAACAAAACAATGGCTATGGGGGAGATAACATGAACAAAACAATGGCTATGGGGGAGATAACATGAACAAAACAATGGCTATGGGGGAGATAACATGAACAAAACAATGGCTAGGGGGAGATAACATGAACAAAACAATGGCTAGGGGGAGATAACATGAACAAAACAATGGCTAGGGGGAGATAACATGAACAAAACAATGGCTATGGGGGAGATAACAGGAACAAAACAATGGCTATGGGGGAGATAACATGAACAAAACAATGGCTATGGGGGAGATAACATGAACAAAACAATGGCTAGGGGGAGATAACATGAACAAAACAATGGCTATGGGGGAAATAAGATTAACAAAACAATGGCTAGGAGGGAAATAACATCAAAAAAACAATTCCTACGGTGAGATAACATGAACAAAACAATGCCTAGTGGGGAGATAACATGAACAAAACAATGCCTAGTGGGGAGATAACATGAGCTAAACAATTCATAGTGGGGAGATAACATGAACAACACAATGGCAATGGGGGAGATAACATGAACAACACAATGGCAATGGGGGAGATAACAATGACATTGTGAGACAAAATAAATATGATTTAGAGCGTAGAAAAGGGGTCAATTTAATGGAAAACGCTTGCTGACTTAATAATCAGTCAATCAATTCTGTTCATTTCTACATGCCCTGATCATTTTTTTCAAGAGATAGAGACAGAAAGAGTGAAGAGTGATAGAAAGAGAGAGAATAAGAGATCAAGAAAGAAAGAGAGAATGAGCGAGGCAGTGCCAGCTCCCTCTGGTTAATTAGCTTCAAGTTGCTAGTAATACTGTGATAAGATCTGCAACAAACAGAACACAATTACACAGACAGCCCCCTGATGGAAAACGTCCAACGTTATCCCTCTCTCTCTGTGTCTGTCTCTGTCTCTGTCTCTGTCTCTCTCTCTCTCTCTCTCTCTCTCTCTCTCTCTCTGTCTCTCTCTCTCTCTGTGTCTGTCTCTGTCTCTCTCTCTCTCTCTCTCTCTCTCTCTCTCTCTCTGTCTCTCTCTCTCTGTCTCTCTCTCTCTGTCTCTATCTCTGTCTCTCTCTCTCTCTCTCTGTCTCTCTCTCTCTCTATCTCCCTCTCTCTCAATTCAATTCAATTCAATTCAAGGGGCATTATTGGCATGGGAAACATGTGTTAACATTGCCAAAGCAAGTGAGGTAGATAATATACAAAAGTGAAATAAACAATAAAAATGAACAGTAAACATTAAACATTCAGAAGTTTCAAAACAATAAAGACATTACAAATGTCATATTATATGAATATACAGTGTTGTAACAATGTACAAATGGTTAAAGTACACAAGGGAAATCAATAAGCATAAATATGGGTTGTATTTACAATGGTGTTTGTTCTTCACTGGTTGGCAACAGGTCACAAATCTTGCTGCTGTATGGCACACTGTGGAGTTTCACCCAGTAGATATGGGAGTTTATCAAAATTGGATTAGTTTTTTTTGTGGATCTGTGTAATCTGAGGGAAATATGTCTTTCTAATATGGTCATACATTGGGAAGGAGGTTAGGAAGTGCAGATCAGTTTCCACCTTATTTTGTGGGCAGTGAGCACATAGCATGTCTTCTCTTGAGAGCCATCTCTGTCTATGGCGGCCTTTCTCAATAGAAAGGCTACACTCACTAAGTCTGTACATAGTCAAAGCTTTCCTTAAGTTTGGGTTAGTCACAGTGGTCAGGTATTCTGCCACTGTGTACTTTCTGTTTAGGGCCAAATAGCATTCTAGTTTGCTCTGTTTTTTGTAAATTCTTTCCAATGTGTCAAGTAATTATCGTTTTGTTTTCTCATGATTTGTTTGGGTCTAATTGTGCTGCTGTCCTGGGGCTCTATGGGGTGTGTTTGTGAACAGAGCCCCAGGACCAGCTTGCTTAGGGGACTCTTCTCCAGGTTCATCTCTCTGTAGGTGATGGCTTTGTTATGGAAGGTTTGGGAATCGCTTCCTTTTAGGTGGTTGTAGAATTTAACGGCTCTTTTCTGGATTTTGATAATTAGTGCGTATCGGCCTAATTCTGCTCTGCATGCAATATTTGGTGTTCTACGTTGTACACAGAGGATATTTTTGCAGAGTTCTGCATGCAGAGTCTCAATTTGGTGTTTGTCCCATTTTGTGAAGTCTTGGTTGGTGAGCGGACCCAAGACCTCACAACCATAAAGGGCAATGGGCTCTATGACTGATTCAAGTATTTTTAGCCAGATGGTATGTTAAAATTCTTGTCTCTCAGATCGTTCACAGCTTTGTGGAAGCTACCTGTGGCGCTGATGTTTAGGCCAAGATATGTATAGTTTTTGTGTGCTCTAGGGCAACAGTGTCTAGATGGAATTTGTATTTGTGGTCCTGGTGACTGGACCTTTTTTGGAACACCATTATTTTGGTCTTACTGAGATTTATTGTCAGGGCCCAGGTCTGACAGAATCTGTGCAGAAGATCTAGGTGCTGCTGTAGGCCCTCCTTGGTTGTTGACAGAAGCACCAGATCATCAGCAAACAGTAGACATTTGACTTCGGATTCTAGTAGGGTGAGTCCGGGTGCTGCACCAATTCATTGATATATCTGTTGAAGAGGGTGGGGCTTAAGCTGCATCCCTGTCTCACCCCACGACCCCGTGTGAAGAAATGTATGTGTTTTTTTGCCAAATTTTAACCGTACACTTGTTGTTTGTGTACATGGGATTTTATAATGTTGCATGTTTTACCCCCAACAACACTTTCCATCAATTTGTATAGCAGACCCTCATGCCAAATTGAGTCGAAGGCTATTTTGAAATTAACAAAGAAAAAATCCCCAAAGACTTTGCCTTTGTTTTGTTTTGTTTGGTCGTCAATTAGGGTGTGCAGGGTGAATACGTGGTCTGTCTTACGGTAATTTGGTAAATAGTAAATTTGACATTTGCTCAGTACATTGTTTTCATTGAGGAAATGTACGAGTCTGCTGTTAATGATAATGCAGAGGATTTTCCCAAGGTTGCTGTTGACGCATATTCCACGGTAGTTATTGGGGTCAAATTTGTCTCCACTTTTGTGGATTGGTGTGATCAGTCCTTGGTTCCAAATATTGAGGAAGATGCCAGAGCTAAGGATTATGTTAAAGAGTTTTAGTATAGCCGATTGGAATTTGTTGTCTGTATATTTGATCATTTCATTAAGGAGAGTTTTTATTTTGTCCTGTAACTCATTCAAGGTAATTTGAGAATCCAGTGGGTTCTGGTAGTCTTTAATAGTTGATTCTAAGATCTGTATTTGATCATGTATATGTTTTTGCTCTTTATTCTTTGTTATAGAGCCAAAAAGATTGGAGAAGTGGTTTACCCATACATCTCCATTTTGGATAGATAATTATTCGTGTTGTTGTTTGTTTAGTGTTTTCCAATATTCCCAGAAGTGGTTAGAGTCTATGGATTCTTCAGTTACATTGAGCTGATTTCTGACGTGCTGTTCCTTCTTTTTCCGTAGTGTATTTCTGTATTGTTTTCGTGATTCACCATAGTGAAGGCGTAGACTCAGGTTTTCCGGGTCTCTATGTTTTTGATTGGACAGGTTTCTCTCCCTCTCTCTCTCTCTCTCTCTCTCTCTCTCTCTCTCTCTCTCTCTCTCTCTCTCTCTGTGTAAAACATTTAGCTTGAGCTGTGTTTGGTCTGATTGGACAGGTGTACGGAGTGTAGTTACTGCTCTCTGTGCTTCATGGCACAGGAACCCACCAAGCTCTTATTTATCAGCACACAGACCAGCCAACCAGCCTTATCAAATTGTTTTTATCGATGATGGGGTGGGATATAAGAGTTGTGAACTCGTGTTAAATCTCATCTACAGACCACAGCTGAGATGGAATGAAACCTCTAAGCCCTGAGCCACATGGCGAAAGCCAGAGAGAAATCCCTCTCCCTGCTCTGTCCTCTCAAATCTCTGAAAAATCTAAGCCCTACCTCCCTCCCCTCACTCTGTCCTCTCAAATCTCAGAGAAATCTAAGCCCCACCTCCCTCCCCTCACTCTGTCCTCTCAAATCTCAGAGAAATCTAAGCCCCACCTCCCTCCCCTCACTCTGTCCTCTCAAATCTCAGAGAAATCTAAGCCCCACCTCCCTCCCCTCACTCTGTCCACTCAAATCTCAGAGAAATCTAAGCCCCACCTCCCTCCCCTCACCCTGTCCTCTCAAATCTCAGAGAAATCTAAGCCCCACCTCCCTCCCCTCACTCTGTCCTCTCAAATCTCAGAGAAATCTAAGCCCCACCTGCCTCCCCTCACTCTGTCCTCTCAAATCTCAGTCAATAAAAGGGTTTTGTTTAACTAGGCAAGTCAGTTAAGAACAAATTCTTATTTTCAATGACGGCATAGGAACAGTGGGTTAACTGCCTGTTCAGGGGCAGAACGACAGAGTTTTACCTTGTCAGCTCGGGGATTCGATCTTGCAACCTTCCGGTTACTAGTCCAACACTCTAACCACTAGGCTACCTGCCACCCCGTGTAGTGTGTGGTGTGTATGTAGTGTGTTGTGTATAGTGTGTTGTGTATGTAATGTGTAGTGTGTATGTAGGGTATTGTGTGTCGTGTGTTGTGTGTGTAGTGTGTTGTGTGTGCAGTGTGTGTGTGTAATGTGTATGTGGTGTGTAGTGTGTATGAAGTGTGTAAGTAGTGTGTGTGTAGTGTGTAGTGTAGTGTGTGTGTGTGTGTAGTGTGTGTAGTGTGTGTAGTGTATAAGTAGTGTGTGTGTAGTGTGTATGTAGTGTTGTGTGTGTGTAGTGTGCAGTGTGTTGTGTGTGTGTAGTGTGTTGTGTGTGTCTGTATGTCTCTCTCTGTTTTTCTGTCTCTCTCTCAGATGTGTAGTTTGTGTGTTTGTGTGTAGTGTGTTTCGTGTGTGTAGTTTGTTGTGTGTCTATGTGTGTGTGTAGTGTAGTGTGTGTTGTGTAGTGTGTATGTCGTGTGTAGTGTGTTTCGTGTGTGTAGTGTGTGTGTTGTGTGTGTGTGTGTGTAGTGTGTTTCGTGTGTGTAGTTTGTTGTGTGTCTATGTGTGTGTGTGTGTGTGTGTGTGTAGTGTGTTTCGTGTGTGTAGTTTGTTGTGTGTCTATGTGTGTGTGTGTGTGTGTAGTGTGTGTGTGTGTAGTGTGTGTAGTGTGTGTAGTTTGTTGTGTGTCTATGTGTGTGTCTGTGAAAGAGATGCATGTGTAATGTATTTTTACTTCTCATAGCTGCAGAGTAGTCAATAATTGCTTTCCTCCCGCCTCGCTGGTGCCCTTTGACCAAGGAAGTGGGTTTTTCTATAAATAGCCAATCAGCCGACAGCTGGCAGCAGCTGCCTCGGTAACGCTATAATTGCAAATTGATCAGCAGGTGAACAACCTCAGTATCTTTCTACCTGTTTAGTATACCGTACTGTTTCTGTCTGTTAGGAGAACCATACCATACCGTACTGTTTCTGTTTGTCAGGAGAACCATACCATACCGTACTGTTTCTGTCTGTCAGGAGAACCATACCATACCGTACTGTTTCTGTTTGTCAGGAGAACCATACCATACCGTACTGTTTCTGTTTGTCAGGAGAACCATAGCATACCGTACTGTTTCTGTTTGTCAGGAGAACCATACCATACCGTACTGTTTCTGTTTGTCAGGAGAACCATAGCATACCGTACTGTTTCTGTCTGTCAGGAGAACCATACCATACCGTACTGTTTCTGTTTGTCAGGAGAACCATACCATACCGTACTGTTTCTGTCTGTCAGGAGAACCATACCATACCGTACTGTTTCTGTTTGTCAGGAGAACCATACCATACCATACTGTTTCTGTCTGTCAGGAGAACCATACCATACCGTACTGTTTCTGTCTGTCAGGAGAACCATACCATACCGTACTGTTTCTGTTTGTCAGGAGAACCATACCGTACTGTTTCTGTCTGTCAGGAGAACCATACCATACCGTACTGTTTCTGTTTGTCAGGAGAACCATACCATACCGTACTGTTTCTGTCTGTCAGGAGAACCATACCATACCGTACTGTTTCTGTTTGTCAGGAGAACCATACCGTACTGTTTCTGTCTGTCAGGAGAACCATACCATACCGTACTATTTCTGTCTGTAGGAGAACCCTACCATACCGTACTGTTTCTGTTTGTCAGGAGAACCATGCCATACCGTACTGTTTCTGTCTGTCAGGAGAACCATATCATACCGTACTGTTGCTGTCTGTCAGGAGAACCATATCATACCGTACTGTTGCTGTCTGTCAGGAGAACCATACCATACCGTACTGTTTCTGTTTGTCAGGAGAACCATACCATACCGTACTGTTGCTGTCTGTCAGGAGAACCATACCATACCATACTGTTTCTGTCTGTCAGGAGAACCATACCATACTGTTTCTGTTTGTCAGGAGAACCATACCATACCGTATTGTTTCATTCTGTCAGGAGAACCATACCATACTGTTTCTGTTTGTCAGGAGAACCATACAATTCCGTACTGTTTCTGTCTGTCAGGAGAACCATACCATACCGTACTGTTTCTGTTTGTCAGGAGAACCATACCGTACTGTTGCTGTCTGTCAGGAGAACCATACCATACCATACTGTTTCTGTCTGTCAGGAGAACCATACCATACTGTTTCTGTTTGTCAGGAGAACCATACCATACCGTATTGTTTCATTCTGTCAGGAGAACCATACCATACTGTTTCTGTCTGTCAGGAGAACCATTCCGTACTGTTTCTGTCTGTCAGGAGAACCATATCATACCATACTGTTTCTGTCTCTCAGGAGAACCATACCATACCGTATTGTTTCTGTCTGTCAGGAGAACCATACCATACCGTATTGTTTCTGTCTGTCAGGAGAACCATACCATACTGTTTCTGTTTGTCAAGAGAACCATATCATCTAGGCGGGATAATAACTATCTGTCTGTCAGGAGGCTGTCAGGAGAACCATATCATACCATAATGTGTGTGTGTGTGTGTGTGTGTGTGTGTGTGTCTGCATGTGTGTTTGTGTGTGATGAATGGTGCTGTCTTGCCATTGGATGGGCCTGTCACAGTCAGATCATTGACTGTCAATAGAGGATATAGAGACCACACAGGAGTCAACCGGTCGGCAGGAAATCACTAAGCTACCTGTCGGTCTGTCAGGGACAACCTCGGGCTCCTCTCTCTCTCTCTCTCTCTCTCTCTCTCTCTCTCTCCCTCTCTGTCTGTCTCTCTCTCTCTCTCTGTAACACTGTCATCTCTCCCCTCTCTCTCCCCCTCTCTCGCTCTCTCTCCCCCTCTCTCTCTCTCTCTCTCTCTCTCTCTTTCCCTGTACACTGTCATCCAATCTCTCTTTCTCCCACCATCTCTCTTTCCTCCACTTTCTTTCTTCCAGTCCTCCTCCTTCTCTTCTCTACTCTGCATTACCCTGAAGGTGTGTCCCTACACAGGCCCCCTGTCCCACCCCCTGCTCCAGCCTCTCTCCACCTCTCCCCTCTCTATCTGTCCCACAACCCTCTCTCCCCTTCCTATCTGTCCCACCAGCCTCTCTCCACCTCTCCCTTCCTATCTGTCCCACAACCCTCTCTCCCCCTCTCCTCTCCTATCTGTCCCACAACCCTCTCTCCCCTTCTCCCCTTCCTATCTGTCCCACCAGCCTCTCTCCACCTCTCCCTTCCTATCTGTCCCACAACCCTCTCTCCCCTTCTCCCCTCCTATCTGTCCCACCAGCCTCTCTCCCCCTCTCTATCTGTCCCACAAAGCCTCTCTCCCCCTCTCCCTTCCTATCCTTCCCACCAGCCTCTCTCCCCCTCTCCCTTCCTATCTGTCCCACCAGCCTCTCTCCCCCTCTCCCTTCCTATCTGTCCCACCAGCCTCTCTCCCCCTCTCCCTTCCTATCTGTCCCACCAGCCTCTCTCCCCCTCTCCCTTCCTATCTGTCCCACCAGCCTCTCTCCACCTCTCCCTTCCTATCTGTCCCACCAGCCTCTCTCCCCCTCTCCCTTCCAATCTGTCCCACCAGCCTCTCTCCACCTCTCCCTTCCTATCTGTCCCACCAGCCTCTCTCCCCCTCTCCCTTCCTATCTGTCCCACCAGCCTCTCTCCCCCTCTCCCTTCCTATCTGTCCCACCAGCCTCTCATCCCCTCTCCCTTCCTATCTGTCCCACCAGCCTCTCTCCCCCTCTCCCTTCCTATCTGTCCCACCAACCTCTCATCCCCTCTCCCCTCCTATCTGTCCCACCAGCCTCTCATCCCCTCTTCCTTCCTATCTGTCCCACCAGCCTCTCTCCCCCTCTCCCTTCCTATCTGTCCCACCAGCCTCTCTCCCCCTCTCCCTTCCTATCTGTCCCACCAGCCTCTCATCCCCTCTCCCTTCCTATCTGTCCCACCAGCCTCTCATCCCCTCTCCCCTCCTATCTGTCCCACCAGCCTCTCATCCCCTCTCCCTGGAATTATTTATCAGAACATTCTGTCTAGCCGTAGTCATTATACAGCATAGAAAACTGTCCCAGAGGAGAAGAATAGCTGTCAGCAGGATGCACTGCTATCAGCGGCTAATGAGCTCAACACCTACCTAGGTCTAGAGTTTTTGCATGTGGATATTTGTTATAATTATTAATTGAATTGACAGGAAATCATACAATTAATTCCTCACTCAATCAAACTAACTGATATCCTTTACATTTTCATGTCTTATGGTTCCACTTATAGACAGTCCCATTTTTTTTTATCTCTGTATCGAAATCAATGCGTCATTCAATTGAAAGCAATGTGTCATTCAATTGAAATCAATGCGTCATATGATTGAATACAATTTGTCATTCAATTGAAATCAATGCGTCATATGATTGAATACAATTTGTCATTCAATTGAAATCAATGCGTCATATGATTGAATACAATTTGTCATTCAATTGAAATCAATGCGTCATATGATTGAAAGCAATGTGTCATATAATTGAAAGCAATGGAAACATGGATCACGTTTGTCTCACACCGAGTAGATGTTATCACAACACAGGGACTGATATGGGCTGAAAAACGTCAATATCTCCGACACTGTGAGGTTCAAGCCTTCATATCTTCATGTTTCATCAAATTAATCAATAGAAAATATTATTAGATCACACAGTAGGAGGGCTGGGAGGGCTCTGTTGAATCATCCCAACACACACACACACATCACGGAAAAATGAATGGTCTACAGACAGGGAAGAAAAGAGTTAGATCGACGCTGTGGGTGTCTACATGACGGGTGGTAGTGTGTGTCTGTGTCTATATGTGTGTGTCTACAATCTGGGAGACTGGCATCTGTTTAACACTCACAGCAAAACACTTCACATAAGTTTCCCGTCATTTTTTTTGTTCATATTTTACTTATGCCTGTTCTTTTCATTTTCCATCCTGTTCTTTTCATTTTCCTTCCTGTTCTTTTCATTTTCCATCCTGTTCTTTTCATTTTCCATCCTGTTCTTTTCATTTTCCTTCCTGTTCTTTTCATTTTCCTTCCTGTTCTTTTCATTTTCCCTCCCGTTATTTTCATTTTCCTTCCTGTTCTTTTCATTTTCCATCCTGTTCTTTTCATTTTCCTTCCTGTTCTTTTCATTTTCCATCCTGTTCTTTTCATTTTCCATCCTGTTCTTTTCATTTTCCTTCCTGTTCTTTTCATTTTCCTTCCTGTTCTTTTCATTTTCCCTCCCGTTATTTTCATTTTCCTTCCTGTTCTTTTCATTTTCCATCCTGTTCTTTTCATTTTCCTTCCTGTTCTTTTCATTTTCCATCCTGTTCTTTTCATTTTCCATCCTGTTCTTTTCATTTTACTTCCTGTTCTTTTCATTTTCCTTCCTGTTCTTTTCATTTTCCCTCCCGTTATTTTCATTTTCCTTCCTGTTCTTTTCATTTTCCCTCCCGTTATTTTCATTTTCCAAGTATGTTCTTTTCATTTTCTATCCCGTTCTTTTCATTTTCCAAATATGTTCTTTTCATTTTCCCTCCCGTTATTTTCATTTTCCAAATATGTTCTTTTCATTTTCCATCTTGTTCTTTTCATTTTCCATCTTGTTCTTTTCATTTTCCATCTTGTTCTTTTCATTTTCCATCTTGTTCTTTTCATTTTCCATCTTGTTCTTTTCATTTTCCATCTTGTTCTTTTCATTTTCCATCTTGTTCTTTTCATTTTCCATCTTGTTCTTTTCATTTTCCATCTTGTTCTTTTTATTTTCCTTCCTGTTCTTTTCATGTTCTATCCCGTTCTTTTCATTTTCTATCCCATTCTTTTCATTTTCTATCCCGTTCTTTTCATTTTCCTTCCCGTTATTTTCTTGACTTGAAGCGGATGTCTTTTTGAATCGACAGGTACAACGAACAAAGTCTGCTTCCCAAATGACACCCTGTTCCCTATATAGTGGACCCATAATGCACTACTTCTGACCAGGACCCATAGTGTACTACCTCTGACCAGGACCGATAGTGTACTACCTCTGACCAGGACCCATAGTGTACTACCTCTGACCAGGACCCATAGTGTACTACCTCTGACCAGGACCCATAGTGTACTACTTCTGACCAGGACCCATAGTGTACTACTTCTGACCAGGACCCATAGTGTACTACTATAAACCAGGACCCATAGTGTACTACCTCTGACCAGGACCGATAGTGTACTACCTCTGACCAGGACCGATAGTGTACTACCTCTGACCAGGACCCATAGTGTACTACCTCTGACCAGGACCCATAGTGTACTACCTCTGACCAGGACCCATAGTGTACTACCTCTGACCAGGACCCATAGTGTACTACCTCTGACCAGGACCCATAGTGTACTACCTCTGACCAGGACCCATAGTGTACTACCTCTGACCAGGACCCATAGTGTACTACCTCTGACCAGGACCGATAGTGTACTACCTCTGACCAGGACCCATAGTGTACTACCTCTGACCAGGACCCATAGTGTACTACCTCTGACCAGGACCCATAGTGTACTACCTCTGACCAGGACCCATAGTGTACTACCTCTGACCAGGACCCATAGTGTACTACCTCTGACCAGGACCCATAGTGTACTACCTCTGACCAGGACCCATAGTGTACTACCTCTGACCAGGACCCATAGTGTACTACCTATGACCAGGACCCATAGTGTACTACCTCTGACCAGGACCCATAGTGTACTACCTCTGACCAGGACCCATAGTGTACTACTATAAACCAGGACCCATAGTGTACTACCTCTGACCAGGACCCATAGTGTACTACTTCTGACCAGGACCCATAGTGTACTACTATAAACCAGGACCCATAGTGTACTACTTCTGACCAGGACCCATAGTGTACTACCTCTGACCAGGACCCATAGTGCACTACCTCTGACCAAGACCCATAGTGTACTACCTCTGACCAGGACCCATAGTGTACTACCTCTGACCAGGACCCATAGTGCACTACCTCTGACCAGGACCCATAGTGTACTACCTCTGACCAGGACCCATAGTGTACTACCTCTGACCAGGACCCATAGTGCACTACCTCTGACCAGGATCCATAGTGCACTACTTCTGACCAGGACCGATAGTGTACTACCTCTGACCAGGACCCATAGTGCACTACTTCTGACCAGGACCGATAGTGCACTACCTCTGACCAGGACCCATAGTGCACTACTTCTGACCAGGACCGATAGTGTACTACCTCTGACCAGGACCCATAGTGTACTACCTCTGACCAGGACCCATAGTGCACTACCTCTGACCAGGACCCATAGTGCACTACTTCTGACCAGGACCCATAGTGTACTACCTCTGACCAGGACCCATAGTGCACTACTTTAGACCAGGACCCATAGTGTACTACCTCTGACCAGGACCCATAGTGTACTACTTCTGACCAGGACCCATAGTGCACTACTTCTGACCAGGACCCATAGTGCACTACCTCTGACCAGGACCCATAGTGTACTACCTCTGACCAGGACCCATAGTGTACTACCTCTGACCAGGACCCATAGTGTACTACCTCTGACCAGGACCCATAGTGTACTACCTCTGACCAGGACCCATAGTGCACTACCTCTGACCAGGACCCATAGTGTACTACCTCTGACCAGGACCCATAGTGCACTACTTCTGACCAGGACCCATAGTGCACTACTTCTGACCAGGACCCATAGTGCACTACCTCTGACCAGGACCCATAGTGCACTACTTTAGACCAGGACCCATAGTGTACTACCTCTGACCAGGACCCATAGTGTACTACCTCTGACCAGGACCCATAGTGTACTACCTCTGACCAGGACCGATAGTGTACTACCTCTGACCAGGACCCATAGTGTACTACCTCTGACCAGGACCCATAGTGTACTACCTCTGACCAGGACCCATAGTGTACTACCTCTGACCAGGACCCATAGTGTACTACCTCTGACCAGGACCCATAGTGTACTACCTCTGACCAGGACCCATAGTGTACTACCTCTGACCAGGACCCATAGTGTACTACCTCTGACCAGGACCCATAGTGTACTACCTCTGACCAGGACCCATAGTGTACTACCTCTGACCAGGACCCATAGTGTACTACTATAAACCAGGACCCATAGTGTACTACCTCTGACCAGGACCCATAGTGTACTACTTCTGACCAGGACCCATAGTGTACTACTATAAACCAGGACCCATAGTGTACTACTTCTGACCAGGACCCATAGTGTACTACCTCTGACCAGGACCCATAGTGCACTACCTCTGACCAAGACCCATAGTGTACTACCTCTGACCAGGACCCATAGTGCACTACTTCTGACCAGGACCCATAGTGCACTACCTCTGACCAGGACCCATAGTGCACTACTTTAGACCAGGACCCATAGTGTACTACCTCTGACCAGGACCCATAGTGTACTACCTCTGACCAGGACCCATAGTGTACTACCTCTGACCAGGACCCATAGTGTACTACCTCTGACCAGGACCCATAGTGTACTACCTCTGACCAGGACCCATAGTGTACTACCTCTGACCAGGACCCATAGTGTACTACCTCTGACCAGGACCCATAGTGTACTACCTCTGACCAGGACCCATAGTGTACTACCTCTGACCAGGACCCATAGTGTACTACTATAAACCAGGACCCATAGTGTACTACCTCTGACCAGGACCCATAGTGTACTACTTCTGACCAGGACCCATAGTGTACTACTATAAACCAGGACCCATAGTGTACTACTTCTGACCAGGACCCATAGTGTACTACCTCTGACCAGGACCCATAGTGCACTACCTCTGACCAAGACCCATAGTGTACTACCTCTGACCAGGACCCATAGTGTACTACCTCTGACCAGGACCCATAGTGCACTACCTCTGACCAGGACCCATAGTGTACTACCTCTGACCAGGACCCATAGTGTACTACCTCTGACCAGGACCCATAGTGCACTACCTCTGACCAGGACCCATAGTGCACTACTTCTGACCAGGACCGATAGTGTACTACCTCTGACCAGGACCCATAGTGCACTACTTCTGACCAGGACCGATAGTGCACTACCTCTGACCAGGACCCATAGTGCACTACTTCTGACCAGGACCGATAGTGTACTACCTCTGACCAGGACCCATAGTGTACTACCTCTGACCAGGACCCATAGTGCACTACCTCTGACCAGGACCCATAGTGCACTACTTCTGACCAGGACCCATAGTGTACTACCTCTGACCAGGACCCATAGTGCACTACTTTAGACCAGGACCCATAGTGTACTACCTCTGACCAGGACCCATAGTGTACTACTTCTGACCAGGACCCATAGTGCACTACTTCTGACCAGGACCCATAGTGCACTACCTCTGACCAGGACCCATAGTGTACTACCTCTGACCAGGACCCATAGTGTACTACCTCTGACCAGGACCCATAGTGTACTACCTCTGACCAGGACCCATAGTGTACTACCTCTGACCAGGACCCATAGTGCACTACCTCTGACCAGGACCCATAGTGTACTACCTCTGACCAGGACCCATAGTGCACTACTTCTGACCAGGACCCATAGTGCACTACTTCTGACCAGGACCCATAGTGCACTACCTCTGACCAGGACCCATAGTGCACTACTTTAGACCAGGACCCATAGTGTACTACCTCTGACCAGGACCCATAGTGTACTACCTCTGACCAGGACCCATAGTGTACTACCTCTGACCAGGACCGATAGTGTACTACCTCTGACCAGGACCCATAGTGTACTACCTCTGACCAGGACCCATAGTGTACTACCTCTGACCAGGACCCATAGTGTACTACCTCTGACCAGGACCCATAGTGTACTACCTCTGACCAGGACCCATAGTGTACTACTATAAACCAGGACCCATAGTGTACTACCTCTGACCAGGACCCATAGTGTACTACTTCTGACCAGGACCCATAGTGTACTACTATAAACCAGGACCCATAGTGTACTACTTCTGACCAGGACCCATAGTGTACTACCTCTGACCAGGACCCATAGTGCACTTCCTCTGACCAAGACCCATAGTGTACTACCTCTGACCAGGACCCATAGTGCACTACTTCTGACCAGGACCCATAGTGCACTACCTCTGACCAGGACCCATAGTGCACTACTTTAGACCAGGACCCATAGTGTACTACCTCTGACCAGGACCCATAGTGTACTACCTCTGACCAGGACCCATAGTGTACTACCTCTGACCAGGACCCATAGTGTACTACCTCTGACCAGGACCCATAGTGTACTACCTCTGACCAGGACCCATAGTGTACTACCTCTGACCAGGACCCATAGTGTACTACCTCTGACCAGGACCCATAATGTACTACCTCTGACCAGGACCCATAGTGTACTACCTCTGACCAGGACCCATAGTGTACTACTATAAACCAGGACCCATAGTGTACTACCTCTGACCAGGACCCATAGTGTACTACTTCTGACCAGGACCCATAGTGTACTACTATAAACCAGGACCCATAGTGTACTACTTCTGACCAGGACCCATAGTGTACTACCTCTGACCAGGACCCATAGTGCACTACCTCTGACCAAGACCCATAGTGTACTACCTCTGACCAGGACCCATAGTGTACTACCTCTGACCAGGACCCATAGTGCACTACCTCTGACCAGGACCCATAGTGTACTACCTCTGACCAGGACCCATAGTGTACTACCTCTGACCAGGACCCATAGTGCACTACCTCTGACCAGGACCCATAGTGCACTACTTCTGACCAGGACCGATAGTGTACTACCTCTGACCAGGACCCATAGTGCACTACTTCTGACCAGGACCGATAGTGCACTACCTCTGACCAGGACCCATAGTGCACTACTTCTGACCAGGACCGATAGTGTACTACCTCTGACCAGGACCCATAGTGTACTACCTCTGACCAGGACCCATAGTGCACTACCTCTGACCAGGACCCATAGTGCACTACTTCTGACCAGGACCCATAGTGTACTACCTCTGACCAGGACCCATAGTGCACTACTTTAGACCAGGACCCATAGTGTACTACCTCTGACCAGGACCCATAGTGTACTACTTCTGACCAGGACCCATAGTGCACTACTTCTGACCAGGACCCATAGTGCACTACCTCTGACCAGGACCCATAGTGTACTACCTCTGACCAGGACCCATAGTGTACTACCTCTGACCAGGACCCATAGTGTACTACCTCTGACCAGGACCCATAGTGTACTACCTCTGACCAGGACCCATAGTGCACTACCTCTGACCAGGACCCATAGTGTACTACCTCTGACCAGGACCCATAGTGCACTACTTCTGACCAGGACCCATAGTGCACTACTTCTGACCAGGACCCATAGTGCACTACCTCTGACCAGGACCCATAGTGCACTACTTTAGACCAGGACCCATAGTGTACTACCTCTGACCAGGACCCATAGTGTACTACCTCTGACCAGGACCCATAGTGTACTACCTCTGACCAGGACCCATAGTGCACTACCTCTGACCAGGACCCATAGTGCACTACCTCTGACCAGGACCCATAGTGCACTACCTCTGACCAGGACCCATAGTGCACGATTGACAGAACATTTTATGTTCGTTTCTCTACCATAAGCCGCCTCCAATGTCATTTTACAGAATTTGGCTGCACGTCCAACTGGCCTCACCTCCTCAGACCACGTGTAACCACGACAGCCCAGGACCTCCACATCCGGCTTCTTCACCTGAGGGATGGTCTGACACCAGCCACCGGACAGCTGATGAAACTGAGGAGTATTTCTATCTGTAATATAGCCCTTTTGTGGGGAAAAACTCATTCAGATTGGCTGGGTCTGGCTCCCCAGTGCGCCACTGCCCGGTCATGTGAAATCCATAGATTAGGGCCTATTGAATTTATTTCCATTGACTGATTTCCTTATTTTAACTGTGTAAATCGGTAAAATCATTGACATTGTTGCATATTGCGTTTACATTTTTTGTTCAGTGTGTTCATTCAAATGAGTAGACGACACTCACCAATAAGCCGCCCATATTCAACAGCTCCCATCTGTAGGCGTATATAGGACAACATTGCTGTTTTGCAGAATGAATGAGTCGTTCGTTCCACTTTGCCAACACATTCAGCATCACGTAACGTTTCACCTGCAAATACAGAGTAGAAACCTTTTCTGTTCCTATAGTTGAAGTTGTTTTGGGCTTTTATGACCATGTGGGGGTCGTCTATTGGTCAGTTCGTTTTTAGGAGTATATGATTGCATCCAAAACATTGGCTCCCGCTGAAAAGTGCCCGTTGCCAAAACCCAGAGATTGGAGAGCACTTTGCTGGGCACTGGAATGGCATGTGTTTATCTTTCTAAAATAGGTCTTAAATCCTCCCAAAGATCATATAAGATTGGTTTCGTGAAAACGATATCTGATGAGCCAATCTGTACTTTCTGCAACAAAAAAGTCACACTTGTCTCTAAACTTGCACTCTGTGAAATGTGGCATGTGCCAAATCGGCCAACATAACAAGATCATCCATCTCTCATTGGATTTCCCATTATCAACGGTTTCACTTTCACATGTGCCTCTAATTTAGCAAATGACTGTACTTTCCATGGATTATTATCATATCAAATGCACTGATGTGGTCAAATTATATCTAGCATGAATTCACAATTGAAATACGATTAAATCGAACAATTATTTAATTATTACTCTCACAATTTCACACATTTTCAACGTTTATTATCCCCATTCTAATGCTTGACAATCAGTTCCTTTGTTCCACCACTCGGCACTTTGCGTATGCATGGACGTGGCTCTGCATACATTTCGGTACAATATCAAGCAAAAGTTAACATTGATAAAGCCCACGCTTTGGTGGGAATGCTCCCACGTATAGTTTACCTACAGATTTGTGTCTACGCGAGATTGATAAATGACCCTAATCAAAAAATCCCCTACGATTAGTGATTTTTTTTAAATATGCTATAGCACATCTCGATCAGAATGTTGGAATCCTATGTCACGCCCTGACCTTAGAGATCCTTTTTATGTCTCTGTTTTGGTTTGGTCAGGGCGTGAGTTGGGGTGGGCATTCTATGTTTTGTGTTCTATGTTTTCTATTTCTGTGTTGTTTGGCCGGGTGTGGTTCTCAATCAGGGACAGCTGTCTATCGTTGTCTCTGATTGAGAACCATACTTAGGTAGCCTTTTTCCCACCTGTGTTTTGTGGGTGGTTGTTTTCTGTTTTTGTGTCTGCACCTGACAGAACTGTTTCGGTTTCGTTCGTTCTCTTTGTTATTTTTGTTCAGTTTAATAAAATCACGAACGCGTGCCGCGCTGCATCTTGGTCCTTTCCTTCCAACAGCCGTTACATCCTAGTGAACTTCTTTTTTCCAACTGGAAATAAAACGGAATGATATTGGATCCCAATAGGATTTTCGCCAGTATTAGAATACTACTGGAAATCTATTGGACTGATTTTCTTTCCTATTGGGAATCAAAATAAAACCCTATTGAAGAAACTTTCAAAGTTCTTGAAATGTTCCCCCATTGACTGACCTTCATGTCTTAAAGTAATGATGGACTGTCATTTCTATTTGCTTATTTGAGCTGTTCTTGCCATAATATGGACTTGGTCTTTTACCAAATGGGGCTATCTTCTGTATACCCACACTACCTTGTCACAACACAACTGATTGGCTCACAATGCGTTAAGAACTAAATATATTCCACAAATTAACTTTTAACAATGCACACCTGTAAATTGAAAAGAAATTCCAGGTTACTTCATGAAGCTGGTTGAGAGAATGTCAAGATTGCAAAGCTGTCATCAAGACAAAGGGTGGTTACCTTGAAGAATCTCAAATATAAAATATATTTTGATTTGTTTAGCACTTTTTATTTTTTTCATAGTTTTGATGTCTTCACTATTATTCTACAATGTAGAAAATAGTACAAATAAAGAAAAACCCTGGAATGAGTAGGTGGTCTAAAACTTTGGACCGGTAGTGTATGTGATGAAGTAGGCCATTTTCAAGGACCACGTTTGGCTCGTTGGCGCCACTTTCAGAGCTACTAAAAAGTATACCAAAATACCGGAGACTCTCTTGAACTTCCAAACGGTAAAGTTTGTTCTCACTCCCCCACCACCACCCCCCCACCACCACCCCAATGTGCTTTGCTCTCGCATAGCAACAGCATCTTCATGGCCATGATGATATGTGTTGTTGTTAGTTGCTACGCCGTTCATTACCGAACACGATCATTCATATTGCTAAAGGGGAGGAGGATTGAAATGCAGTGTTTAATGTATACATCTTTTATCAGCTAAAAAGTGTGCTACGGATATCAGCAACATGGCTGTGTCCCAAATGACATCCTATTAGCTCTATAGTGTCCCGAATGACATCATATTACCTGTATAGTGTCCCGAATGACATCCTATTACCTGTATAGTGTCCCAAATGACATCCTATTACCTTTTTTCCTGCTATAGCAAACTGGCTGAAAATGAAGATCCTACATCTGTAGTGAACAGGGAACAAGTGAAGATCCTACATCTGTTAGATGGTTAGTGAACAGGGAACACGGCACCATCTGGGACCTGCAACATCCTGTTCTATGTGACTCATCACTATGTCATCATTTCAATTGCTATAATGGGAAATGCTAGACTGCCTTATTCTATATATATATTTACATTGTTAAAAACAAACCTGGCACGTATCTCTTTCTATTAAACTGGCTGACTGGCTGACTGGCTGACAGACAGTTCTAAATTGCAGTCGATGCATGAATGCTCCTTTGGGCTATCTCATCATGGTGTTTTCCTCCCTATTTACTGTGTGTGTGTTCAGGGTCATACAGGACACAGTACAGTGATACTGGACCTCTGGATACATACAGAACGCAGTACAGGGATACTGGACCTCTGGATACATACAGGACACAGTACAGGGATACTGGACCTCTGGATACATACAGGACACAGTACAGGGATACTGGACCTCTGGATACATACAGGACACAGTACAGGGATACTGGAGCTCTGGATACAATGTTGCTGTGGGTTTGTGCTCTATTTATTTGCAAAGTAACATCCCTAATATAATGCATGTGAGTTTGGTTTGTGGGTAAGATGCCTGGAGGGTCCTTGAGTCTGAATATAGAGACCAACCAAGAGCATAGGGCCTTCTGCTACCAACGAAGCCGGCTGCATTCATGATTGAGGTCTGTGTGTGGATGGGTGGGTGAGTGGGTGGGGGGTTGGGGGGGTGGGGGGGGGGGGGGGGGTTGGCAATGTGTGTGTGCGCTTGTGTGCATGTGTGCGTGTTTGTGTGTGAGATGGTCAAATTCCCATTTCCGGTGTTAAACTTTTACGGTCAGACCATTTTTTAGATGGTCAATCCATCTCATATCCTGTTAGATGGTCAGTCCTTCTCATATCCTGTTAGATGGTCAGTCCTTCTCATATCCTGTTAGATGGTCAGTCCATCTCATATCCTGTTAGATGGTCAGTCCTTCTCATATCCTGTTAGATGGTCAATCCATCTCATATCCTGTTAGATGGTCAGTCCTTCTCATATCCTGTTAGATGGTCAGTCCTTCTCATATCCTGTCAGATGGTCAATCCATCTCATATCCTGTTAGATGGTCAGTCCTTCTCATATCCTGTCAGATGGTCAATCCATCTCATATCCTGTTAGATGGTCAATACATCTCATATCCTGTTAGATGGTCAATCCATCTCATATCCTGTTAGATGGTCAGTCCTTCTCATATCCTGTTAGATGGTCAGTCCATCTCATATCCTGTTAGATGGTCAGTCCTTCTCATATCCTGTTAGATGGTCAATCCATCTCATATCCTGTTAGATGGTCAGTCCTTCTCATATCCTGTTAGATGGTCAGTCCTTCTCATATCCTGTCAGATGGTCAATCCATCTCATATCCTGTTAGATGGTCAGTCCTTCTCATATCCTGTCAGATGGTCAATCCATCTCATATCCTGTTAGATGGTCAATACATCTCATATCCTGTTAGATGGTCAATCCATCTCATATCCTGTTAGATGGTCAATCCATCTCATATCCTGTCAGATGGTCAGTCCTTCTCATATCCTGTTAGATGGTCAATCCATCTCATATCCTGTCAGATGGTCAATCCATCTCATATCCTGTTAGATGGTCAGTCCTTCTCATATCCTGTTAGATGGTCAGTCCTTCTCATATCCTGTCAGATGGTCAATCCATCTCATATCCTGTCAGATGGTCAGTCCTTCTCATATCCTGTTAGATGGTCAATCCATCTCATATCCTGTCAGATGGTCAATCCATCTCATATCCTGTTAGATGGTCAGTCCTTCTCATATCCTGTTAGATGGTCAATCCATCTCATATCCTGTCAGATGGTCAATCCATCTCATATCCTGTCAGATGGTCAATCCATCTCATATCCTGTTAGATGGTCAATCCATCTCATATCCTGTTAGATGGTCAGTCCTTCTCATATCCTGTTAGATGGTCAGTCCTTCTCATATCCTGTCAGATGGTCAATCCTTCTCATATCCTGTTAGATGATCAGTCCTTCTCATATCCTGTCAGATGGTCAATCCATCTCATATCCTGTTAGATGGTCAGTCCTTCTCATATCCTGTCAGATGGTCAATCCATCTCATATCCTGTCAGATGGTCAGTCCTTCTCATATCCTGTTAGATGGTCAATCCATCTCATATCCTGTCAGATGGTCAGTCCTTCTCATATCCTGTTAGATGGTCAATCCATCTCATATCCTGTTAGATGGTCAATCCATCTCATATCCTGTCAGATGGTCAATCCATCTCATATCCTGTCAGATGGTCAATCCATCTCATATCCTGTCAGATGGTCAATCCATCTCATATCCTGTCAGATGGTCAATCCATCTCATATCCTGTCAGATGGTCAGTCCTTCTCATATCCTGTTAGATGGTCAATCCTTCTCATATCCTGTTAGATGGTCAATCCATCTCATATCCTGTTAGATGGTCAGTCCTTCTCATATCCTGTCAGATGGTCAGTCCTTCTCATATCCTGTTAGATGGTCAGTCCTTCTCATATCCTGTCAGATGGTCAGTCCTTCTCATATCCTGTCAGATGGTCAGTCCATCTCATATCCTGTCAGATGGTCAGTCCTTCTCATATCCTGCCAGATGGTCAGTCCTTCTCATATCCTGTTAGATGGTCAGTCCTTCTCATATCCTGTCAGATGGTCAGTCCTTCTCATATCCTGTCAGATGGTCAGTCCATCTCATATCCTGTCAGATGGTAAGTCCTTCTCATATCCTGTCAGATGGTCAGTCCTTCTCATATCCTGTCAGATGGTCAGTCCTTCTCATATCCTGTCAGATGGTCAGTCCTTCTCATATCCTGTCAGATGGTCAGTCCTTCTCATATCCTGTCAGATGGTCAGTCCTTCTCATATCCTGTCAGATGGTCAGTCCTTCTCATATCCTGTCAGATGGTAAGTCATATCCAGTGTTGTAAAGCACGTGAAATACTTTAAAGTAAAAAATATATATTTTCTAAAAATAAAAATGTCACTGTGATAAGTGTCACTGACTCAAAGCCACAAGAGGGTAGAGCATATTTCAAATGGTTGTTAGATATCTGTAATTTACTATTTACATTTTTGACTACTTTTACTTCACTACATTCCTTAAAGAAAATAAAGTACTTTTTACTCCATAGATGTTTTTTGGGACACCCAAAAGTACTCGGTACATTTTGAAGGTTTAACACGACGTCAAATTCACACACTTATCAACAGAACATCCCTGGTCATCTCTACTGCCTCTAATCTGGAGGACTCACTAAACAGAGAACATCCCTGGTCATCCCTACTGCCTCTGATCTGGAGGACTCACTAAACAGAGAACATCCCTGGTCATCCCTACTGCCTCTGATCTGGAGGACTCACTAAACAGAGAACATCCCTGGTCATCTCTACTGCCTCTAATCTGGAGGACTCACTAAACAGAGAACATCCCTGGTCATCTACTGCCTCTGATCTGGAGGACTCACTAAACAGAGAACATCCCTGGTTGTCCCTACTGCCTCTGATCTGGAGGACTCACTAAACAGAGAACATCCCTGGTCATCCCTACTGCCTCTGATCTGGAGGACTCACTAAACAGAGAACATCCCTGGTCATCCCTGCTGCCTCTGATCTGGAGGACTCACTAAACAGAGAACATCCCTGGTCATCCCTACTGCCTCTGATCTGGAGGACTCACTAAACAGAGGACATTCCTGGTCTTCCCTACTGCCTCTGATCTGGAGGACTCACTAAACAGAGAACATCCCTGGTCATCCCTACTGCCTCTGATCTGGAGGACTCACTAAACAGAGAACATCCCTGGTCGTCCCTACTGCCTCTGATATGAAGGACTCACTAAACAGAGAACATCCCTGGTCATCCCTACTGCATCTGATCTGGTGGATTCACTAAACAGAGAACATCCCTGGTCATCCCTACTGCCTCTGATCTGGCGGACTCACTAAACAGAGAACATCCCTGGTCATCTCTACTGCCTCTGATCTGGAGGACTCACTAAACTCACATGCTTCATTTGTAAATGATGTCAGAGTGTTTCAGTGTGCCTCTGGCTTTCCGTAACATAAGGACGTAACGTAAGAACGTAACATAAGGACGTAACATAAGGACGTAACATAAGGACGTAACATAAGGACGTAACATAAGGACGTAACATAAGGACGTAACATAAGGATGTAACGGCCGTTGTTGAAGGAAGACCAAAGCACAGCGTGATGAGCAAACATTACTTCTTATTTCGGAATGACGCCAACAAAACAAAAAAAACATCCGTGAAGCTTACAGGGCTACAGTGCCACAAACAAAGTTAACCACCCACACTGACAGAAGAGAAAAAGGGCTACCTAAGTATTATTCACCAATCAGAGACAACGATAGACAGCTGTCCCTGATTGAGAACCATACCCGGCCAAAACATAGAAATAAAGAAACGTAGAACACAAAACCTAGAATGCCCACCCCACATCACACCCTGACCTAAACAAATAGAGAAAAAAAATGTCTCTCTAAGGTCAGGGCGTGGCAAAGGAATTTGAAATGATTAATACTTTTGTTTTTGATACTTAATAAAGGATATTTAAGCAATTACATTTGCTTTTGACACTTAAGTATATTTTAAACCAAATACTTTTAGACTTTTACTCGAGAATAATTTTACTAGGTGACTTTTACTATTACTTGAGTCATTTTCTATTTAGGTATCTTTACTTACTCAAGTCTGACAGTTGGGTACTTTTTGGGTACTTTTTCCACAACTGGTCATATCTCACTCACTACAAATGCCATTGGCTTCTCTCCATACTGTAGCTCCCTTCACAGTCTAACAGCATAATAGTTTCATGAAGTCTCATGTGTCGTGACTTCACTTTAACACCAATCGGAAGACTGTTACTTATCTAATTAACTATCTGTTTAATTGTTACCTGATTAAATGTATCATGTAACAATTAACTCATTAGGATCTGGGGGCACCACGAGAGCGGTTCTTTGAAAAGTTTCCATCTCCCGAATTAAATTCTAAATGGTGTTTACCTATCACATCTATAAACAGACAACTTATTAACCATAACCTCGTATCATATCATTATTCTGAACAGTCGTAACCTTGTATCTGCAATAACCCGAGACTTACTTATGATTCAGTACTACACAAATTGGTTGAAATATTTATTTACTGGCTAATGAAATGGGAACACAGGATAATCACACACACACTCTACACCGGTTATTGACTGGAGACTTAATACGCTGAAAATAGGTCCCTAGCGGAATGACAACAACATGGCTGCTTGTTAAAGAAGAGATGGAAAGGGAGAGAGAGGGACAGAGACACTTAACATTGCCACATTCAGAAACTACTCTCACCTACTGTTAGAGCCGATTTGGACATATTTGTATAAAAGACTGAACATACCGAGCTCCATGTACATTTGTGTAAATATATTAAATATGAATGTATATGATGAAATATTAGGTCACTTTATGATTTATATTTACCTGATTGAGATATACAGTATTCATGTGTTGTTAGTGTAACTCAGTTTCTTGCCCCCCCCTCTAGCCTATTCATTGTACTGTGGTAAGTGTGTTAGGATAAAGGCAGGAAGTTGGGCCTTCAGGGGAGGGAGTCCTTGCTAGATGCGGGAGCGGTATAGTTTTTTGACCATACAGACATACAGACAGACATACAAACAGGTCATATTATGTATTTTCCATATCAAGTAATCCATTTAAGTTGATTGGAGAATCATTGATTTAGTTAGATATAAGAAGAATAAACATTTTTTGTTGCACCATATCCCTGGACCTCATTGAATTTTTGGTTGTTTGGAAACCTTGAGTGTTGACTGTATGCGTACGAAACAACCCCGCTTCAGGCTTGGGCAGTGGCTATGGTAAAGAGGAAAGGAAGCCACTACACCAATAATGACCATATATTTTGCACACAAACCGCCGCCTGCTTTGAGCAAGAAATCATGAATGTATTTACGTGAAATGCCTGGATTCGCCAGGGATCTCTCGGTGAACGGGGCAGCCTTGGAAATGGTGTTGGGCCTTTTCGCGGTATGCTTGTAAGGCTCTGATTATCATAAATAGTTCCAACAATTTGTCAACTGTTGTTTTTTCTCTTCGTAGCTGTCCGGTATCCGGTGATTTGTCATGTAGTCCTGAACTGTCACGTCCTGACCTTAGTTCCTTTTTTATGTCTCTATTTTAGGTTGGTCAGGGCGTGCGTTGGGGTGGGCATTCTATGTTTTGTTCTATGTTTTGTACTTCTATGTGTTTGGCCTGGTATGGTTCCCAATCAGAGGCAGCTGTCAATCGTTGTCTCTGAGAACCTTAGGTAGCCTGTTCCCACCTGTGTTTGTGGGTAGTTGTTTTCTGTTTTGTGTGTCTCACCTGACAGAACCTTTTCGTTCTCGTTATTCCTCATTGTTATTTTGTTTAGTGTTCAGTTTTTATTACATTTACAACATGAACACTTACCACGCTGCACCTTGGTCCTCTCCTTCTTCCACCTACGATGACCATTACATGAACAGAAATACAGAGTTTCCTTCCATCCTTCCATTCAAAGGTACTACTTTGGACAGTGATTGTCCGGGAGGTGAGTTTATCATCTGTACCTCGTGTTGAGATTCAAAGTTCAAACCATTTTAAATGTGTAGCTACTGCTTCACGCTTTATCTAGTTCAATGTGTTTTTTTTCTTAACCCATCATTTATGCCTTTTGCTCTGAAAGGGGCGGTTCCAGGAGGCTGGCATGCTCCCTGACCTCACTCCGGGGCGGTGATTAGTCACTGTGCAAATTTATGGAAAACATTTCTCTCTTATAGCTTATACGAAACAACCCCGCTTCAGGCTTGGGCAGTGGCTATGGTAAAGAGGAAAGGAAGCCACTACACCAATAATAACCATATATTTTGCACACAAACCGCCGCCTGCTTTACATCCCTCTCAACAAAAACACTTTAATAATTTTTCATATTACATAAACAACCAAGAGTATGGAAACTTCATACATGTAGTGTGTATACTTTACAAGATACAGCATTTTCTTTATAACAATTTTAATGAAATCACAAAATAACAAACAAAATGACGTTAGCGTTTTATAGATCGCCTCTGACCATTCCTTACGTTCTATGTTAGAAATATTGTTCAGGTATTTGCTCTTCTCCCTTGATGTACAACAGAACTTGAGTGGCATTCCCCACTAGGTCTTTATCCCCACTAGTTCTCTATCCCCACTAGTTCTATATTCACACTAGTTCTATATCTCCACTAGTCCTATATCCCCACTAGTTCTATATCCCACTAGGTCTATATCCCCACTAGGTCTTTATCCCCACTAGGTCTGTCACACCCTGGTCGAAGTATTTTGTGTTTATCTTTATTTATTTGGTCAGGCCAGGGTGTGGCATGGGTTTTTGTAGGTGGTACGTATGGGGATTGTAGCTAGTGGGGTGTTCTAGCTAAGTCTATGGCTGTCTGAAGTGGTTCTCAATCAGAGGCAGGTGTTTATCGTTGTCTCTGATTGGGAACCATATTTAGGCAGCCATATTCTTTGAGTTTGTCGTGGGTGATTGTCCTTAGTGTCCTGATGTCATTGTTCTGTGTTAGGATACACAAGTATAGGCTGTTTCGGTTTTCGTTAAGTTTATTGTTTTGGTAGTGTTTGTGTTTAGTGTGTTTCTTCATTAAACATGGATTGCAATAGACACGCCGCATTTTGGTCCGACTCTCCTTCACACCTAGAAAACCGTGACAGAATCACCCACCACAAAAGGACCAAGCAGCGTGTCAACAGGCAGGAGCAGCGCGAGGAGATGCGCAATAAGGATTTCTGGACATGGGAGGAAATCCTCGACGGGAGAGGACCCTGGGCTAAACCAGGGGAGTGTAGCCGCCCAAAGGTGCAGCGGGAGAAGAAACAACAGGAGCAGCCCAAAGAGGAGTATACGACTTGGGAGGAGATCGACAGGTGGGCGGCCGACCCAGGGAGAGTGCCGGAGCCCGCCTGGGATTCGATGGAGCAGTGCGCGGAAGGATATAGGAGAATGGAGTTTGCGAAGCAAGCAAGGCGGCGCGGACGGAGGCCCCATAGTCAGCCCCAAAAATTTCTTGGGGGGGGGGCTCAGGGAGAGTGTGGCAGAGTCAGGAGCCAGACCTGAGCCAACTCTCCCTGTTTATCGTGAGGAGCCAAGGAGACCAGAACCAGAGCCGGTGTTGGAGGTGAGTGAAACAGAGACTGTGAAGGAGTTAATGGGGAAATTGGAGGAGAGAGAAATGAGGGAGTTGCTGTGTTGGTGCATTTTGCATAGAATTCGCCTGACGGAACGTGTCAGGGATTTGATGGCACCTGGGTTAGCGCTCCATACTCGTCCTGAGGTCCGTTTTAGTCGGCTGGTGAAGTTAGTTCCAGTCTCACGCATCAGGCCTCCTGTGCCCATCCCTAGCCTTGCACGTCCTGTGCCAGCACTACGCATCAGGCCTACAGTGCGCCTCGCCTGTTCAGCGCAGCCAGAGCCTCTCTCATCTCATGCGCTATCGGAGTCTTCCGCCTGTTCAGCGCAGCTAGAGCCTCTCTTCTCTCCTGCGCTATCGGAGTCTCCTGCCTGTTCAGCGCAGCCAGAGCTTTTCTCCTCTCCTGCGCTGCCGGAGTCTCCCGCCTGTTCAGCGCAGCCAGAGCCTCTCTTCTCTACTGCGCTATCGGAGTCTCCCGACTGTTCAGCGCGGCCAGAGCCTTTCTGCTCTCCTGCGCTGCCGGAATCTCCCGCCTGTTCAGCGCAGCCGGAGCCTCTCTCCTCTCCTGCGCTGTCGGAGTCTCCCGCCTGTTCAGCGCAGCCAGAACTGCCAGTCTGCATGAAGCAGCCCGAGCTGCCAGTCTGCAAGGAGCTGCCAGTCTGCAAGGAGCTGCCAGTCTGCAAGGAGCTGCCAGCCTGCAATGAGCTGTCAGTCTGCATGGAGCAGCCTGAGCTGTCAGTCTGCATGGAGCAGCCTGAGATGTCAGTCTGCATGAAGCAGCCCGAGCTGTCCGTCTGCATGAAGCAGCCCGAGCTGTCAGTTTGCAAGGAGCAGCCAGAACTGTCAGTCTACATGAAGCAGCCAGAGCTGCCTGTCTGCAGGATGCCGCTAAAGCTGCCAGTCTGCAAGGAGCCGCCAGAGCTGCCAGTCTGCAAGGAGCCGCCAGAGCTGCCAGTTAGCATGGAGCAGCCAGGGCCGCCAGTCAGTATGGAGCAGCCAGAGCCGCCAGTCAGCATGGAGCTGCCAGTCAGCATGGAGCAGCCAGAGCTGCCAGTCAGCGTGGAGCTGCCAGTCAGCATGGAGCAGCCAGAGCTGCCAGTCAGCATGGAGCAGCCAGTCATCATGGAGCAGCCAGTCAGCATGGAGCAGCCAGAGCTGCCAGTCGACCAGACTCTCCCAGATCTGCCAGTCGACCAGACTCACCCAGATCTGCCAGTCGACCAGACTCTCCCAGATCTGCCAGTCGACCAGACTCTCCCAGATCTGCCAGTCGACCAGACTCTCCCAGATCTGCCAGTCGACCAGACTCTCCCAGATCTGCCAGTCGACCAGACTCTCCCAGATCTGCCAGTCGACCAGACTCTCCCAGATCTGCCAGTCGACCAGACTCTCCCAGATCTGCCAGTCGACCAGACTCTCCCAGATCTGCCAGTCGACCAGACTCTCCCAGATCTGCCAGTCGACCAGACTCTCCCAGATCCGCCAGTCGACCAGACTCTTCCAGATCCGCCAGTTGACCAGACTCTTCCAGATCCGCCAGTCGACCAGACTCTTCCAGATCCGTCAGTCGACCAGACTCTTCCAGATCTGCCAGTCGACCAGACTCTTCCAGATCTGCCAGTCGACCAGACTCTTCCAGATCTGCCAGTCGACCAGACTCTTCCAGATCTGCCAGTTGACCAGACTCTTCCAGATCCGCCAGTCGACCAGACTCTTCCAGATCCGTCAGTCGACCAGACTCTTCCAGATCTGCCAGTCGACCAGACTCTTCCAGATCTGCCAGTCGACCAGACTCTTCCAGATCTGCCAGTCGACCAGACTCTTCCAGATCTGCCAGTCAGCCAGGATCTGCCAGCCAGCCAGGATCTGGTAGATTCATCAACCACAATATCCCCACTAGTTCTTTATCACCACTAGTATTATATCCCCACTAGTTCTATATCCCCACTAGTTCTATATCCCCACTAGTTCTTTATCCCCACTAGGTCTTTATCCCCACTAGTTCTATATCCCCACTAGGTCTTTATCCCCACTAGGTCTTTATCCCCACTAGGTCTTTATCCCCACTAGTTCTATATCCCCACTAGTTCTTTATCCCCACTAGTTCTTTATCCCCATTAGGTCTTTATCCCCACTAGGTCTTTATCCCCACTAGTTCCATATCCCCACTAGTTCCATATCCCCACTGGGTCTTTATTCCAATCTAGGTCTTTATTCCACCTAGTTCTTTCCTCCCTCCTCTGTGGGTGAAAGGGTGTCTGATTGAAGTTATTCATTGCAAACCTGATTCTCGTGGTCAAAACCTGTCTGTCCCTCGCCGTGCTATTTCTGCAAAACGTAGAGTCATAGAGGCTAAATGAAATTCTACAGCCAGCTGAAACTCTCTCCAAGAACGGAGGCAATGTTTGTCTCCACCAGATCCAAAAACACACATCATGACTGAACTTCATGAGTTCTGAAAACCCATGGAAACCAAGTCATGAGCCAAACCCTCACACATAAAAATACACCGCCAAGAGGAATACAGAGGAATAAGTTAGTGAGAGGAGGGACGCACTCACTCACTCACTCACTCACTCACTCACTCACTCACACACTAACTTCCATCTGGGTCCTTTGGCCTTGGTTTTGACTTGAGCTCTCTATCTCCCCCTCCCTCTCTTTCTCCCCCCCTCTCCCTTTCTCTCTCTCCCTCCCTCATCGCCTCTTCCCTCTCTCCCTCTCTCTCTACCCCTCTCTCTTTCCCTCTCTCTCTCACCCCCTCTTCCCTCCCTCCCTCCCTCCCTCCCTCCCTCCCTCCCTCCCTCCCTCCCTCCCTCCCTCCCTCCCTCCCTCCCTCCCTCCCTCCCTCACCCCTTCTCTCTCCCTACCTCTCTCCCTCCCTCTCTCTCTCCCTCTCTCACACCCTCTTCCCTCTCTCTCTACCCCCATTCGCTCTACCTCTCTCTACCTCTACCTTCATTCCATTTCAATGGAATGAAAAATGAACAGTAAATATTACACTCACAGAAGTTCCAAAAGAATAGAGACATTTCAAACGTCATTATGTCTATATACAGTGTTGTAACGATGTGCATATAGTTAAAGTAGAAAATAGAAGAAAAAAAATAGGGTTTGTATTTACAATGTTGTTTGTTCTTCACTGGTTGCCCTTTTCTTGCGGCAACAGGTCACACATCTTGCTGCTGTGATGGCACACTGTGATATTTCACCCAGTAGACATGGGAGTTTATCAAAATTGGATTTGTTTTTTCGATTTCTTTGTTGATCTGTGTAATCTGAGGGAAATATGTGCCTCTAATATGGTCATACATTTGGCAGGAGGTTAGGAAGTGCAGCTCAGTTTCCACCTCATTTTGTGGGCAGTGTGCACATATCCTGTCTTCTCTTGAGAGCCAGGTCTGCCTAAGGCGGCCTTTCTCAATAGCAAGGCTCTACTCACTGAGTCTGTACATAGTCAAAGATGTCCTTAAGTTTGAGTCAGTCACAGTTGTCAGGTATTCTGCCACTGTGTACTCTCTGTTTAGGGCCAAATAGCATTCTGTTAATTCTTTCCAATGTGTTAAGTAATTATCTTTTGGTGTTCTCATGATTTGGTTGGGTCTAATTGTGTTGCTGTCCTGGGGCTCTGTGGGGTCTGTTTGTGTTTGTGAACAGAGCCCCAGGACCAGCTCGCTTAGGGGACTCTTATCCAGGTTCTGGATTTTGATAATTAGCGGGTATCGGCCTAGCTCTGCTCTGCATGCATTATTTTGTGTTTTACGTTGTACTCAGAGGATATTTATGCATCATTCTGCATGCAGAGTCTTAATTTGGTGTTTGTCCCATTTAGTGAATTCTTGGTTGGTGAGTGGACCCCAGACCTCACAACCATAAAGGGCAATGGGTTCTATGACTGATTCAAGTATTTTTTGCCAGATCCTAATTGGTATGTTGCATTTTATGTTCCCTTTGATGTCATAGAAGGCCCTTCTTGCCTTGTCTCTCAGATCGTTCACAGATTTGCGGAAGTTACATGTGGCGCTGTCACGCCCTAACCTGAGATATCTCTGTTTTCTTTATATTTTGTTTAGGTCAGGGTGTGACTAGGGTGGGTAGACTCTTTTTGTATTGTCTAGGATTTTTGAATTGTCTAGGGTTTTGTATGTCTAGGGGTTTTTGTAATTCTATGTTGGCCTGATGGTTCCCAATCAGAGACAGCTGTTTATCGTTGTCTCTGATTGGGGATCATATTTAGGTAGCCATTTCCCTTTGGTGTTTGTGGGATCTTGTCTATGTGTAGTTGCCTGTCAGCACTCATTTGTATAGCTTCACGGTTTGTTAATTTGTTAGTTTGGTCAGTGGTCTCATTCATACGACGAACGTGCCAGACGATGATGTTTAGGTCTCACAACCATGAAGGGCAATGGGCTCTATGACTGATTCAAGTATTTTTAGCCAGATCCTAATTGGTATGTTGAAATTTATGTTCCTTTTGATGGCATAGAATGCCCTTCTTGCCTTGTCTCTCAGATCGTTCACAGCTTTGTGGAGGTTACTTGTGGCCCTGATGTTCAGGTCGAGGTATGAATCGTTTTTTTGTGTGCTCTGGGGCAACGGTGTCTAGATGGAATTTGTATTTGTGGTCCTGGCAACTCAACCTTTTTTGGAACACCATTATTTTTGTCTTACTGAGATTTACTGTCAGGGCCCAGGTCTGACAGAATCTGTGCAGAAGATCTAGGTGCCGCTGTAGGCCCTCCTTGGTTGGGGGACAGAATCACCAGATCATCAGCAAACAGTAGACATTTGACTTCAGATTCTAGTAGGGTGCTGCAGACTATTCTAGTGCCCTTCTCTCTCTATCTCAATTCAATTTCAATTGAAGGGCTTTATTGGCATGTGAAATATGTTTACTTTGCCAAAGCAAGTGAAATAGATAATAAACAAGTGAATTGAACAAAACAAATACTAACAGTAAATATGACTCACAAAAGATCCAAAAGAATGAAGATATTTCAAAGGTAATATTATGTGCAAATACTTGCAGTACAAAAGGGGAAATAAATAAGCATAAATATGGGTTGTATTTACAATGGTGTTTGTTCTTCACTGGTTGCCCTTTTCTTGTGGCAACAGGTCACAAATCTTCCTACTGTGATGGCACACTGTGGTATTTCACCCAATAGACATGGAAGCCAGGTCTCTGTCTGTCTCTCTCTTTCGCTCTTTTCATCTCTCTCTCTCTCTTTTGCTCACTCTCTCGACCTCAATGTTTATAGGAATTCATCACAATTTTGCCCCAGTCTCTTTAGATTGGGAACTAACATTTGTCTGAGAGAAATGTATTGTCAATGGTGACAAGGAATCCCATAAAATGTGTGTCCCAAATGTCACCCTATTCCCTATGGGCCCTAGTCAAAAGTAGTGACCTATAAAGGGAAAAGAATGTTATGTGGGACACATGAACTTGTTGCTGTCCTCTGTCTCTCTTCAGGGGAACGTGGTATTCAACATTGACATCTTTATTGATTACTAATCAATGACAGCCTCTCTCATCAGTGTGTAATGATTGGTGTGAAAACTCTCGGTATGAAGTCACACTAGTGATCTGTCTCTTAACAGCTAAACGAGTTTGACTGAGATAATCAGCGAGACAATATACTTTTATTAAAACACTTTTTTTACATACTGTACTTATTTATAATTAGTCATTAATTAGTCATGATATAAGTTTCTCTTAAAAGTCTTTCAATATTTATTTGTTGTTTTATCAATTTGTGTAGAAATCAATTTCTTTCTAAATATATTGATCTGGTCATACACATTCAATATTATTTAGCTGTGCATTCTGGGTTGTTTTTTCACTCTGTGTTTTGTTTTGCTCTCCAATGTAGACCAACCAAGAAGCAGCAACGAACCGTCAGTGTTGAGTCATGAGAGAGGAGATGAGAGGAGGAGCAGCCTTCCATGATGTTGCTTTGTAGTTACGGGTCCATTTCAATCTAAATATACTCAAACATGTTCCAGTCTTTAAACATTGAACAAAAAGCTGATTCGATTGTCTCGGTTGTGTCAGCATTTGGCAATATTTAATCATCTCTTTTGAAATTGTTTTAAGGAATTCAATAGGAACATTTTGTCATGCATGGATTTAGACTAGAGCGAGCATTCACAAACACACACACACACTGAATCACACTGTATCACAGAAACACACTATCACTGATTCACACTGTATCAACGCAGCACACCGTATCACAGAAACACACTGTAAAACTGAATCACACGGTTTCACAGTAACACACTGGATCACCACAACGCACTGGATCACCACAACGCACTGGATCACCACAACACACTGGATCACCACAACGCACTGGATCACCACAACCCACTGGATCACAACAACGCACTGGATCACCACAACGCACTGGATCACCACAACGCACTGGATCACCACAACGCACGGGATCAAACATGTTTTTTTTAGCAATTCAATAGCGCAATTTCGCTATGTATGACAAACAGCTTCAAAAGAGAGTATTTACAAATACTGACAAGCACTATCAAACGACAGGCTGAGGAGGAGGACATGGTACATGGTAGGACTACTGTTCAACTATAATGGTACATGGTAGGACTACTGTTCTAACTATAATGGTACATGGTAGGACTACTGTTCTAACTATAATGGTACATGGTAGGACTACTGTTCAACTATAATGGTACATGTTAGGACTACTGTTATAACTATAATGGTACATGGTAGGACTACTGTTCTAACTATAATGGTACATGGTAGGACTACTGTTCTAACTATAATGGTACATGTTAGGACTACTGTTATAACTATAATGGTACATGGTAGGACTACTGTTATAACTACAATGATACATGGTAGGACTACTGTTATAACTACAATGGTACATGGTAGGACTACTGTTATAACTACAATGGTACATGTAGGACTACTGTTCAACTATAATGGTACATGGTAGGACTACTGTTATAACTACAATGGTACATGGTAGGACTACTGTTATAACTACAATGGTACAAGGTAGGACTACTGTCATAACTACAATGGTACATGGTAGGACTACTGTTATAACTATAATGGTACATGGTAGGACTACTGTTATAACTATAATGGTACATGGTAGGACTACTGTTATAACTATAATGGTACATGGTAGGACTACTGTTATAACTACAATGGTACATGGTAGGACTACTGTTCTAACTATAATGGTACATGGTAGGACTACTGTTATAACTATAATGGTACATGGTAGGACTACTGTTATAACTACAATGGTACATGGTAGGACTACTGTTATAACTACAATGGTACATGGTAGGACTACTGTTATAACTATAATGGTACATGGTAGGACTACTGTTATAACTACAATGGTACATGATAGGACTACTGTTATAACTTCAATGGTACATGGTAGGACTACTGTTATAACTACAATGGTACATGATAGGACTACTGTTATAACTACAATGGTACATGGTAGGACTACTGTTATAACTACAATGGTACATGTAGGACTACTGTTCAACTATAATGGTACATGGTAGGACTACTGTTATAACTACAATGGTACATGGTAGGACTACTGTTATAACTACAATGGTACAAGGTAGGACTACTGTCATAACTACAATGGTACATGGTAGGACTACTGTTATAACTATAATGGTACATGGTAGGACTACTGTTATAACTATAATGGTACATGGTAGGACTACTGTTATAACTATAATGGTATATGGTAGGACTACTGTTATAACTACAATGGTACATGGTAGGACTACTGTTATAACTACAATGGTACATGGTAGGACTACTGTTATAACTATAATGGTACATGGTAGGACTACTGTTATAACTACAATGGTACATGGTAGGACTACTGTTATAACTACAATGGTACATGGCAGGACTACTGTTATAACTATAATGGTACATGGTAGGACTACTGTTATAACTACAATGGTACATGATAGGACTACTGTTATAACTACAATGGTACATGGTAGGACTACTGTTATAACTACAATGGTACATGATAGGACTACTGTTATAACTACAATGGTACATGATAGGACTACTGTTATAACTACAATGGTACATGATAGGACTACTGTTATAACTACAATGGTACATGGTAGGACTACTGTTATAACTATAATGGTACATGGTAGGACTACTGTTATAACTACAATGGTACATGGTAGGACTACTGTTCTTCTCAGCTTTTGATCTTATATTTATGTTCATAATATCTGCTACATTGTTTGGCGACACATTGTCCCTGTCACTTTCTAGTCAAACAAAGAAATACATTGTTGTAGGATAATGTACATGTTATTTAAAAATATTGTCTCTCTGAAAGGACTAGGTAAACAGGGATGTAGGATAATGTACATGTTATTTAAAAATATTGTCTCTCTGAAAGGACTAGGTAAACAGGGATGTAGGATAATGTACATGTTATTTAAAAATATTGTCTCTCTGAAAGGACTAGGTAAACAGGGATGCAGGATAATGTACATGTTATTTAAAAATATTGTCTCTCTGAAAGGACTAGGTAAACAGGGATGTAGGATAATGTACATGTTATTTAAAAATATTGTCTCTCTGAAAGGACTAGGTAAACAGGGATGCAGGATAATGTCTCTCTGAATGGACTAGGTAAACAGGGATGTAGGATAATGTCTCTCTGAAAGGTAAACAGGGATGTAGGATAATGTCTCTCTGAAAGGACTAGGTAAACAGGGATGTAGGACAATGTCTCTCTGAAAGGACTAGGTAAACAGGGATGTAGGATAATGTCTCTCTGAAAGGTAAACAGGGATGTAGGATAATGTCTCTGAAAGGACTAGGTAAACAGGGATGTGGGATAATGTCTCTCTGAAAGGACTAGGTAAACAGGGATGCAGGATAATGTCTCTCTGAATGGACTAGGTAAACAGGGATGTAGGATAATGTCTCTCTGAAAGGTAAACAGGGATGTAGGATAATGTCTCTCTGAAAGGACTAGGTAAACAGGGATGTAGGATAATGTCTCTCTGAAAGGACTAGGTAAGCTGGGATGTAGGATAATGTCTCTCTGAAAGGTAAACAGGGATGTAGGATAATGTCTCTCTGAAAGGTAAACAGGGATGTAGGATAATGTCTCTCTGAAAGGACTAGGTAAAGTGGGATGTAGGATAATGTCTCTCTGAAAGGTAAACAGGGATTAGGGATAATGTCTCTCTGAAAGGACTAGGTAAACAGGGATGTAGGATAATGTCTCTCTGAAAGGACTAGGTAAACAGGGATGTAGGATAATGTCTCTCTGAAAGGACTAGGTAAACAGGGATGTAGGATAATGTCTCTCTGAAAGGACTAGGTAAACAGGGATGTAGGATAATGTCTCTCTGAAAGGACTAGGTAAACAGGGATGTAGGATAATGTCTCTCTGAAAGGACTAGGTAAACAGGATGTAGCTTGTTTGTGTTTTCAGGCACCTGAGTCATTGTTTCTGGAAGGCCTGTTCTCAGCGATTCCACCCACTGGCAGAGCGAGGAGAGATAACAGCATCACACTCTCTCTCTCACACACACACACACCACTGCATACACACTGCTGTACACGCACAACACCCCATACACACAATGCTGTTCACACACACACACACCTCACACACTTTTGTACACACACAGGCATACACACACACCGCACACACTTTGTACACACAGGCACACACACACACACACACACTTTTGTACACACACACACACACCACCCCATAGCAGGGTTTCCGTTTATTCCAGTGTATATACTCTTAAAGCATGTAATTAAAAACAAAAGTGGACCAGTTATCAGTGTTAACCTACCGCTTACAATTTGAGCTGGAGGCAGTACGCATTTTCAAAACATACTTTATTGTTTGAAACCTGAACATTTTACTTTATATTATGAGGCATGTATTACCTTGCTTGAATATCAGACCACAGAAAAGTGAAGGCAATTATTTTAGAAAGATTTCATAGTGAGTTTCACATTCGGGAATGCATACAGAATATGTCGGCGTGTCAGTTATGATTTTCACATGTGGATTTTCATGGAACAGTTTTCGTTTCAATAATAACATTTTTTTGTTTCTCAAAATCATTGTCACATGGTTAATCATATATATATATATATATATATATATATATATATATATATATATATTTTTTATTATTCAAATATACAAGTTAAAATGAAACTAATGAGAAAGCACGACTAAATAGCCTAAATGAGCGCATTTAACTTTAGAAATGTCCAACGCAGTAATTCAAATTACTTCCATTATCAACAAAGTAAAAAAAGAAAATAGTCTACACTCAGTAAAATACGTAGGGCTAAAGACGAAAATACTCTGATGAAAATTCTAGTTATTTTCATCACATTCATCTCTCTACTCAGCCTGTCTTCCTCCCTTTCTATCTGTCTTGACTTGAGTTATTGCTACTGAAGCGCAACGCTATATCAAATCAATCAACTGGATCCGTGACCAAGCTGTTTTTAGCGAACTTGCAAACATCGTGTCAACTGGTTTTCCGCACCAGTCAACTCGGGATATTGCAACAGACATCTGTTCTTGCGCAAGGGGAAAGAAATGTTCAGTTGAAGATGGAAGTTTACCTTAGCCAAATACATTTTAAACTCTGTTTTTCATAATTCCTGACATTTTAATCCTAGTAAAAATTCCCTGTTTTAGGTCAGTTAGGATCACCACTTTATTTTAAGAATGTGAAATGTCAGAATAATAGTAGAGAGAATTATTTATTTCAGCTTTTATTTATTTCATCACATTCCCAGTGGGTCACAAGTTTACATACACTCAATTAGTATTTGATAGCATTGCCTTTAAATTGTTTATCTTGGGTCAAATGTTTCAGGATGTCTTCCACAAGCTTCCCACAATAAGTTTGGTGAATTTTGACCCATTCCACCTCAGTGTAACTGAGTCAGGTTTGTAGGCCTCCTTGCTCACATGTGCTTTTTCAGTTCTGCCAACAGATTTTCTATAGGTTTGAGGTCAGGGCTTTGTGATGGCCACTCCAATACCTTGACTTTGTGGTCCTTAAGCCATTTTGCCACAACTTTAGAAGTATGCTTGGGGTCATTGTCCGTTTGGAAGACACATTTGCGACCAAGCTTGAACTTCCTGACTGATATCTTGAGATGTTGCTTCAATATATCCACATAATTTTCCTCCTCATGATGCCATCCATAAGTGCACCTGCAGCAAAGCACCCCCACAACCTGATGCTGCTTCACGGTTGGGATGGTGTTCTTTGGCTTGCAAGCCCCCCCCCCCCCCCCCCCGTTTTCCTCCAAACATAACGATGGTCATTATGGCCAAACAGTTGTATTTTTGTTTCATTAGACCAGAGGACATTTCTCCAAAAAGTACAATATTTGTCCCCATGTGCAGTTGCAAACCGTAGTCTGGCTTTTTTATGGCGGTTTGGAGCAGTGGCTTCTTCCTTGCTGAGCGGCCTTTCAGGTTATGTTGATATAGGACTTGTTTTACTGTGGATATAGATACTTTTGTACCTGTTTCCTCCAGCTGATTTCTTTTGAGTTTCCCATGATGTCAAGCAAAGAGGCACTGAGTTTGAAGGTAGGCCTTGACATAATCCGCAGGTACACCTCCAATTGTCTCAAACTATGTCAATTAGCCTATGACATCATTTTCTGGAATTTTCCAAGCGGTTTAAAGGCACAGTCCACTTAGTGTACGTAAACTTCTGACCCGCTGGAATTGTGATACAGTGAATTATAAGTGATAGCATCTGTCTGTAAACAATTGTTGGGAAAATTACTTGAGTCATGCACAAAGTAGATGTCCTAAATTACTTGCCAAATCTATAGTTTGTCAACAAGACATTTGTGGAGTGGTTGAAAAACGAGTTTTAATAATGACTCCAACGTAAGTGTATGCAAACTTCTTACTTTAACTGTATTTTTTTAGGACGTTTCCACTGAATACATGGGATCATCAGACGATGATATTTTGCTCTCCAGGTGATTATCGAGTGGGTAGATTGTTGGAACGATTTTTCAAATAGCCTAATAGTTCCTCACAGTAGGCCTATCATTCACAATGGATGTAAAAAAAAAACATAAACAGACTTCCTTGATTTAATACATGAGGTGAAGAAAAAAATGACAAAGAAGCCAAGCGCATTACTGTTGGACCTGTTGACTGAGACACATAAGCACTAAGGTCCTAGGAGGTGTGGCCAATTTACCACGGCTAAGGGCTATTCTTATCCACGACCAATGCTGAGTGCCTGAACACAGCCCTTAGCCGTGGTATATTGGCCATATATCACAACCTCCCGAAGTGCCTTATTGCTATTATAAACTGGTTACCAACGTAATTAGAGCAGTAAAAATACATGTTTTGTCATACCTGTGGTATACGGTCTGATATACCATGGCTGTCAGCCAATCGGCTTTCAGGCTGTAACCTGTCACGACTTCCGCTGAAGTCGGCTCTCCTTGTTCGTTCGGCTCCTCTCCTTGTTCGTTCGGCGATTGACGTCACCGGCTTTCTAGCCATCGCCGCTCCATTTGTTTTGTCTTGTTTTCATACACACCTGGTTTGCATTTCCCCAATCAATCTACTTGTATTTAACCCTCTGTTTCCCATGTTTTGTGTGTAATTATTTTCATGTTGTGGTTGTTAAGCGCTTTACTTTATTGTTCGAAAGAAACAATCAAAGAGCAAACAATTGACATAAAACAATGAATGCCGCAAAAACAAATAGTCGGGAGACAGCTGAGTGGATTTTGGAGAGCTGAGCCGCATTCATTCTGTAGAGAGACACGCCTCGTTCTTTAATTCAATTATACTCAAGACATAATTCTTTCCTGTTCTATCGGTTGTCATATCAACTTGTTTTCGTTGTCCAGGACCGAAATGCATAATCGTCGTCAACGACAACCCATCCTAGTTGTTGCATCATTAGATTCACCCTCTAAGTTTCCAACATAATTTTCTATCCCTGCCATATAAAAAATAGTATTGTGTTTACCCTTTTTTTCCCCTGCAAAATGCATTTTGGCAAATGTTTGAAAATCTTGTTTTATTGGCTGCTTCAATTACAGGAGTTGCATTTTTTTGTTAAAATGAATTACCATAATGTAAATGTGATTTCTGTCATTCTGTGCACCGTGGGTGGATGCCCTAATGGGTTACACACCCAATGTGTATGTGACCGTAAAATGTCTCAAGCGGCCAGTAAATTAAAATCTTCCCTGTCACGTTTCCTAATGGAAAATTCTACCCCATACACACTGACGTAACAGCCAGGTCACCAATGATACAAATATTCAACGTTCATCCAGGTCTGAGGACGTCGGGAGATGACGTGGAAACTGGCCACTAGGGGGCAACAGTGAGCGCTGTTACTTTGAAGTAGGTTTCGGTTTTGCTAGGATGTTGTGGACTGGGATGGTGGATGGGCGTAAGCATCTGCCTCTGGTTGCAAGTTTCAAATTCAGTGGTAGAAAGTTGTTTTTCAGATTTTTGTTTTAAGCCAATCCCAAACCTTAACCCAAACTCAAACCTTAACTCTAACCTTAACCCAAACCTTAACTCAAACCCTAACCATGTGGTTTTAATGCCTAAACTGAACCTTAAACACTTCAACATTTGACGGCTTAAATGTGGATAAACGTCTAATTCCGACATGAGACTTTGAGAGCTAGTTGGATGTAAAATATACACACCACCCCATACACACAGCTGTACACACACACACACACACACACACCACCCCATACACACTGCTATACACACACACATACCACCCCATACACAATGCAATATACACACCACCCCATACACACAGCTGTAACACACACACAAACACACACCACCCCATACACACAGCTGTACACACACACACACACACACTCACACACACACCACCCCATACACAATGCTATACACACACCACCCCATACACAATGCTATACACACACCAACCCATACACACTGCTATACAGACACACACACCACCCCATGCACACAGCTGTACACACACACACACACACCACCCCTCACACACACACCACCCCATACACACAGCTGTGTACACACACATACTACCCCCCACACTACTTTACACACTGGCTCATACACAGCATAGTATACACACACACAAGCACACAGAGACCTTCTAAAAATACCACACCATCCAAAACCGGTTTAGACACCTGCCACAGACAGACAGCGCAGAAAAGAGGATTGGCCAACCAACATGGTCTGGTGTTAGCTGCTTTCAGAGAGATGCCTGTGTGGTTGGTGTGTGTGTGTGTGTGTGTGTGTGTGTGTGTAAGCTCCTTTCATGTTGCAGATAATGACAACCACGCTCACGGAGGATACTTATGCACGCCATAATCCCCCCCCCCCCCCCTTTAATCACTACAGTGGAAGCATTTGGAGAGTGTGTATGTGATTGTTCCCATGACAATACTGACTGCAGTGTGAAATCTCTTGTTTCTCTGCTATCTGTTATGTGGCGGAATGTCAGCATGGAGGGTTGTCTGACAGGAGTGGGTGGGTGGGTACTGAGGTACGCCTGTGACTTGTCAGTGGGCGGGTGGGTGGGTACGTCTGTGATTTGTCAGTGGGTGGGTGGGTACTGAGGTACGTCTGTGACTTGTCAGTGGGTGGGTGGGTACTGAGGTAAGTCTGTGACTTGTGGGTGGGTACTGAGGTACGTCTGTGACTTGTCAGTGGGTGGGTGGGTACTGAGGTAAGTCTGTCTTGTCAGTGGGTGGGTGGGTACTGAGGTAAGTCTGTGACCTGTCAGTGGGTGTGTACTGAGGTACGTCTGTGACTTGTCAGTGGGTGGGTGGGTACTGAGGTAAGTCTGACTTGTCAGTGGGTGGGTGGGTACTGAGGTACGTCTGTGACTTAACTAGGCAAGTCAGTTAAGATCACATTCTTATTTTCAATGACGGCCTACCAGGGAACAGTGGGTTAACTGCCTTGTTCAGGGGAAGAACAACATATTTTTACCTTGTCAGCTCGGGGATTCAATCCAGCAACCTTTTGGTTCCTGGCCCAGTGGTCTGTGTCAATTTGTCAATAATAGCTGGTACACAAAATCTGATATTGAGGAAGTCTCAACGTTCTGCTCGCCTGAAGTAGAGTATCTCATGATAAGCTGTAGACCATAATATTTACCAAGAGAGTTTTCATATATATTTTTCATAGCCTTCTATTTGCCGTCACAAACTGATGCTGGCAGAAAAACCACACTCAACAAGCTGTACAAGGCCGTAAGCTAACCAGAAAATGCTCACCCAGAGGCAGCGCTCCTAGTGGCCGGGGACTTTAATGCAGGCAAACTTAAATCCATTTGAACTCATTTCTACCAGCATGTTAAATGTGCAAGCAGAGGATAAAAAAAACTCCACAAACAGAGAAGCGTACAAAGCTCTCCCTCTCACTCCATTTGGCAAATCTGACAACTCTATCATCCTGATTCCTGCTTACAAGGAAAAACTAATGCAGGAAGTATCAGTGACTCTCGCAATACAGAAGCAGTCAGATGAGGCTAAGCTACAGGACTGTTTTGCTAGCACAGACTGGATTATGTTCCGGGATTCTTCCAATAGCATTGGGGAGTACACCACATCAGTCACTGGCTTCATCAATAAGTGAATCGATGACGTCCTCTCCATAGTGACTGACCGTACATACCCCGACCAGAAGTCATGGATTACAGGCAACATCCACACTGAGCTAAAGGTTAAAGCTGCCGCTTTCAAGGAGCGGGAATCTAACCCAGAAGCTTATAAGAAATCCCGCCACGCCCTCCGACGAACCCTTAAACAGTCGAAGAGTCTATACAGAACTAAGATTGAATCATACTACACCGGCTCCGACGCTCGTCGGATGTGGCAGGGCTTGCAAACTATTACGGACTACAAAGGGAAGCACAGCCGAGAGCTGACCAGTGACTCGATCCTACCAGACAAGCTAAAATACGCAACACTGAAGCATGCAATGAGAGCATCAGCTGTTCCGTGTGACTGTGTGATCACTCTCTCCGTAGCTGATGTGAGTAAGACCTTTAAACAGGTCAACATTCACAAGGCCGCAGGGACAGACAGATTACCAGGATGTGTACTACGAGCATGTGCTGATCAACTGGCAAGTGACTTCACTGACATTTTCAACCTGTCCCTGTCTGAGTCTGTAATACCAACATTTTTCAAGCAGACCACCATATTCCCTGTACCCAAGAACACCAAGGTAACCTGCCTAAATGACTACCGACCCATAGCACTCACGTCTGTAGCCATGAAGTGCTTTGAAAGGCTGGTCATGGCTCACATCAACACCATTATCCCAAAAACCCTAGACTCACTCCAATTTGCATACCGCCCCAATAGATCCACAGATGATGCAATCTCTATCGCACTCCACACTGCCCTTTCCCACCTGGACAAAAGGAACACCTATGTGAGAATGCTGTTCATTGACTACAGCTCAGCGTTCAACACCATAGTACGCTCAAAGCTCATCACAAAGCTAAGGTACCTGGCAGTGTGGTGCCAGGATAACAACCTCTCCCTCAACGTGAACAAGACAAAGGATATGACTACAAGGAAAGGAGGGCCGAGCACACCCTCATTCGACGGGGCTGTAGTGGAGCAGGTTGAGAGCTTCAAGTTCCTTGGTGCCCACATCACCAACGAACTATCATGTTTCAAACACACCAAGACAGTTATGAAGAGGACACAACAATGCCTCAAGAGACTAGAAATATTTGACAGCTTAACAGCCAGTTTCTACCCCCCCCCCCCCCCCCCCCCAAGCCAGAAGACTCCTGAACAGCTAATCAAATGGCCACCCAGACTATTTGCATTGAACCCCTCTCCCCTCCCCGCTCACCCCCATTTTTACGCTGCTGCTAATTATCTATGCATAATCACTTTACTCACATGAATACATTACCTTGATTACCTCGACTAACCTGTGCCCACGCACATTGACTCTGTACCGGTACTCCCTGTATAAAGCCTTTTTACTGTTATTTATTGTTGCTCTTTTTAATTAATTTATTTTATATTTTGTTGTTTTTATTTATATTTTTTACTTCTGTTTATTTTTAGTAAATACTTTAAACACTTATTTTTCTTAACTGCAATGTTGATTTAAAGGCAATCAGCATTTCTCTGTAAGGTATTCGGCGCATGTGACAAATAACACACAATAACATAACAACAATAACATCAAACATGGTTTGATTTGCCAAACGACTGAGAAAGAAAAACAATTTTTTCAAGTTTTAAGAAAAGAAAATCATCTCCTTTTTTGTTTTTATTTGAAATGACATCCCGGAATATTTACATGTTGTCATCTCACAAGACGCACAGTAGGTGGGGCATCCCAACCTTAATGTAAATCCAACATAAAATGCATGTCATTTTTAAATCTTTTTTTATTATTTATTTTTTATTTTTAATATCACAATACTCAAGAGATAACATGACCACCCTGGTATTGAAGAATGCTCAGAAACATCCTGTTAAAACCTCTTAGTTACGTACACGGAAATGTTCAGCCTAATCAGTTTAAGCGTTGTTACATCGATGGAGATCATCAGCCAATAAGGTTTAGAGTGGGGGAGAAACAACAGCATCAACATTAATGGTAAACCGTATTTGACATAATTGGACAATACCTGGTTCACTAAAGAGCCACATAAAACACGTCATACAAAACACAAATCATTTATCATCAGATGTATCAGCAGTGAAGAGTTTTCCTCAAAAAAATAAAATAAACAAACAATAATATGGTGTCCATATTAGGACATCTTCAGTCTCATGTGGAGTTGAATGTCCTAATATGGACACTGAAAAAAAAAAAAAAAAAACTACCTATACCATCTCTCAGTAGTAGAACACAGAATGGGCATCAACACTGTCACATGACCCGAGTGGCTGGATGAGTGAGGTCAAATGACCTGACCTCGATCTCATTGCAGGAAGTCGTCCTCCAATTTCCCATCCACCCGGTCAGAGGCAGCGCCAAGTATCCCCTGCAAATGACGGTGTTGGGCATCATAACATAATCTTTTATAATGTGATCTTAACGGATTCCACAGACCAGAGACAGATCTATCATAGATCCCTTCATAGATTCCACAGACCAGAGACAGATCTATCATAGATCCCTTCATAGATTCCACAGACCAGAGACAGATCTATCATAGATCCCTTCATAGATTCCACAGACCAGAGACAGATCTATCATAGATCCCTTTCCTGCAGTCAAATGACCTAGTGGCCTCATGGATGGAATGTTATGAATATTTATCATAAATTAGTAAATAATTAACGTTATTTAAAGAAACCTCGACGAAAATACGTTTTTTCCACATCGAACAGTTTTGCAAAATTTCAGTCTTCTGGGATGTGTATTGTATGAAGTGTATTATTGGGATGCAAACTCAAAATGTAATACATTTCAACTCTATATATCTGACATGGTTCAGGCGTCTTCTTTTGTTAAGCCCATAACCATGTGTGTGAGGTGTTTTACTTTAGTTTCAAAGTAGATTTGTTTAAAGACAAACCAAGAAACACTCTGTGTGACCCTGATTTTAGCCACACTGCAGTAAAAATCAATGGCACTGCAACAGTTGGGGCCAAACAGTTGCCATGGGAACGCACTGTAAAAGGGGTGGGGGAGGTTGAAAGGTCAAAGGTCATGTAATTGTAGGAGCAACTAGGTGTAAAATAGTGAGTTCAGTTCATTTAGGTAGTGAATGAGGCGATTGTTAACGGCTCAGAACAACAAAAGTTTCCAGGAAATCAATTAAAACATGGTGGGCTGTTACCAGAGGATGTGTGTGTGTGTGTGTGTGTGTGTGTGTGTGTGTGTGCGTGCGTGCATGGCCTCAGTGTCTAGTCTAATGAAGAAGAAGTCCCTCTGTGTGTCTATTGATAATGGTCAGACGTAATTAGCCTGTTGGCGAGACAATGCCCATAGCAGTTGGAAAAGACCTTTCAGACAACCTATCTGCCGACTGCAGACAGAAGTGGATTCGCATGTCTGCGGGTCACAATGTAGACATGTAAATACAACTGGAGACAACAATGTTATTGTTGACACTGGAGCACTACCGTAGCTAGCAAAATAGTGATTGCTAACTAACGGTAAACAATTTTAGTTTGACTGAGAGGGGGAAACGATTCACTTACAGTATTTACCGTTAATTAGCCAGCTCAAATCTCCAATGCTAGCAAGCGCGACGGTGTCTCCGAAACGTCAAGCTGTCTCCACAATGTTGACTTTTGAACGTTATATGATGTCTCCACTTTCCGAGCGTATAGCCTTCTGGCTACTGCTGCTGAGATCTAATGGGAGCCATTATAGCAACACACTTCCCAGCCTTTTTCCCTCAGGAGCCAAATCCACACGGTTCAGTCTTTATTAGTGATGCTGAAATAGTTTTTTTTCCCTTTTTAATATCTCCTATGGCATATGGGAGGGAGGAGGCTGTATTTTTTTTTACAGTGTTGAGATTCAATGCTTCACTGTTCGCACTCTGCCTGGGTCCTGGAAAGGCATTTATTGAATACCTGTACTTTACTGTATCACAACCACTGAGTTAGAACTCAGAGACCAGAGAGTTGAGTTTACACTGGTCCCAGAGACCAGAGAGTTGAGTTTACACTGGTCCCAGAGACCAGAGAGTTGAGTTTACACTGGTCCCAGAGACCAGAGAGTTGAGTTGATGATGATAGATTAGTAGACATTAGTACTAGAGGATGATTTATCCTGTCCTCATTGAACTGGCGTACTGATATTGATGTAGCTTTAAGGAGGAAAACTTAACTTCAGAACTATGCACAATAGGTATCTCTCCCTAGTAACCCCCCAGTTCACCTGCAGAGAGCAGGAAGTTCGCTTTTTGTTCCACTTGAATTCATATCATTTAATTCATGCCATCGCAGCTGGTTCAGCTAAGGAATACACAAAACAAATCCGTCTTTGATGAGATCTGTCAATGTTTGGATGCTGCTTTTTCCTTGTTGTCATTATCCTTTTTTCTTCAATGAAAAGACAAACTGCAATTAAACACTTCTGAGTTTGTTGACAATAGTCTCCTTATTGAAGATGAAAACACGCCATTGGCCAGACAGAAACGTTACAGTTCTGAAATGCAGAAAGCATTAGGGGTCTGTTATATGACACCACCATCACTATGTCTCCCTCTCTCTGTCTGTCTCTGTCTCTCTCTCTCTCTGTCTGTCTCTGTCTCTCTCTGTCTCTCTCTCTCTCTCTCTCCATGTTGACAGAGAACCACCCAGCAGTAGGCCTTAGAACCAGGCCCATTGAAGAAGCATTTGATGGTAAATTAACAGAGACAGTCAGTTAGTAGCAGGGGATCCAGATAGTCAAAATGTTCAATCCTGGTTCAGATGGCATACAGATAGAGAATTCAAGGACGTTTTTATAGTCCTCTCAGTGAGACCTCCAGACACTGCGGTCCCTTGAAGTTCCTCCGTCTGTTAAAGTCTCCGTAATTGCAAACCGTGTTTTTTTTGCTGTCTGATCCCTCACCCACCCATCTCGTTTTCTGTAATGGTCTATAGAATGTTGAAGTAACAAAGCTAAGTTTAAACACCCTACAGGGGGGAGGGGGAACAGAACATGACAGCACAACTCAAACTGTGTTCCTCTTTACCTCACTTCAGATAACTTTTCCCAGAGAAAACAGTGTCTGTGTTCTCTCTGTCCTAGTTTCCCCTGCTCTTCTCCTCCTCCTCCTCCTCATCTCCCCTTCATGCCTAGCTCCTCTTTGTTCCTTCATCTAATCTTTGCTGCCTGTAGGGAGGCTGAAGGGAGGAGGATAGAGAGATGAAGGGATGAGGGGGAAAGAGAGAGGAACGGATTCCATGTCAGCAGTGCTGTTATGTTACGGGAGGAGGGCAGTTCAAACCATTCCCTGGTATTAGCAGTGTCCACTGAGAAGGGGTGGTTCCTCACTTCTCTCCTGTTGTTCACCTGGTAGTCTGAGAGAAGGCTGGACAGAGAGAGGGATGGTGGAAGAAAAAATAATGATGCCCCCTTCACCTTTCCCTGGCAGTAGCAGTGTCCATTACCGGTTCCCCCCGGCGCTGCTATATGTGACCTGGCTTGGAGAGGTAGGCGATGAGGGCCACCACCACCCCCACGTAGACGCCTGTCCCAATGGTGATGGAGAGGGCCGCCAGGAACAAAGCCCTTCGGGATGCGATGCTCGCCAGCGGGAAGTCCCCCTTCGCCACCGCCTTGCTGGTCTGGTGGAAGGGAAGAGATAAGAAATAAAGGAAGGAAGGAAAGCGGGGGAGGTTGAGCGGGAGGAAGGGAGGCAGGGAAGGAATGAGAGAGAGAGAGAGAGAGAAACGACAGAGGAAGGGAGGGAGGGAGGAAAGCGGGGGAGGTTGAGCGGGAGGAAGGGAGGCAGGGAAGGTATAAGAGAGAGAGAGAGAAACGACGGAGGGAGGGAGGGAGGGAGGGAGGGAGGGAGGGAGGGAGGGAGGGAGGGAGGGAGGGAGGGAGGGAAGGAAGGAAGGAAGGAAGGAAAGCGGGGGAGGTTGAGCGGGAGGAAGGGAGGCAGGGAAGGAATGAGAGAGAGAGAGAGAGAGAGAAAAGACAGAGGAAGGGAGGGAGGGAGGAAAGCGGGGGAGGTTGAGCGGGAGGAAGGGAGGCAGGGAAGGTATAAGAGAGAGAGAGAGAGAGAGAGAAACGACAGAGGGAGGGAGGGAGGGAGGGAGGGAAGGAAGGAAAGCGGGGGAGGTTGAGCGGGAGGAAGGAAGGCAGGGAAGGAAGGAATGAGAGAGAGAGAGAGAGAGAGAAAAACAACAGAGGGAGGGAGGGAGGGAAGGAAGGAAGGAAAGCGGGGGAGGTAGAGCGGGAGGAAGGAAGGCAGGGAAGGAATGAGAGAGAGAGAGAAACAACGGAGGGAGGGAGGGAGGGAGGGAAGGAAGGCAGGAAAGAAGGAAGGCAGGAAGGAAGACTGATGTGACATCATTGCTAATATGGCTAAAATGTGATATCTAGGTAGCTAACCAACAACTGTAACTATGTATTTGAGAGACAAGTGTTTATGTTTTTTTTTTTTTTTATATAAACATTGGAGACTGAATACAGTTTACATGTGATCAACAACCTAAGACAACCTAGTCTATTTTGCCCCATAGTTGTGCATGCATTGATTTTGTCGCTAAACAACCAAACCGTCTTTTGTAACCTACTAAATAGATGTATTGCCGTATGTGATCCCGTAGGCAGCACGGTTTATAATGCACATTTAAAAGGTCGAACAGACAATTGATCTTTGACATTAATAAGCATGTTATATTTTATTATTGGCCCAGAAAATGTTTCAGAACACGGTCTTTTACAGCATAAATTACTGCAAAAAGATTCAAATATTTTTGCAAACATTCGATTGTCATTGCTCTTTCTTTTAGAAACTACCGTGGCTTAATTCCAATAGTACCAAATTGTACGACGCTATTGTGACCATAAAAGAGGAATGGAGGGTGTTTTCAAGGCAGAGTTATGACGCTCGTTCACGCACAGTTTTACACAGTTTTACCACGGGTCTGACTAATAACGAGGAAACATGGGTATGTGTGGCGTGCAACAAGTTTATAAATCTCTATATTTTTATACGGACGTATTATTTTCAGAAATACGCACACGCCAGACATTGATAATGAAATGAACAGAATGGTTACAAAGTGAGGCCCATTAAAGCCTGTCAGATAAATACACACTTTGGTACAATTAAAGAGGAATTGTTAACCATGAGGTGACAGTGGGTTTAACCATGAGGTGACAGTGGGTTTAACCATGAGGTGACAGTGGGTTTAACCATGAGGTGACAGTGGGTTTAACCATGAGGTGACAGTGGGTTTAACCATGAGGTGACAGTGGGTTTAACCATGAGGTGACAGTGGGTTTAACCATGAGGTGACAGTGGGTTTAACCATGAGGTAACAGTGGGTTTAACAGTGGGTTTAACCATGAGGTGACAGTGGGTTTAACCATGAGGTGACAGTGGGTTTAAACATGAGGTGACAGTGGGTTTAACCATGAGGTGACAGTGGGTTTAACAGTGGGTTTAACCATGAGGTAACAGTGGGTTTAACAGTGGGTTTAACCATGCGGTGACAGTGGGTTTAACCATGAGGTGACAGTGGGTTTAACTATGAGGTGACAGTGGGTTTAACAGTGGGTTTAACCATGAGGTGACAGTGGGTTTAACCATGAGGTGACAGTGGGTTTAACCATGAGGTGACAGTGGGTTTAACCATGAGGTAACAGTGGGTTTAACCATGAGGTGACAGTGGGTTTAACCATGAGGTGACAGTGGGTTTAACCATGAGGTGACAGTGGGTTTAATCATGAGGTCACGGTGGGTTTAACCATGAGGTAACAGTGGGTCACGGTGGGTTTAACCATGAGGTAACAGTGGGTCACGGTGGGTTTAACCATGAGGTAACAGTGGGTTTAACCATGAGGTAACAGTGGGTTTAACCATGAGGTGACAGTGGGTTTAACCATGAGGTGACAGTGGGTTTAACCATGAGGTGACAGTGGGTTTAACCATGAGGTGACAGTGGGTTTAACCATGAGGTGACAGTGGGTTTAACCATGAGGTGACAGTGGGTTTAACCATGAGGTGACAGTGGGTTTAACCATGAGGTGACAGTGGGTCACGGTGGGTTTAACCATGAGGTAACAGTGGGTTTAACCATGAGGTAACAGTGGGTTTAACCATGAGGTGACAGTGGGTTTAACCATGAGGTGACAGTGGGTTTAACCATGAGGTGACAGTGGGTTTAACCATGAGGTGACAGTGGGTTTAACCATGAGGTGACAGTGGGTTTAACCATGAGGTGACAGTGGGTTTAACCATGAGGTAACGGTGGGTCACAGTGGGTTTAACCATGAGGTAACAGTGGGTGACGGTGGGTTTAACCATGAGGTAACAGTGGGTCGCGGTGGGTTTAACCATGAGGTAACAGTGGGTTTAACCATGAGGTAACGGTGGGTCACAGTGGGTTTAACCATGAGGTAACGGTGGGTCACGGTGGGTTTAACCATGAGGTAACGGTGGGTTTAACCATGAGGTAACAGTGGGTTTAACATTGGGTTTAACCATGAGGTGACAGTGGGTTTAACCATGAGGTGACAGTGGGTTTAACCATGAGGTGACAGTGGGTTTAACCATGAGGTAACAGTGGGTTTAACCATGAAGTGACAGTGGGTTTAACCATGAGGTGACAGTGGGTCACGGTGGGTTTAACCATGAGGTAACAGTGGGCTTAACCATGAGGTGACAGTGGGTCACGGTGGGTTTAACTATGAGGTAACAGTGGGTCACGGTGGGTTTAACCATGAGGTAACGGTGGGTCACGGTGGGTTTAACCATGAGGTAAGAGTGGGTCACGGTGGGTTTAACCATGAGGTAACAGTGGGTCACGGTCGGTTTAACCATGAGGTAACGGTGGGTCACGGTGGGTTTAACCATGAGGTAACGGTGGGTCACGGTGGGTTTAACCATGAGGTAACGGTGGGTCACGGTGGGTTTAACCATGAGGTAACGGTGGGTTTAACCATGAGGTGACAGTGGGTTTAACCATGAGGTGACAGTGGGTTTAACCATGAGGTGACAGTGGGTTTAACCATGAGGTGACAGTGGGTTTAACCATGAGGTAACAGTGAGTTTAACAGTGGGTTTAACCATGAGGTAACAGTGGGTTTAACCATGAGGTAACGGTGGGTCACAGTGGGTTTAACCATGAGGTAACAGTGGGTGACGGTGGGTTTAACCATGAGGTAACAGTGGGTCGCGGTGGGTTTAACCATGAGGTAACAGTGGGTTTAACCATGAGGTAACGGTGGGTCACAGTGGGTTTAACCATGAGGTAACGGTGGGTCACGGTGGGTTTAACCATGAGGTAACGGTGGGTTTAACCATGAGGTAACAGTGGGTTTAACATTGGGTTTAACCATGAGGTGACAGTGGGTTTAACCATGAGGTGACAGTGGGTTTAACCATGAGGTGACAGTGGGTTTAACCATGAGGTAACAGTGGGTTTAACCATGAAGTGACAGTGGGTTTAACCATGAGGTGACAGTGGGTCACGGTGGGTTTAACCATGAGGTAACAGTGGGCTTAACAATGAGGTGACAGTGGGTCACGGTGGGTTTAACTATGAGGTAACAGTGGGTCACGGTGGGTTTAACCATGAGGTAACGGTGGGTCACGGTGGGTTTAACCATGAGGTAAGAGTGGGTCACGGTGGGTTTAACCATGAGGTAACAGTGGGTCACGGTCGGTTTAACCATGAGGTAACGGTGGGTCACGGTGGGTTTAACCATGAGGTAACGGTGGGTCACGGTGGGTTTAACCATGAGGTAACGGTGGGTCACGGTGGGTTTAACCATGAGGTAACGGTGGGTCACGGTGGGTTTAACTATGAGGTAACAGTGGGTCACGGTGGGTTTAACCATGAGGTAACGGTGGGTCACGGTGGGTTTAACCATGAGGTAACAGTGGGTCACGGTGGGTTTAACCATGAGGTAACAGTGGGTCACGGTGGGTTTAACCATGAGGTAAGAGTGGGTCACGGTGGGTTTAACCATGAGGTAACAGTGGGTCACGGTGGGTTTAACTATGAGGTAACAGTGGGTCACGGTGGGTTTAACTATGAGGTAACAGTGGGTCACGGTGGGTTTAAACATGAGGTAACGGTGGGTCACGGTGGGTTTAACCATGAGGTAACAGTGGGTCACGGTGGGTTTAACCATGAGGTAACGGTGGGTCACGGTGGGTTTAACCATGAGGTAACGGTGGGTCACGGTGGGTTTAACCATGAGGTAACGGTGGGTTTAACCATGAGGTAACGGTGGGTTTAACCATGAGGTAACCGTGGTTCACGGTCCAGCTACGAGGCTAAATGTTGTATTCATGAAAACGCCGAGGTCTTAAAACCTTGTCCTGTCAATCTCATGCACTGTAGCTACATTGCTGTTAAAGCCAAGAACTACAATAAGAATGACTTATTTATTTTTTTATTTTTTTTGTGTGCAAAGATATTCTGTCAATCTCCTTTCGCATGGTAATGTAGAGTAGACATATTGTGCCCCCCCAAAAAGGTTTCCTGTTAATGATCAGCATCGCAGCTAGCAGCTCTGTTTTCTGTCTAATGGTTCACAAAGCCGGCTCTAGCCTGGACTCGGCTGCTTCAGAAAAACACAGAGGGAGACGACTGCAGTGAAACGGGCGTCTGCTGCATAACAAACACACAGATGGAGCCTTTTCAACATATTAACTAATTATTTTTCTCCCCCCCACCCCCATTTATTATTATTTTTGTTTCATGTATGCAGACAAGTTTTCAGGAGACAGCACTTAAAAAAATACAAAATAAAGCAGACTTGCTATACAGCAAAGCAACAGCCGGGAACCGAATCAAACAAACAGAAAAATATATTCAAGACAACCATTAGTTTCCATGCCAACAAAGTGAGTATTGAAACAATGGCACCATTACTGTGGCCTTATGGGAAATTAGCTTCGGAAACCATGTCTTAATAAAGAGGAGAAAAATACAGTTGTTCATATTGTGACCCTGCTTTTAGGGTCTTATGGGGAGGGAACGAGTCAAACACTTCAGACCCTGTTATTTCGTCTATTTAATAAAGCCGTCTATTAAACAGCCTGTAATTGATTAATCAATCCGTAGCTTGGCTTCAGATGAATAATAATGTCATAGCGTAGGGCTGGTCTCCCTGTGGACAGATTTACAGGGCTGAGTGTCAGCCTTAGAGGGAATGGAGTGAATGGACGGAGTGTGTGTGTGTGTGTGTGTGTGTGTTTGTACATTATGTATTAGAGTGCGTGTGTTTGTATATCTGTGTCCTTGTGTGTGACTAGTGAATATGAGTGTCTCTGTGAGTAACGCTGCAATTTTTCTCCATTGTCCTTGAATCCCCTTGAGATGTAAATGGTTGAAGCCTTACAGCTTTATCTCTACAACCTTGACTGAATTATTGAAATGTGGCGTTACAGTCAGAGACAGACAGAGAGACAGACAGAGAGACAGACAGAGAGACAGACAGAGAGACAGACAGAGAGACAGACAGAGAGACAGAGAGATAGAGAGACAGACAGAGAGAAAGAGCGAGATAGCATCTGGGTGCTTACTGACTTGGACAGTGGTGGAAACATTTTAAAATCCCTCCCTCCCACCCTTATCTCCCTCCCTTATCTCCCTCCCTCATTCCGTACAAACACTTGCTCTTACAAAACACCCACAACAACATAATCTGTCCTAATCTTATGAAGTCACAAAAATCCATTAACTGTAATTTGATAGATTATTATGACTTGTGGGATTATTTAGACCTTGCTTTTATTATGATTCAGAGTTTATTAGCGAGAAACTCTTTAGGTATCTTATTTGCATTTTCAAAACATAAATGACTGCCTCTAAACTTGGCAGCACAGATGGTTAATTCAGAGGCTGTGTATTATAAAGCTGAAAGCAGCATTTGTCACTATCTATCCAAACAAAGCACAAGCGCCTATTAGGGTTAATTATTGAAGGTAATTTACTTCCCTATCTAAAGCTCAGAGCTGCTTCTCTCTCCCCGGATACTCATGCTATTCACTGCTGTTATCAGCCTCAATATTTGTGGAGAGTGGTGACTCATAACGACCCACAGCGACTCATAACGACGCATAACGACTCATAATGACCCACAGCGACTCATAACGACTCATAATGACCCACAGCGACTCATAACGACCCACAACGACTCACAACAACCCAAAACGACCCATAACGACCCACAATGACTCACAACAACCCATAACGACCCACAACAACCCATAACAACCCACAACGACTCATAACGACCCACAACGACTCATAACGACCCAGAAACAACTCATAATGACCCACAACGACTCATAACAACTCATAGTGTAAAATAACAACTCATAGTGTAAAATAACAACTCATAGTGTAAAATAACAACTCATAGTGTAAAATAACAAATCATAGTGTAAAATAACAAATCATAGTGTAAAATAACAAATCATAGTGTAAAATAACAACTCATAGTGTAAAATAACAACTCATAGTGTAAAATAACAAATCATAGTGTAAAATAGCAACTTTAAAGTTTGTGAGATTAGGAAGAAAATAGTAGATTATTAGACAAGATGTAGCTGGCTGGGCTTCAGGCTGAGGGGGGGAAACATTGGCATAGATGGGATTTTCTCTCTCATTGAGCAGACTACTACTACTGCTACATCATTACAGAAATATACTATAGATTCTAACCCTTAGACTGGACTCCTGAGAGAGAGAGTTACTAAAGTCAAGTTTGTGTCTTACTACTGTTTCTCTGTGTGTTAGAGATGTCCACTTCTACTACCAGACACACTCTGGCCCTTCCTGGGAGGCCCAGCTCTCTGTCACAGCTCTCTGTCTTGTAGTTCTTTAACATTCATCCTCCAGTCCTCTGACAGTCTTGTAGTTCTTTAACATCAACCATCCAGTCCTCTGACAGTCTTGTAGTTCTAAAACATCAAACCTCCAGTCCTCTGAGTCTTGTAGTTCTTTAACATCAACCCTCCAGTCCTCTGACAGTCTTGTAGTTCTATAACATCAAACCTCCAGTCCTCTGAGTCTTGTAGTTCTTTAACATCAAACCTCCAGTCCTCTGACAGTCTTGTAGTTCTTTAACATCAACCCTCCAGTCCTCTGAGTCTTGTAGTTCTTTAACATCAAACCTCCAGTCCTCTGACAGTCTTGTAGTTCTTTAACATCAACCCTCCAGTCCTCTGACAGTCTTGTAGTTCTTTAACATCAAACCTCCAGTCCTCTGACAGTCTTGTAGTTCTATAACATCAAACCTCCAGTCCTCTGAGTCTTGTAGTTCTTTAACATCAACCCTCCAGTCCTCTGACAGTCTTGTAGTTCTTTAACATTCATCCTCCAGTCCTCTGACAGTCTTGTAGTTCTATAACATCAAACCTCCAGTCCTCTGACAGTCTTGTAGTTCTTTAACATCAACCCTCCAGTCCTCTGACAGTCTTGTAGTTCTTTAACAACAACCCTCCAGTCCTCTGACAGTCTTGTAGTTCTGTAACATCAACCCACCAGTCCTCTGACAGTCTTGTAGTTCTATAACATCATGCCTCCAGTCCTCTGACAGTCTTGTAGTTCTTTAACATTCATCCTCTGGTGCTATGGCCCTTTAAAATTCATCCTCCAGCGCTGTGGCTGTTACTGTAATTGATGTTAATTGTTTTCCAAACCCTCTGGATCCTTATTCCTCCCAACCGCCTGCTGGGAAATCACATTGAGTCCATTAATCAATGTATTTCATCCTCTATATCGCCAGGGTTGTTGTATAGTGGCCTCTACAGTGCCTTGCGAAAGTATTCGGCCCCCTTGAACTTTGCGACCTTTTGCCACATTTCAGGCTTCAAACATAAAGATGTAAAACTGTATTTTTTTGTGAAGAATCAACAACAAATGGGACATAATCATGAAGTGGAACGACATTTATTGGATATTTCAAACTTTTTTAACAAATCAAAAACTGAAAATTTGGGCGTGCAAAATTATTCAGCCCCTTTACTTTCAGTGCAGCAAACTCTCTACAGAAGTTCAGTGAGGATCTCTGAATGATCCAATGTTGACCTAAATGACTAATGATGATAAATACAATCCACCTGTGTGTAATCAAGTCTCCGTATAAATGCACCTGCACTGTGATAGTCTCAGAGGTCCGTTAAAAGCGCAGAGAGCATCATGAAGAACAAGGAACACACCAGGCAGGTCCGAGATACTGTTGTGAAGAAGTTTAAAGCCGGATTTGGATACAAAAAGATTTCCCAAGCCTTAAACATCCCAAGGAGCACAGTGCAAGCGATAATATTGAAATGGAAGGAGTATCAGACCACTGCAAATCTACCAAGACCTGGCCGTCCATCTAAACTTTCAGCTCATACAAGGAGACGACTGATCAGAGATGCAGCCAAGAGGCCCATGATCACTCTGGATGAACTGCAGAGATCTACAGCTGAGGTGGGAGACTCTGTCCATAGGACAACAATCAGTCGTATATTGCACAAATCTGGCCTTTATGGAAGAGTGGCAAGAAGAAAGCCATTTCTTAAAGATATCCATAAAAAGCGTATTTTAAAGTTTGCCACAAGCCACCTGGGAGACACACCAAACATGTGGAAGAAGGTGCTCTGGTCAGATGAAACCAAAATTGAACTTTTTGGCAACAATGCAAAACGTTATGTTTGGCGTAAAAGCAACACAGCTGAACACACCATCCCCACTGTCAAACATGATGGTGGCAGCATCATGGTTTGGGCCTGCTTTTCTTCAGCAGGGACAGGGAAGATGGTTAAAATTGATGAGAAGATGGATGGAGCCAAATACAGGACCATTCTGGAAGAAAACCTGATGGAGTCTGCAAAAGACCTGAGACTGGGACGGAGATTTGTCTTCCAACAAGACAATGATCCAAAACATAAAGCAAAATCTACAATGGAATGGTTCAAAAATAAACATATCCAGGTGTTAGAAGTCCAGACCTGAATCCAATCGAGAATCTGTGGAAAGAACTGAAAACTGCTGTTCACAAATGTCTCCATCCAACCTCACTGAACTCGAGCTGTTTTGCAAGGAGGAATGGGAAAACAATTCAGTCTCTCGATGTGCAAAACTGATAGACACATACCCCAAGCGACTTACAGCTTTAATCGCAGCAAAAGGTGGCGCTACAAAGTATTAACTTAAGGGGGCTGAATAATTTTGCACGCCCAATTGTTCAGTTTTTGATTTGTTAAAAAAGTTTGAAATATCCAATAAATGTCGTTCCACTTCATGATTGTGTCCCACTTGTTGTTGATTCTTCACAAAAAAATACAGTTTTATATCTTTATGTTTGAAGCCTGAAATGTGGCAAAAGGTCGCAAAGTTCAAGGGGGCCGAATACTTTCACAAGGCACTGTATATCTATACGCACATACACATACTGTCACGCCCTGACCATAGAGAGCCCTTGTTTCTCTATGGTGTATTAGGTCAGGGCGTGACTAGGGGGTATTCTAGTTTATAATTTCTATGTTGTGTTCATGTTTATATTTACTATGTTGGTGTTTTGTATGATTCCCAATTAGAGGCAGCTGGTAATTGTTATTAAATATGTGGAACTCAACATCCGCTGCGCATTGGTCCCGTTCTTACGACAGCCGTGACACACACAAACTCCTAGGAAATGTTTTTTAATTGACACCAGCTGTCTCCAATCAATCAACCCATGTTTGGTTGTGTGTGTGTTTGGTGTAGGGGATCACCTTAAACCTGTCACATGCATCCCAGTTGAAACAGTTTGAACATATTTTATGATAACATTTTGGGAAGTTTAGGTTTGTTTTTCGGCAAGATTATTTTGGGGGCTCAAGAATTTGAGAATTCAAAGTCTCTTTATTTTCAAATCAAATTGCATTTGTCACATGTGCCGAATACAACAGGTGTTACAGTGAAATGCTTACTTACAAGCAATGCTGTTAAGAAAAATACCTAAGAAAATTCAAAATAAAAGTAACAAATAATTCATGGGCAGTAGTAAAATTACAACAGCGAGGATATAGACAGGGGGTACCGGTAAAGAGTCAATGTGCGGGGGCACCGGTTAGTCGAAGTAATTGAGGTAATATGTACATGTAGAGTTATTAAAGTGACTATGTATAGATGATAACAACAGAGAGTAGCAGCGGTGTAAAAAGAGGGGGGGGCAATACAAATAGTCTGGGTAGCCATTTGATTAGCTGTTTAGGAGTCTTATGGCTTGGGGGTAGAAGCTGGTAAGAAGCCTCTTGGTCCTAGACTTGGCACTCCAGTACCGCTTGCAGTGTGGTAGCAGAGAGACCAGTCTATGACTAGGGTGGCTGGAGTCTTTGACAATTTCTAGGGCCTTCCTCTGACACCGCCTGGTATAGAGGTCCTGGATGGCAGGAAGCTTGGCCCCAGGGATGTACTGGTCCGTACGCACTACCCTCATGAGTGTTTTGCGGTCGGAGACCGACCATTTGCCAGAGGAGGGGACTGAGGGAAGGAGGAGGGGACTGAACACGCACCCCTGAGGGGCTCCAGTGTTGAGGATCAGCGTGGCGGATGTGTTGTTACCTACCCTTACCACCTGGGGGCGGCCCTCACGAAGTCCAAGATCCATTTGCAGAGGGAGGTGTTTAGTCCCAGGATCCTTAGCTTAGTGTTGATCTTTGAGAGGACTATGGTGTTGAACGCTGATCTGTAGTCAACGATCAACGGCATTCTCACATAGGTGTTCCTTTTGTCCAGGTGTGAAAGGTCAGTATGGAGTGCAGTAGAGATTGCATCAGCTGTGGATTTGTTGGGGAGATATGCAAATTGGAGTGGGTCTAGGGTTTCTGGGATAATGTTGTTGATGTGAACCATGACCAGCCTTTCAAAGCACTTCATGGCTACACACGTGAGTGCTGCAAGTCGGTAGTCATTCAGGTTATCTTATTGTTCCTGGGCACAGGGACTATGGTGGTCTGCTTGAAACATGTTGGTACCACAGACTCAGTCAGTGAGAGGTTGAAAATGTCAGTGAGGACACTTGCCAGTTGGTTAGCACATGCTCTTAGTACACGTCCTGGTAATCTGCCCTGTGGAATTATGAATGTTGACATGTTTAAAGTTCTTACATCAGCTAAGGAGAGCGTGATCACACAGTCGTCCGGAACAGCTGACCCTCTCATGCATGTTTCAGTGTTCCTTGCCTCGAAGCGAGCATATACAGTTGAAGTTGGACGTTTACATACACCTTAGCCAAATAGATCTAAACTCAGTTTTTCACAATTCCTGACATTTAATCCAAGTTAAAATTCCCTGTCTTAGGTCAGTTAGGATCACCATTTTATTTAAGAATGTGAAATGTCAGAATAATAGTTGAGAAAATGATTTATTTCAGCTTTTATTTATTTCATCACATTCCCAGTGGGTCAGAAGTTTACATGCACTCAAATTAGTATATGATTAGTATTTGATACCATTGCCTTTAAATTGTTTAACTTGGGTCAAATGTTTCGGGTAGCCTTCCACAAGCTTTACAAAATAATTTGGGTGAATTTTGGCCCATTCCTCCTGACAGAGCTGGTGCAACTGAGTCAGGTTTGTAGGCTTCCTTGCTCGCGCACACTTTTTTAAAAAGTCTGTCCACAAGTTTTCTACAGGATTGAGGTCAGGTTTTTTTTGATTGCCACTCCAATAAATGGACATTGTTGTCCTTAAGCCATTTTGACACAACTTTGGAAGTACGTTTGGGGTCATTGTCCATCTGGAAGACCCATTTGCGACAAACTTAGATGAAAGATAAACTCTGTTTTGAAATAGTGTGGTCTACAGCTTATCATGAGATACTCTACCTCAGGCGAGCAAAACCTAGAGACTTCCTTAGATATCGCATACCAGCTGCTGTTTACAAATATACATAGACCGTCACCCCTTGTCTTACCAGAGGCTGCTGTTCTATCCTGCTGATACAGGGTTTAATAACCCGCCAGCTGTAAGTTATTAATGTCGTCGTTCAGCCACGACTCAGTGAAACACAAGATATTACAGTTTTTAATGTCCGGTTGGTAGGATATACGTGCTTGTAGTTTGTTCACTTTATTATCCAGCGATTGCCACCGGTACTATTGACCAACGTACAAAGGCAGATTAGCCACTCGTCACTGGATCCTTACATACATATCTGTCTTTTTCTCCTGCGATGATGAGGGTCTTGTCAGGTGTCTGGAGTAAATCCCTCTTGTCTGACTCATTAAATAAAAAATATTTGTCCAGTTCATGGTGGGTAATCACTGTTCTGATGTCCATAAGCTCTTTTCGGGTGTTAGAGAATGTAGCAGCAACATCATCTACAAAATAAGGGTCTCTCACTTTTACGGTGAGAGTGGGAACTACTGTATGGATGCTAACATTGCTGCGCTTCTCGCATGTCAAGCCCCATATTTGGGGACTCTATTTGACTTGTCTGGTATACGAACGGTAGCCCCTATCTGCAAAAGCATGGTGTCTGCTGAAAGCTAAGTATCTTATAGCTATTGATCTGTGCCTTAAAATCGCCAATGTGAATTATTACCCTAAAAAGGCACATGTATAAGTGCAGGCCGAGCCGATGATCTAATTTCAAGATGGCTGCTGCCTACATTCCGGTTAGCGTTGTGAAGCATAAACAAAATAAAAATGGAATACGTTGATTCGCACCCGAAAGGCGTGACTCCACAGACCATGAGGATGTCTTATTTGTCTGGCGGTGACCTACCGTTATTGGTCACCAGCCAGCCCAGAGAGCCAAAATGTTTATTTTACACACGTTTTCACCAACCAGCAAACATCTTAGATGGTAAAGCTTCCATTTGGTCTGTTTGAGCTATAGCTACATAGGGGGATAATAAACAAATCCTTAGGTTGGTAGGAACACATGTTTACTCCATGTGTAACTCTGTGTTGTCTGTTCACACTGCTATGCTTTATCTTGGCCAGGTCGCAGTTGCAAATGAGAACTTGTTCTCAACTAGCCTACCTGGTTAAATAAAGGTGAAAAAAAAATAAAAAATACTAGGCTACACTGTCGCCTCTACGCTCTAACCACTAGGCTACGCTGTCGCCTCTACGCTCTAACAACTAGGCTACGCTGTCGCCTCTATGCTCTAACCACTAGGCTACGCTGTCGCCTTTACGCTCTAACCACTAGGCTACGCTGTCGCCTCTACACTCTAACCACTAGGCTACGCTGTCGCCTCTACGCTCTAACCACTAGGCTACCTACCACATATGTATCAACTGGAAATGGAAATGACCTCATTACCGTTACCTACATTTCTTACGCCATTTCTGAAATGTCTGTGCATGTTAAATAAATAATTATAAACTTTTAGAAACTGTTTCTCGTTATAAATCAGACCTGTCGTAAAACTCACCTGTCCTTGTCCTTATCTCCACCCCCCTCCAGACGTCGCCCATCTTTCCCAACTTATCCCCTGTGTATTTATACCTGGGTTTTCTGTCTGTCTGTTGCCAGTTCGTCTTGTTTGTCAAGTCTACCAGCGTTTTGTCTCAGCTCCTGTTTTTCCCCAGTCTCTCTTTTTCTCGTCCTCCTGGTTTTTGACCGTTGCCTGTCCTGACCCTGTACCCGCCCACCTGACCTCTCTGCCTGACCCTGAGCCTGCCTGCCGTCCTGTACCTTGACCTCTACTCTGGATTACCGACCTCTGCCTGACCTGACTCTGAGCCTGCCTGCCTTCCTGTACCTTGACCTCTACTCTGGATTACTGACCTCTTCCTGACCTGACCCTGAGTCTGCCTGCTGTCCTGAACCTTGACCTCTACTTTGGATTATCGACCCCCGCCTGCCTGCCTTGACCTGTCGTTTGCCTTCCCCTGTTGTTACAATAAACATTGTTACTTCAACAGCCTGCACTTGGGTTTTACCTTGATTCCTGATACATTCACGTTTCCATGGTAACAATAACGGCCTTTATTTTCTGTATAATTTGTAACTATTGTCAGTAGGCCACGGCATGTAAAGATGAATTCTCGTTCAATATTTAGTTTATCAATAGATTATTACATTTCTGAGATTAAACGATGAGGTCACGCTCCTATCCTGCGTTGGTATAGACTCTGAGATTAAACAGGCGATGAGGTCACGCTCCTATCCTGCCTTGGTATAGACTCTGAGATTAAACAGGCGATGAGGTCATGCTCCTATCCTGCCTTGTTATAGACTCTGAGATTAAATAGGCTATGATGTAACGCTCCTATCCTGCCTTGGTATAGACTCTGAGATGAAATAGGCTATGATGTCACGCTCCTATCCTGCCTTGGTATAGACTCTGAGATTAAACAGGCGATGAGGTCACGCTCCTATCCTGCCTTGGTATAGACTCTGAGATTAAACAGGCGATGAGGTCACGCTCCTATCCTGCCTTGGTATAGACTCTGAGATTAAACAGGCGATGAGGTCACGCTCCTATCCTGCCTTGGTATAGACTCTGAGATGAAATAGGCTATGATGTCACGCTCCTATCCTGCCTTGGTATAGACTCTGAGATTAAACAGGCGATGAGGTCACGCTCCTATCCTGCCTTGGTATAGACTCTGAGATTAAACAGGCAATGATGTCACTCTCCTATCACACAGAAATACTGTAGCCTCTATCGCACAGCAATAGGCTGTAGTAGCTTAGCCATACTGTCAAATATTTTATATAAGCCACCAGTCTATTTACTGTGTTGGCAGGATGTTTTAATCGTTAGCAATCATGTATGCTGTATCTGGAAAAGGACAGTTTGTTTCGGAAAGAGAAAACTATGGCTAATTGTTGAGGGCTTGTCAGCAGAACATTTTGAATTCAGGGCAAGCTACTCATAACATTTTCTCTGCAGCACTTAGTGTGTGTTGAAACAAATACCGTCTACATTTCTGCCTTTTCCTACCACGTCCTTTTCAAGCTGCTTCAACTCAGGGTAGATTGACAGGCTGGAGGAATTAGCCATCTCTGAACACTGAACTACATTATTACCTATAATTACTGAGGAAGAACTAAATTAGCTGCTGTCTGTCTGCCTACCTTTCCATCTGCCTGGCTGTCCGCCTGTCAGGTCTGCCTACCTTTCCGTCTGCCTGGCTGTCTACTTGCCAGCTGGTCTGTCTACCTGCCCCATGTCTGCCTGCCTGTCTGCCTGCTTGCCATGGTTGCCGTGGTTGCACAGACAGATGAGGAGACTGGATGTTGAGCCTTCGATAAGACTTCACACTTGAGATAGGTTTGCCATCAACGACCTGTCCTGTGTGTGGGTGTGTGTTAGGCCTGAGAAGTAGAAAGCAGTGACTTCATGGTAGTGACAGGTGTGGGTGATAACCCCGAAAGAAAGGTGCTGTATCACGGGTATGTGTGTGTGTACAGTGTGTGTTCTGTGTGTGTGTCATGTTTACCCCCTGGGAGAAGTAGAAAGCAGTGACTTCATGGCCTGAGAAGTAGAAAGCAGTGACTTCATGGTAGTGACAGGTGTGGGTGTTAACCCCGAAAGAAAGGTGCTGTATCACGGGTATGTGTGTGTACAGTGTGTGTTCTGTGTGTGTGTCATGTTTACCCCCTGGGAGAAGTAGAAAGCAGCGATGCCCAGGGGCCAGAAGCAGCAGAGCATGGAGAAGATGGCCAGGCCCAGATGGTCTCTGGGTGGGATCACTATGAAGTTATCTTCACTCTCGCTGTCGCTGGAGCAGTCCGTCTGAAAGAGACAAACACTGTTAAAAAGGAACAGGGGGATACCTTGTCAGTTGTACAACTGGCCCAATGCTCCTACCACCATTACAGTTCATATAGAACAAGATGAAGTTATCTTCACTCATTGTACAGGAGGAGAGAAACAACTTTGCTGCAATTCATTTTTTAGGACGAGTGGAGAGACTAAAAAAAGACAAAAAACAGGGGAAGTTTCTCACATTACAGGGACAGTTAAAAGATTGGACCCTTTTTGGCATAGCCACATCTAACTGCCTGTAGCTCAGGACCTGAAGCAAGGATATGTATATTGTTGATACCATTTGAAAGGAAACACTTTGACCTTTGTGGAAATGTTAAATTCATAAAGGAGAATGTAACCCATTTGATCTGATAAAAGATAATGCAAACAAAAAAAAAAACAGGTATTTTCATCTTTGAAATGCAAGAGAAAGGCCATAACATTATAAAGGAATCTAGGCGCATTTTAGATTGTGGCCACTAGATGCCAGCAGTGTGTATGCAACGTTTCATATTGATCCAGTGAAGCATTGCAATACTGCACAATATTTTTTTTCAAGTCTGCCCAAATGTGCCGAATTGGTCAGTTTATACATTTTCAAGTACATAACTATAGTTAACATACAAAAATTATATGGTAATACAAAATGTACGTTTACACACTCCCAGGAACGTCATAAATGACGGATCATCAGCTTCTACAGTTGAAGTTGGAAGTTTACATACACTAAGGTTGGAGTCATTAAAACTCGTTTTTTAACCACCACAAATTTCTTGTTTTGGCAAGTCGGTTAGGACATCAACATTGTGCATGACACAAGTCATTTTTTCCAACAATTGTTTACAGTGTCACGCCCTGACCTTAGATACCTCTGTTTTTTCTTTATATTTTGGTTAGGTCAGGGTGTGACTAGAGTGGGTATTCTAGTTTTGTTCATCTAGGGTTAGTTTTGTTCATCTAGGGTTAGTTTCGTTCATCTAGGGTTAGTTTTGTTCTTCTAGGGTTTTTGTATTTCTATTTTGGCCTGATATGGTTCCCAATCAGAGACAGCTGTTTATCGCTGAGAGAAATGTCCAAATGCCTGAAGGTACCACGTTCATCTGTACAAACAATAGTACACAAGTATAAACACCATGGGACCATGCAGCGTCATACTGCTCAGGAAGGAGACGCGTTCTGTCTCCCAGAGACGAATGTACTTTGGTGCGAAAAGTGCAAATTAATCCCAGAACAACAGCAAAGGACCTTGTGAAGATGCTGCAGGAAACAGGTACAAAAGTATCTATATCCACAGTAAAAATAGTTCTATATTGACATCACCTGAAAGGCCACTCAGCAAGGAAGAAGCCACTGCTCCAAAACCACCATAAAGAAAGCCAGATCACGGATTGCCACTGCACATGGGGATAAAGATCGTACTTTTTGGAGAAAAGTTCTCTGGTTTGATGAAACAAAAATAGAACTGTTTGGCCATAATGACCATCGTTATGTTTGGAGGAAAAAGGTGGATGCTTGCAAGCTGAAGAACAGCATCCCAACCGTGAAGCCCGGGGGTGGCAGCATCATGTTGTGGGGGTGGCAGCATCATGTTGTGAGGTTGCTGTGCTGCAGGAGGGACTGGTGCACTTCACAAAATAGATGGCATCATGCAGAGGGAGAGTTATGTGGATATATTGATGCGAACATCTCAAGACATCAGTCAGGAAGTCAAAGCTTGGTCACAAATGTCTCTTCCAAATGGACAATGACCCCAAACATCCTTCCAAAGTTGTGGCAAAATGGCTTAAGGACAACAAAGTCAAGGTATTGGAGTGGCCATCACAAAGCCCTGACCTCAATCCTATAGAAAATCTGTTGGCAGAACTGAAAAAGCACATGCGAGCAAGTAGGCCTACAAACCTGACTCAGTTACACCAGCTCTGTCAGGAGGAATGAGCCAAAATGTACACAACTTATTGTGGGAAGCATGTAGAAGGCTTCCTGAAACGTTTGTCGAAAGTTACAATTACTAAACAATTTAAAGGCAATGCTACCAAATACTAATTGAGTGTATGTACATTTCTGACCCACACTGGTAATGTGATGAAAGAAATAAAAGCTGAAATAAATCATTCTCTCTACTATTATTCTGACATTTCACATTCTTAAAATAAAGTGGTGATCCTAACTGACTTAAAACAGGGAATTTTTACTCTGATTAAATGTCAGGAATTGTAAAAAACAGAGTTTAAATCTACTTGGCTAAGGTGTATGTAAACTTCCAACTTCAACTTTCACACATCTATATGGCTGGGCGGGGCGGGGGTGGAGCCAGAGACAGCAGTGGGGACAAACTGTAGAACCCAGTTCCTACATTTGAAAATAAAACTGTATTTTATCAAACAAAACTATGCTAGATTTTATCCCTGGAACCCTCAGAATGAAAAATCAGAGCAAGATTACAGAATGTAAGTACATTATATACCTTCAGAGGTGAATGTATCAAACCAGTTGCCGTGGTAGTGGCTAGTGCACTCTCCGTAATAAACAATAGCATGGCATTCTTTCACTCTAATAGCTACTGTAAATTGGACATTTAACGTCACGTTAGCGCATGTTAGCAATAACCGCCGCGTGAATAGGGACACCGATCCAGTAGAGATTTAAATAGATAGTAGAATTCTAAATGATACTTTCATTCATTTGTAAGACCTTCAGACGAGTCCGGTGACACTTGTGAGTGGTCATTATTAGTTTTTATGCGAAAACTTTCTGATGATGATTTTTGGGGAATTCTCTGACAAACACCGCAGTAGCTCGGCAACCATGCGGACGGCCGACATACGGTGGACCGAGACGGAGAAATAAACGTATATCTCTGTCTCTATACCAACGTTATAAGGACAATGTTTGTTTGTTAGTTGTTGGTTTGAGAGTTCACCCAGATTAAGGGAGGGGAGACGCTGTTTAAATGGTGAGTTCACCCAGATTAAGGGAGGGGAGACGCTGTTTAAATGGTGAGTTCACCCAGATTAAGGGAGGGGAGACGCTGTTTAAATGGTGAGTTCACCCAGATTAAGGGAGGAGAGACGCTGTTTAAATGGTGAGTTCACCCAGATTAAGGGAGGGGAGACGCTGTTTAAATGGTGAGTTCACCCAGATTAAGGGAGGGGAGACGCTGTTTAAATGGTGAGTTCACCCAGATTAAGGGAGGGGAGACGCTGTTTAAATGGTGAGTTCACCCAGATTAAGGGAGGAGAGACGCTGTTTAAATGGTGAGTTCACCCAGATTAAGGGAGGAGAGACGCTGTTTAAATGGTGAGTTCATCCAGATTAAGGGAGGGGAGACGCTGTTTAAATGGTGAGTTCACCCAGATTAAGGGAGGAGAGACGCTGTTTAAATGGTGAGTTCACCCAGATTAAGGGAGGGGAGACGCTGTTTAAATGGTGAGTTCACCCAGATTAAGGGAGGGGAGACGCTGTTTAAATGGTGAGTTCACCCAGATTAAGGGAGGAGAGACGCTGTTTAAATGGTGAGTTCACCCAGATTAAGGGAGGGGAGATGCTGTTTAAATGGTGAGTGCACCCAGATTAAGGGAGGAGAGACGCTGTTTAAATGGAGAGTTCACCCAGATTAAGGGAGGGGAGACGCTGTTTAAATGGTGAGTTCACCCAGATTAAGGGAGGGGAGATGCTGTTTAAATGGTGAGTGCACCCAGATTAAGGGAGGAGAGACGCTGTTTAAATAGAGAGTTCACCCAGATTAAGGGAGGGGAGACGCTGTTTAAATGGTGAGTTCACCCAGATTAAGGGAGGGGAGACGCTGTTTAAATGGTGAGTTAACCCAAAATCCAACAAAAAATCAAATAAAAATCTCATTTTATTTGTCACATGCTTCGTCAACAACAGGTGTAGACTAACAGTGAAATGCTTCGTCAACAACAGGTGTAGACTAACAGTGAAATGCTTCGTCAACAACAGGTGTAGACTAACAGTGAAATGCTTCGTCAACAACAGGTGTAGACTAACAGTGAAATTCTTCGTCAACAACAGGTGTAGACTAACAGTGAAATGCTTCGTCAACAACAGGTGTAGACTAACAGTGAAATTCTTCGTCAACAACAGGTGTAGACTAACAGTGAAATGCTTCGTCAACAACAGGTGTAGACTAGCAGTGAAATGCTTCGTCAACAACAGGTGTAGACTGACAGTAAAATGCTTCGTCAACAACAGGTGTAGACTGACAGTAAAATGCTTACTTACAGGCCCTTCCCAACAATGCGCAGAGGAAAAAATAGAAATCATTAAAAAAAATATTAACACAAGGAATAAATACACAATGAGCAACAATTACTAGGCTATATACAATAAATACACAATGAGTAGCGATTACCAGGCTATATACAATAAATACACAATGAATAGCAATTACTAGGCTATATACAATAAATACACAATGAGTAGCGGTTACTAGGCTATATACAATAATACACAATGAGCAACAATTACCAGGCTATATACAATAAATACACAATGAGTAGCGATTACTAGGCTATATACAATAAATATACAATGAGTAACGATAACTTGTCTATATATACACGGGGTACCAGTATCGAGTCCATGCGCAGAGATATGTGGGGATACTGTGTTATTCCCTCTACGGGGCAATTATTTTTGGCCAAAGCAAAACAAATCTCACTGCCCTTTTCAATATCATTTTATTAAATCCCCAATCTTCTATGGAAGAATACCTGTGATATGCCTGTGCGCAGTATACCTGAAGCATAAATCCTAGTCATTACAGCAGTCCTTTGTACACTGTCTGGATTTGTGATGCAATGGTTTTCCTTTTCACTTTCCATCAACACAAAGAGTGAGTGTTAATATATTCTCACTGCTGGAGAATGTTCTAAGATGAGAAGAGGTGGAATAAAAAAATAAATCACAAATTGACCTACCATCCTACCATCATCCCTGGTGCAGGGTACAAGCTATACTGGTGGCGTGCAGGATGGAGAGAGAGGAAATGAAAAAGAGTGTGTAGGGGAGGGGCAGAGAGAGACAGAGGGGGGAGAGACAGAGGGGGGGGGGGGGGGGAGAGAGGGGGAGAGAGAGGTGGGAGAGAGAGAGGGGGGGGGAAACCAGCCACAAAACTACCAGAGAGAGAGATATGTAGAGAGAGGAAATGAAAAAGAGTGTATGTGTAGGAGAGGGGGAGAGAGAGAGAGAGAGAGAGGGGGGGGGAGAGAGAGAGAGGGGGGAGAGAGAGAGGGGAGAGAGAGAGAGAGAGAGAGGGGGGGGGGGAAACCAGCCACAAAACTACCAGAGAGAGAGATATGTAGAGAGAGGAAATGAAAAAGAGTGTATGTGTAGGAGAGGGGGAGAGAGAGAGAGAGAGAGGGGGGGGGGGAGAGAGAGAGAGGGGGGAGAGAGAGAGAGAGAGGGGGGAGAGAGAGAGGGGAGAGAGAGAGAGAGAGAGGGGGGGGGGAAACCAGCCACAAAACTACCAGAGAGAGAGATATGTAGAGAGAGGAAATGAAAAAGAGTGTATGTGTAGGAGAGGGGGAGAGAGAGAGAGAGAGAGGGGGGGGGGGGGAGAGAGAGAGAGACCCATCCACAAACTACCAGGTGTGAAACAGGGAAGAGACTCAGGAGGTATGCTAATTTGGTATAGAGGAGACCTAACCCACTTTTAAATTAGTCAAAACAGGAACATTTTACATCTGGCTAGAAATGAATAAGGAAATGATCTCAACAGAGATAAATGTCCCTGTGTGCTACCTATATCCCCCCAATATAACCCCCATACTTTAACGATGACAGGCACTCCATCCTACAGAACTGGACAAGAACCCGATACCCTCAGCACACAGGGGGACAAACACCTGCCTGGACGTGACAGAATTCCCTCCCCTATATTCCACCCTAGACACAACCACGACAACATAACCAACAAAAATGGGTCAGAACTCCTGCAGCTTTGTCGGACGCTGGGTATGTACATAGTCAATGGTAGGCTTCGAGGGGACTCATATATGGTAGGTACACCTATAGCTCATCTCTTGGCAGTAGTTCTGTAGACTACTTTATCACTGACCTCAACCCAGAGTCTCTCAGAGCGTTCACAGTCAGCCCACTGACACCCCTATCAGACCACAGCAAAATCACAGTCTACTGGAACAGAGCAATACTCAGTCATGAGGCAACAAAGCCAAATTAACTGAATAATATTAAGAAATGCTATAAGATGGAAGGAAAGTAGAGTGGAAACCTACCAAAAAACAATTAGGCAAAAACTCAACAGGTCCGTTGCTGTTGTTCTGGGATTGATTTGCACTTTTCGCACCAAAGTATGTTCATCTCTAGGAGACAGAACGCGTCTCCTTCCTGAGCGGTATGACAGCTGCATGGTCCCATAGTGTTTATACTTGCGTACTATTGTTTGTACAGATGAACGTGGTACCTTCAGGCGTTTGGAAATTGCTCCCAAGGATTAAACAGACTTGAGGTCTACAATTTTTTTCTGAGGTCTTTGCTGATATCTTTTGATTTTCTAACGATGTCAAGCAAAGAGGCACTGAGTTTGAAGGTAGGCCTTGAAATACATCAGTGTATGTAAACTTCTGACTTGAACTGTAAGTTTGATAAATCCAGAGTATGCACCACACCGAAGGCACTGAAACTTCCTCTGCAACGCAAAGCTCAAAGGCAAACGCAGCGTTTCATTGGACGTTAATGTAATTCTGGTGTACCAAAATGCAATGACGCTGTCGGTGTGATCGAAGCGTAAGCAAGCTGGTTCTGGGACAGCAACACAATCAGACCCAACCAAATCATGACAAAATAAAAATATAATTACTTGACACATTGGAGAGAATTAACAAAAAAACAGAGCAAACTAGAATGCTATTTGGCCCTAAACAGAGAGTACACAGTGGCAGAATACCTAACCACTGCGACTGACCCAAAATGAAGGAAAGCTTGGACAATGTACAGACTCAGTGAGCATAGCCTTGCTATTGAGAAAGGCCGCCGTAGGCAGACATGGCTCTCAAGAGAAGACAGGCTATGTGCTCACTGCCCACAAAATGAGGTGGAAACTGAGCTGCACTTCCTAACCTCCTGCCAAATGTATGACCATATTAGAGACACCTATTTCCCTTAGAATACACAGACGATTAAAGAATTTGAAAACAAATCCAATTTTGATAAACTCCCATATCTACTGGGTGAAATACCACAGTGTGCCATCAGAGCAGCAAGATATGTGACCCGTTGCCACAAGAAAAGGGCAACCAGTGAAGAACAAACACCACTGTTAATACAACCCATATTTATGTTATTTATTTTCTCTTTTGATAGAGACAGAGAGAGAAAGAGAGAGACTCTTTTCAACCCCTGAGTTCCATCTTTATTCATTTATTAACACAATACAACCCAGGCAATATGATCTATACTTTTCATTTCTTTCTACAGTACTGCTGTAGCAGAGGCACACTGAGATCACAGCATATCATAATGATTCCCACATAATGATAAAGCCTAGTCATCCCCCGTAGCTTTGAGCAGAATGGCTTTAGCACCACTTCCAGAGTCCACTTCCCAGCTAGCACATTTGGTTTCTTGGAAGTTGTGGTACGTACGTTTTTGGTTCTCCATTGGTTTTGGGAATTAAGCCAATAAGTTTCCTTACCAGTAAAATGGAAAGTTTTCTAAACGTTCTGGGAACGGAAGCACAGATGTTGCCTGGAACGTACATTTTTAGGTTGCAGGGAGGTTCTGAGAATGTTTTACTCTGGATTCCTGACATTTTTCCTGGGAGGTTTTATGAACGTTCTGAGAATGGAAATTATAGGTCAGGGGTATTAAACTCTTACACTATGAGGCCCGAAGCCTGCTGGTTTTCTGTTCTACCTGGTAATGAATTGAACCCACCTGGTGTCCCAGGTCTAAATCAGTCCCTGATTAGAGGGGAATCACCCACCTGGTGTCCCAGTTCTAAATCAGTCCCTGATTAGAGGGGAATCACCCACCTGGTGTCCCAGGTTTAAATCAGTCCCTGATTAGAGGGGAATCACCCACCTGGTGTCCCAGGTTTAAATCAGTCCCTGATTAGAAGGGAACAATAACAAAACACAGTGGCTTTGACGTCCAGAGTTGAGTTTGAGGGTTATTTGAAGGTAACTATTTATTTAAAAAATACCCTTATAACATATTTTAATACCCAGGTAAGTTGACTGAGAACACCTCATTTACAGCAGCAACCTGGGTAATAGTTACAAAGGAAGGAAGGATGAAAGAGACAATTAGAAGCTGGGGATGAATAGCTTCTATCTCCAGGCCATCAGACTGATAAACAGCTTTTAATATCCAGACCATCAGACTGATAAACATCTTTTATCTCCAGACCTCTCTCCCAGCTCTGATCACATTGGGGAGACACTGCTCATCGCTTCGCCCTCAACTTCCGGATTTGTCTGCGTCATGTGCTGTTTGTTGCTACTTGGCAACAAGTTTACTCTACCCAAATTTTCATCTTTTACTTTTTATACCAACATTGTTTTTTTTTTCTCTCGTTCTACTTTTGTCCTTCGGACACTCTGTCTGGACATGGTTAGTCAGGACCTCCACCAGACGAAAAAAAAGTTAAGTAGTGACATTAACACTATGCCTTCTAATTGCAGTCGCTGTACTCATATACAGGAGAACTATCACCTTATGGTGAGGAAGCACAGCTTCAGATGCAATCGTTAGGCAAGGTCAATTTAAGTGTAGGAAAGGATGAAACAGCGTCTGTGCCACCAGTAAATACTGATAGTAGTATAAATCCCCCTGGCACAGTCCCCGCAGCCTGACAGATTTCTCACGGCTTCTGGAAAGAAATGCTTTGGGCATGCTCAACCGGTGTCGCTCATTCAACCGATAGAAACTTTCAACCCCATTAAGCAGCGAGTTGGAGTTGGTGTCGGAGTCAGAGGCCGAGCCGTCTCTGGTCTCTACTTCTCCCGTTACGGGGTCTGAGACGCCGACGCCTCCCACCATTAGCTCTGACAAATTGAAAACCCATTAGCGACTCCATAACCCGCAGTATTAGAATAAAAAAATATTCAACCAGCGATCATACACTGTTTACCAGGGGGAAGGACTACTGACGTAAAGGCTAATCTCAATATGGAGCTGGCTAAGGCTAAAACTGGCGAGGTATAGGGTTATATATATGCTTATCCACGTCAGCACCAGCGATGTTAGGATGGAACAGTCAGAGGTCACCAAGCGCAACATGGTTTTAGCGTATAAATCAGCTAGAAAGATGTCTCGGCATCGAGTAATTGTCTCTGGCCCCCTCCTAGTTAGGGGGAGTGATGAGCTCTATAGCGGTGCCTCAACTTAATCGTTGGTTGAAAATTACCCTCCCAAAAGATGGAATTTGTAGATAATTGGCCTTCTTTCTGCGACTCACCCACAAACAGGACAAAGCCTGGCTTGCTGAGGAGTGACGGACTCCATCCTAGCTGGAGGGATGCTCTCATCTTATCTATGAACATAGAGACAGAGGGTTCTAACTCCTCTAGCTCCACAATGAAATAGGGTGCAGGCCAGGCAGCAGGCTGTTAGCCACCCTGCTACCTTATTGGAGTCTGCCACCAGCACAGTCAGTGTAATCAGCTCAGCTATCCCCATTGGGACCGTGTCTGTGCCTCGATCTGGGTTGGGCAAAACTAAACATGGCGGTGTTCGCCTTAGCAATCTCACTGGAATAAAGACCTCCATTCCTGTCATTATTGAAAGAGATTGTAATACCTCACATCTCAAAATAGGGCTACTTAATGTTAGATCCCTCACTTCCAAGGCAGTTATAGTCAATTAACTAATCACTGATCATAATCTTGATGTGCCTGGCCAGAATGAAACATGGTTCAAGCCTGATGAATTTACTGTTTTAAATAGGCCTCTCCTCCTGGTTATACTAGTGACCGCTTATCCAAAGGTGTTGCTAATGTTTACGATAGTAAATTTAAATTTACAAAAAAAGAAAAAAAAAAGACTGCGTTTTCATATTTGGAGTTTCTAGTCATGAAATCTATGCAGCCTACTCAATCACCTCTTATAGCTACTGTTTACCTCTTGGGCCACATACAGCGTTGCTCAGTGAGTTCCCTGAATTCCTATCAAACCTTGTAGTCATGGCAGATAATATTCACATTTTTGGTGACTTTAATATTCACATGAGAAAGTCCACAGACCCACTCCAAAAGGCTTTCGGAGCCATCATCGAGGTCTCCAGACCTACTCATTGCCACAGTCATACCAGGGATCTAAATGTTGTTCCGCATAATCCAGGACTATCGGACCACCATTTTATTACGTTTGCAACCACAACAAATAATCTGTTTAGACCCCAACCAAGAATCATCAAAAGCTGTGCTATAAATTCTCAGACAACCCAAAGATTCCTAGATGCCCTTCCAGACTCCCTCCAGTTTGGATGAAAAGCATGCCCAGAGTAAATTGCCTGCTACTCAGGCCCAGAAGCTAGAATATGCATATAATTGGTCGATTGGGATAGAAAACACTCTGAAGTTTCCAAAACTGTTAAAATAATGTCTATGAGTATAACAGAACACATATGGCAGGCAGAAACCTGAGAAAAATCCAACCAGGAAGTGGGAATTTTGAGGTTTGTAGTATTTTAAGTGAATGCCTATCCAGTATCCAGTGTCTGTGAGGTCAGATTGCACTTCCTAAGGCTTCCAGTAGATGTCAACAGTCTTTAGAAGTTGTTCCAGGCTTCTATTGGGAAAGGGGAGAGAATAAGACCACTCAGAGTAAGTGGCTCAGCTGAAAGCCATGAGTTGTTTATTGCGTGTGGCCGTGAGCGCGACGTTCGTTCTATTTCCTTTCTAATGAAAACAGTATTGTCTGGGTTGAAATATTATTGAATATTTATGATAAAAAGATCCTAAGGATTGATTATAAACATAATAAACATCGTTTGACATGTTTCTACGAACTTTGATAGAACTTTTTTGACTTTTCGTCTGGATGTTGTGAGAGCGCTTTGTGCCTTTGGATTACTGAACTAAACGCGCGAACAAAACAGAGGTATTTGGAAATAAAGAGGGAATTTATTGATCAAAACAAACATTTATTGTGTAACATGGAGTCCTGGGAGTGCAACCAGATGAAGATCATTAATTGAACTTTGTAAGGTATAGGGGGCAGCATTTTCCCTTTTGGATAAATAGCGTGCCCAATTTCAACGTCCTGCTACTCATGCCAGGAATATAAGATATGCATATTATTAGTAGATTTGGATAAAAAACACTCTGAAGTTTCTAAAAATGTTTGAATCATGTCTATGAGCATAACAGAACTTATGTAGCAGGCACAACCCAGAGGACTAACCGTTCAGAATTTTTTTTCTTTCTTTTTGGTCTCTGTCTGTTCACTCACTCATTGGCAAATTATATTTCTTAGGAACCTGTTTTCAGTTCCTACCGCTTCCACTGGATGTCACCAGTCTTTGGAATTTGGGTGAGGTTATTCATTTGTGCAATGAATAAGTAGGCCATCTAGGAACTGGGTAACACTGTTGAGAGTGTGCAAGACGTGAAAAGTAGCGTTGGTTTGTTGTCTTCCTGTATTGAACACAGACAGACCCATCTACAATTGGATTGATTATTAACGTTCAAAAATACCTAAAAGTTGTATTACAAAAGTAGTTTGAAATATTTTGGCAAAGTTCATAGGCAACTGACGTTGCGTTTTTGGAAGTCCTTTTTTTCTGGATCAAACACGTCAAATAAATAGACATTTGGATATACAGTGGGGAGAACAAGTATTTGATACTCTGCCAATTTTGCAGGCTTTCCTACTTACAAAGCATGCAGAGGTCTGTAATTGTTATAATAGGTACACTTCAACTGTGAGAGACGGAATCTAAACCAAAATCCAGAAAATCACATTGTATGATTTTTAAGTAATTAATTTGCATTTTAGAAGACAAATAATGTACAATAAATGTTTCAGTCAGGTTTTAGTCAGGTTTTCGACCCCATCGTTTGAGACTGCACTCGTGAAGGTGGTAAATTATATTTTAATGGCATCAGACCAGGGCTCTGAAACTGTCCTCGTGCTCCTTGACCGTAGTGTTGCTTTTGACACCATCAATCACCACATTATTTTGGAGAGATTGGAAACCCAAATTGGTCTACACGGACAAGTTCTTGCCTGGTTTAGATCTTATCTGTCGGAAAGATATCAGTTCGTCTCTGTGGATGGTTTTGTCCTCTGACAAATCAATTATACGTTTCGCCGTTCCTCAAGGTGCTGGTTGAGGACCACTATTGTTTTCACTATGTATTCTACCTCTTGGGGATGTAATTCGAAAACATAATGTTAACTTTCACTGCTATGCGGATGACACATAGCTGTACATTTCAATGAAACATGGTGAAGCCCCAAAATTGCCCTTGCTAGAAGCCTGCTTTTCAGACATAAGGAAGTGGATGGTTGCAAACTTTCTACTTTTAAACTCGGACAAAACAGAGATGCTTGTTCTAGGTCCCAACAAACAAAGAGATCTGCTGTTGGATCTGACAAGTCATCGTGATGGTTGCATAGTCGTCTCAAATAAAACTGTGAAGGACCTCGGCATTAAATCCGCATTACACTAGACCCTGATCTCTCTTTTGACAAACAATAACTTTTCAAGGACAGCTTTTTTCCATCTTCGTAACATTGAATCTAAATATTTTCTTTTTGTAAAAAAAATTATGTTTTTGTCACTTCTAGATTAGACTACTGCAATAATCTACTCTCTGGCTACCCCGGCACAAATTAAAATGAAGTTAGTGCTAAACACGGCTGCTAGAATCCTGACTAGATCCCAGAAATGTGATCATATTACTCCAGTGCCTCTCTACACTGGCTTCCTGTTAAAGTAAGGGCTGATTTCAAGGTTTTATTGCTAACCTACAAAGCATTACATGGGCCTGCTCCTACTTATCTCTCTGATTTGGCCTGCTGTACATACCTACACGTACGCTACGGTCACAAGACGCAGGCCTCCTTATTGTCCCTAGAATTTCTAAGCAAACAGCTGGAGGCAGGGCTTTCTCCTATAGAGCTCCATTTTTATGGAAGGGCCTGCCTACCCATGTGAGAGACGCAGACTCGGTCTCAACTTTTAAGTCTTTACTGAAGACTCATCTCTTCAGTGGGTCATATGATTGAGTGTAGTCTGGCCTGGTGTGTGAAGGTGAACGGCAAGGCACCGGAGTGATGAACTCCATTGCTGTCTTTGCCTGGCCGGCTCCCCTCTCTCCACTGGGATTCTCTGCCTCTGACCCTATTACAGGGGCTGAGTCATTGGCTTACTGGTGCTCTTCCATGCCGTCCCTAGGAGGGGTGTGTCACTTGAGTGGTTTGAGTCACTGATATGATCTTCCTGTCCGGTTTTGTGCCCCTATGTGCTCGTGCGGTGGAGATCTTCATGGGCTATACTCAGCCTTGTCTTTAGGGCAGTAAGTTCTGTTGATATCCCTCTAGTGTTGTGGGGGCTGTGCTTTGGCAAAGTGGGTGGGGTTATATCCTGCCTGGTTGGCCCTGTCCGGTGGTACCGTCGAACGGGCCACAGTGTCCCCCGACCCACCCCTGTCTCAGTCTCCAGTATCTATGCTGCAATAGTTTGTGTCGGGGGGTAGGGTCAGTCTGTTTATATATGGTGTAATTCTCCCTTCTTATCTGGTATCCTGTGTGAATTTTAAGTATGCTCCCTCTAATTCTCTCTCTGTCCCTCCCTTCACGGAGGACCTGAGCCCTAGGACCATGCCTCAGGACGACCTAGCCTGATGAGTCCTGGCTGTCCCCAATCCACCTGGTCGTGCTGCTGTTACAGTTTCAACTGTTCTGCCTGCGGCTAGGGAACCCTGAGCTGTTCACCGGACATGCTACCTTGTCTCAGACCTGCTGTTTTCGAGTCTCTCTCTCTACCGCACATGCTGTCTCGACCACTGAATGCTATGAAAAGCCAACTGACATTTAATCCTGAGGTACTGACCTGTTGCACCCTCTACAACCACTGTGATTATTATGGCCACGTACTGTTATAATCTCCACCTGGCACAGACAGAAAAAGACTGGCCACCCCTAAGAGCCTGGTTCCTCTCTAGGTTTCTTCCTAGGTTCCTGCTTCTACATTTGCATTGCTTGCTGTTTGGGGTTTTAGGCTGGTTTCTGTACAGCACATTGTGACATCTGCTGATGTAAGAAGGGCTTTAAAATGACATTTGATTGATTGATTGATTGATTGAGGGACAGATTGGGAATTTAGCCAGGAAACCAGGGTTAACACTCCTACTCTTATGATAAGTACCATGGGATCCTTAGTGATCACAGAGAGCCAGGACACCCATGTAACTTCCCATCTGTAAAGACGGCAATGTCCCCAATCACTGCCCTGGGGTATTGGGATTTTTTTTTTAATCAGAGGAAAAAGTGCTACTGGCCTTCCAACACCACGTTTGCAGATTTTTTTTATTTTTTTAGGTTCCTTAAATGTGCTGAGAATGTTCCAAAGACAAGCAACTATCCTACACCATTCCCGAGTAGACTGTATACATAATAACCATAGGACAACCACACTCTAAGAAACCTATGGATCTCAGAAGGTTATGTGCTAGCTGAGTGTGCTCTGTCTGGCTACTGGAAAGAAAAAGAGAGGATCATTCTCAGCAACTGTCGGGAGCTGTATCACACTCTCCTCTTCATGGTACATTGCCATGGAAATGTACAGAGCATTGTTGTTTCTAAGAGTTAGAAACGGCAGTCCTATAAACCCTAGTATATGATTAAATCAAATCGAAGTTTATTTGGCACGTGAAATGCTTACTTACAGGCTCTAACCAATAGTGTGAAACAAAATGTGTGTGTGTGTGTGTGTGTGTGTGTGTGTGTGTGTAGATAAAGAAATAAAACTACAGAAAAAAAATACATTTGAATAAGGGAGAGAAAGAAGGAGAGAGACAGACAGAGGACGGTAGGTAAGGACAGGACAGGGGAGGAGAGAGAGTAGGGGGGAGCGATGGAATGACAGAGATGAAAGAGGGAGGGAAATGTTGTGTACGATGTGTATGCATGTGATGAAACTGCAGTTTAGTGCTGACATGGCTCCAGTGTTATCCTATGGGACATGTCTGTCTGATAGATCTGCTGTTACGCTATAGGCTAGACAGGTAATGACAGACGAACACACACACACACACACTGCTGTCACCACGGGGTAGCTAGAGTACTGACAGAACCATAGATGAATAGATGGCCCCATCCCATTGCCATGACAGCAGAAACAGGGAGAGGTCCGGGTAATGAAGGTTGCCACATTGCCTCCACAGCTTGGGGGAGATGAGATTAACCCCCTCCTTTCAGTTCCTACTTCTTTCCCTCCTTCTTTCACCTCTGTCATTCCATCGCTCCCTCCTACTCTCTCTCCTCCCCTGTCTTTCCTTCCTTCCCTACCTTCCTCTGTCTCTCTCTCCTTCTTTCCCTCCCTCTCCTCTGTCATTCCATCGCTCCCTCCTACTCTCTCTCCTCCCCTGTCTTTCCTTCCTTCCCTACCTTCCTCTGTCATTCCATCGCTCCCTCCTACTCTTTCCTCCCATATCCTTCCTTCCCTCCCTCCCTCTGTCTGTTTCTCTCTCTCCTTCCCTCCCTCCCTCTGTCTGTTTCTCTCTCCTTCCTTCCCTCCCTCTGTCTGTTTCTCTCTCTCCTTCTTTCCCTATTTGCATCGTTCCAATCTGTTGCTCTGTCATCCCTCCTTTACCTCCTTTCCTTCTGCCACTCTCCTTCAGTCCTCCTACTTTTCCCTCCCTCCTTCTATCCTGTGTGACTCTCTCCTTTATCTTCTGCCACTCTCCTTCAGTCCTCCTACTTTTCCCTCCCTCCTTCTATCCTGTGTGACTCTCTCCTTTATCTTCTGTCTGTCTCCTACCCATCCCTCTTTGCCCTCCTTCTCTCCCTCCTTCTCTCCCTCCTCCTCTCCCTCCTTCTCTCCCTCCTTCTCTCCCTCCTTCTCTCCCTCCTCCTCTCCCTCCTTCACTCCCTCCTCCTTTGTCTCACCAGTGGTGTAAAGTACTTAAGTAAAAAAATACTTTAAAGTACTAATTACGTTTTTTTCTGCGATATCTGTACTTTATAATAATATTTTTTTACTACTTTTACTCTATTACATTCCTAAAGAATATATGTACTTTTTACTTCAAACATTTTCCCTGACACCCAAAAGTACTCCTTACATTTCTAATGCTTAGCAGAACAGGAAAATGGTCCAATTCCCCCACTTATCAAGAGAACATCCCTGGTCGGCCTTACTGCCTCTTATCTGGCAGACTCACTAAACAGAGATGCTTCGTTTGTACATTTTATCTGAGTGTTGGAGTATGCCCCTGGCTGTCCTTAAAAAAAAAAAAAAAAAATTAAATGTGCCGTCTGATTTAATTAATATATATAAAATGTGAAATTATTTTTACTTTGATACTTACGTATATTTAAAACCAAATACTTTTAACTCAAGTAGTATTTTGCTGGGTGACTTTCACTTTTACTTGAGTCATTTTCTATTAACATATCTATACTTTCACTTAAGTATGACAGTTGGGTTCTTTTACCAACACTGTGTCTGTCTTTCACCTCTCTGTTCGGTGTAACATCTCCCATTTTCCAGATTATCGATCCTGCCGTTCCTCTCTGTAAATGATGATCCAGATTATCGATCCTGCCGTTCCTCTCTGTAAATGTTGTTCCAGATTATCGATCCTGCCGTTCCTCTCTGTAAATGATGATCCAGATTATCGATCCTGACGTTCCTCTCTGTAAATGTTGTTCCGGATTATCGATCCTGACGTTCCTCTCTGTAAATGTTGTTCCGGATTATCGATCCTGCCGTTCCTCTCTGTAAATGATGTTCCAGATTATTGATCCTGACGTTCCTCTCTGTAAACGATGTTCCAGATTATCGATCCTGCTGTTCCTCTCTGTAAATGATGTTCCAGATTATCGATCCTGCCGTTCCTCTCTGTAAATGATGATCCAGATTATCGATCCTGACGTTCCTCTCTGTAAACGATGTTCCAGATTATCGATCCTGCTGTTCCTCTCTGTAAATGATGTTCCAGATTATCGATCCTGTCGTTCCTCTCTGTAAATGTTGTTCCAGATTATCGATCCTGCCGTTCCTCTCTGTAAATGTTGTTCCAGATTATCGATCCTGCCGTTCCTCTCTGTAAATGATGTTCTAGATTATTGATGCCCAACCTGTCACAACTTCCACCGAAGTTGGTCCCTCTCCTTGTTCGGGCGGTGTTTGGCGGTCGAGGTCACCGGTTTTCTCGCCGCCACCGATACACTTTTCATTTTCCATTTGTTTTGTCTTCATTGTACACACCTGGTTTCCATTCCCATAATTATATGTTCCTTATTTAACCCTCTGGTTCCCCCGTGGTTTTGTGCGTGTTTGTTCGTTGTAAATTGGTCTGTGGTTTGTGAGCTTGATTATTTTCCTTCTTGGAATATTGGTTGTTTTGAGTAAAGTTACATGAATTACTCATCTCTGTGTACTGCGCCTGACTCCGCCTTACCTGCTACACCTAGACGCCTTACACATCCTGCCGTTCCCCTCTGTAAATGATGTTCCAGATTATCGATCCCCAGACTGCAGTCAGTGGTACCTTTTCTCATTCAAGATCACTTTCTGAGATTTTTCTTTACATGACTAATGCAACATTAGCCTATTAAATAGTTCTGTAGCAATGTGGATTGTACAGTCAGCTATAGGCCCAATACATTATCAATGCATATTGGCTTTGCTTGAATTACCCTGACAATGTTGTTCTTCTCAGAACAAATTATAATTCAGAATTTTAGGTATACGATCACACTGGTAATACATGTATATACGTTTGTTGTATTTTATAGCTTAAAAGCCTAAAAGTGTTGAAGTGTTGACAGTGCTGAATAACAACTAAGACATGAACATACACTACTGGTCAAAAGTTTGGGGTCACCTAGAAATGTCTTTGTGTCACGTTCGTTGTATGGAGGAGACCGAGGCGCAGCGTGAGATGAATACATCCTCTTTAACAAGACGAAGAACACTTGAAGAACACTTAAACAAACTTACAAAAACAACAACACGAACATGGCGCTATATATGATAAGTATACACACAGGCAACTGACACACAGAAAATAACCCACGAAATACCCAAGGAATATGGCTGCCTAAATATGGTTCCCAATCAGAGACAACGATAAACAGCTGCCTCTAATTGAGAACCAATCTAGGCAACCATAGACATACATAAACAACCTAGACTAGTAAACACCCATAGACATACAAAACCCCTAGACAGGCCCAAAAACACATACATCACCCATGTCACACCCTGACCTAACCAAAACAATAAAGAAAACAAAGAATACTAAGGTCAGGGAGTGACACCTTGTTTTTGAAAGAAAATCATTATTTTTTGTCCATTTAAAATAACATCAAATTGATAAGAAATACAATGCAGACATTGTTAATGTTGTAAATAAGGATTTGTAGCTGGAAACGGCTGATTTGTTATGGAATATCTACACAGACGTAAAATACACACTACAGTTTTGGGTCACTTTGAAATATCCTTGTTTTTTAAATATTTTATTATTATTTATTTGTTTCATTTGAAATACAGTGTGGACATTGTTAATGTTGTAAATGACTATTGTAGCTGGAAACATATATATATTTTTTTATGGAATATCTACATAGGCGTACGGCATCACTCCATCACACAGGCATCACTCCTGTGTTCCAATGGCACGTTGTGTTAGCTAATCTAAGTTGATCATTTTAAAAGGATAATTGATCATTAGAAAACCCTTTTGCAATTATGTTAGCACAACTGAAAACTGTTGTTCTGATTAAAGAAGCAATAAAACTGTCTTTCTTTAAACTAGTTGAGTATCTGGAGCATCACCATTTGTGGGTTCGATTACAGGCTCAAAATGGCCAGAAACAAATAACTTTCTTCTGAAACTCGTCAGTCTATTCTTGTTCTGAGAAATTGCCAAGAAACTGAAGATCTCGTACAACACTGTGTACTATTCTCTTCACAGAACGGCACAAACGGGCTCTAACCAGAATAGAAAGAGGAGTGGGAGGCCCCGGTGCACAACTGAGTAAAGGGACAAGTACATTAGCGTGTGTCATTTGAGAAACAGAATCCTCAAGTCCTCAACCTGGCAGCTTCTTTAAATAGTACCCGCAAAAACACCAGTCTCAACGTCAACAGTGAAGAGGTGACTCCGGGATGCTGGCCTTCTAGACAGAGTTGCAAAGAAAAAGAAAAATCTCAGACTGGCCAATAAAAATAAAATATGAAGATGGGCAAAAGAACACAGACACTGGACAGAGGAACTCTCGTAATTACTAAGTGGGGAAAATAAACTTATAAGAACTGCATTATGACATTTAAAAAAAAAGGAGGGAAGCAGGAGAAGAAGAAGAAGAAGAAGGTTAATCAGAGGGGAATCCTAATACACTGGCAGTTTCTAAAACGAGAACGAGGTGGCATATAAAAACAATTAGTAAAGGTTTCAAATGAAATTCCTCCTTCAACAAATACATTTTTTTTTTTTGCCATGTACTGTACCACCAAGGTTAAATCATCTCTGAGGCACGTGGGTGTTTTTGGTCTGTTTGGGCAGAGCCTCGCGCTACTAGTCCCTGCCAAGTCCAAGATACCCCAGATAAGGGCCAGCAACAACAAACACCTTCCTCAGTCAATCACTGACTATGGTCAGAAAGGACGCAGAGAATGGCTTGTCATCACAGGCTGGCCTCTACAGGGAACCTGCCGCTTGTTGTTGTCCAGAACTTGTGGAATGCCAACTACACACCTCTACAGCTTTACTAGACTTATGTATTCAAACACACACACACAGACACACACACGTACACACACACACACACACACACACACACGTACACACACACACACACACAGACACACACACGTACACACACACACACACACACAGACACACACACACGTACAGACACACACACACACACACACACACAGACACACACGTACAGACACACACACACACACAGACACACACACAAACACACACACACACACACACACACACAGACACACACACAGACACACACACGTACACACACACACACACACACACACAGACACACACACACACTCGTCGTGACATTTTTAATGAGGTCCCGTAGGTCCTTGTATCAAGCCTGTTTATGTAAACATAACAAGATCGGAGGCTAAATGTATCTTCCATTCAGTGTGTGTGTGTGTGTACGTGTGTCTGTTCATTAGCAGTAGACTGATCCAAGTGCTACTTATAGCCAGCATCTCCATTGGGCCCAATGGGAACACAACAAATGAGAGGCCTGGGTACAGTGTGTGTGTGTGTGTGTGTGTGTGTGTGTGTGTGTGTGTGTGTGTGTGTACGTGTGTGTGTGTGTGTGTGTGTGTACTTATTTTCCACCATAATTTGCTAATAAATTCATAAAAAATCCTACAATGTGATTTAAAAAAAAAAAAAAATCTAATTTTGTCTGTCATAGTTGAAGTGTACCTATGATGAAAATGACAGGCCTCTCTCATCTTTTTAAGTGTGAGAACTTGCACAATTGGTGGCTGACTAAATACTTTTTGCCCCACTGTGTGTATATATATATATATATATTATAGTGGTTGTGAATAGATACACATGATTTTTTTTAGAACTGTCAAACTCATTTAATGAAGAGCCTAGTGTCTGCAGGATTTATTAAACCCTGAACAACCAGGTGAGGGGAGTTCCTTAATAATAATCAGGGACCTAGACAACCAGGTGAGGGGAGTTCCTTAATAATCAGGGACCTAGACAACCAGGTGAGGGGAGTTCCTTAATAATCAGGGACCTAGACAACCAGGTGAGGGGAGTTCCTTAATAATCAGGAACCTTAAATGCATCAATCAAGTACAAGTGGAGTGGAATAACTGCAGACACTCGGCCCTCTGTGGAATGAGTTGGACACACGTGGGTTAGAGGGTGAACATGCTAATTGAACATCATGGGAGTTTTCTGAATCTAGGTGAATAACAACAAACAATAACACTAGAACAAGTTTATAGGTCACTGGAAGGTTATAGGTCAGTGGGAGGTTATAGGTCAGTGGGAGGTTATAGGTCAGTGGGAGGTTATAAGTCACTGGAAGGTTATAGGTCACTGGAAGGTTATAGGTCACTGGAAGGTTATAGGTCACTGGAAGGTTATAGGTCACTGGAAGGTTACAGGTCACTGGGAGGTTATAGGTCACTGAGAGGTTATAGGTCACTGAGAGGTTATAGGTCACTGGAAGGTTATAGGTCACTGGGAGGTTATAGGTCACTGTAAGGTTATAGGTCACTGGAAGGTTATAGGTCACTGGAAGGTTACAGGTCACTGGGAGGTTATAGGTCACTGAGAGGTTATATGTCACTGGAAGGTTATAGGTCACTTACATTTAGAAATAGTATTACCCTCAGACTTATCCATGAACACAGAGTTTCATGGCATCTTCCGACTACAACACTGGGCCATAGTAATCTAATACACCAGAGAATAAAGCCTTTATGATGTGACCAGCTGTAACGATAGGTATTTATAGTGCTGTGCTCTAACAGCAGACCTTTCATGTTAATTAGACTGCTACAAAGGAGACCCGGTGACTGCAGCAAGAGTGTCACACCAGGTCATCTGGCCCTACTGCCTGAGGGGTGGGGGGGATCTGACTGGCTGTGATCACATACACGCACACACACACACGCACACATGCGTAACAAACACGCAACAAGAATGTCATCGCCAGGTTGTCTAACCTTTTGGTCTGTGGGTAGGCACAACTAGTCACCATAACAACGCCAAAATGCAGGACTGCCTCGTGTATTTTAATGTTGGACGGATGTATCCTCGCCACATTAGCAACCTCTGACCCCTCTCCTCTCTCTATCTCTCTCTTGCTCTCTCTCTATCCCTCTCTCTCTCTCTCTCTCTCTCTCTATTTATATCTATATATTTATATATCTATCCCTCTCCTTTCTCAATCTCTATCCTCTCTATCAATCTCCATATCCCTCTCTCTATCCCACGGTCTCTCTATCCCTCTCTCTACCCCCCTCCCTCTATTCCTCTATCTCTCTATCCCTCTATCACACTATCCCTTTATCTCTATATCCCTCTATCTCTCTATCCCACTCTCTCTCTATCCCTCTCTCTATCATCTGTCTCTCTATCCCTCTCTCTATCCCTATATCTCTCTATCCCTCTCTCTATCATCTGTCTCTCTATCCCTCTCTCTATCCCTCTGTATCTCTATCCCTCTCCTCTCAGTTCAATTCAATTCAAGAGGCATTATTGGCAAGGGAAATATAATACAAAAGTGAAATAAACTATAAAAATGAACAGTAAACATTACACTCACAGAAGTTCCAAAAGAATAAAGACATTTCAAATGTCATATTATGTGTATACAGTGTTGTAACAATGTGCAAATGGTTAAAGTACACAAGGGAAAATAAATAAGCATAAATATGGGTTGTATTTACAATGGTGTTTGTTCTCCACTGGTTGCCCTTTTCTTGCGACAACAGGTCACAAATCTTGCTGCTGTGATGGCACACTGTGGTATTTCACCCAATAGATATGGGAGTTTATCAAAATTGGGTTTATTTTCAAATTATTTGTGGGTCTGTGTAATCTGAGGCAAATATGTGTCTCTAATATGGTCATATATTGGGCAGGAGGTTAGGAAGTGCATCCCAGTTTCCACCTTATTTTGTGGGCAGTGTGCACATAGCCTGTCTTCTCTTGAGAGCCAAGTCTGCCTACGCCGTTCTTTCTCAATAGCAAGGCTATGCTCATTAAGTTTGTACATAGTCAAAGCTTTCCTTAAGTTTGGGTCAGTCAGTGTTTTACGTTGTACTCAGAGGATATTTTTGCATAATTCTGCATGCAGTCTCAATTTGGTGTTTGTCCCATTTAGTGAATTATTGGTTGGTGAGCGGACCCCAGACCTCACAACCATAAAGGGCAATGTGTTCTATAGCTGGTTCAAGTATTTTTATGTTATGTTCCTTTTGATGGCATGGAATGCCCTTCTTGCCTTGTCTCTCAGATCGTTCACAGCTTTGTGGAAGTTACCTGTGGGTTGCTGATGTTTAGGCTGAGGTATGTATAGTTTTTTGTGTGTTCTAGGGCAACGGTGTCTAGCTGGAATTTGTATTTGTGGTCCTGGCGACTGGACCTTTTTTGGAACACAATTATTTTGGTCTTACTGAGATTTACTGTCGGGGCCGAGGTCTGACAGAATCTGTGCAGAGGATCTAGGTGCTGTTGTAGGCCCTCCTTGGTTGTTGACAGAAGCACCAGATCATCAGCAAACAGTAGACATTTGACTTCAGATTCTAGTAGGGTGCTGCAGACTATTCTAGTGCCCTCACCAATTCATCGATATGTGTGTATATACACATATATATACAAATATATATATATATATATATATATATATATATGTGTGTGTGTGTGTGTACATATATATGTGTATGTGTGTTGAAGAGGGTGGGGCTTAAGCTGCATCCCTGTCTCACCCCACGAGTCTGTGGGAAGAAAAGTGTGTTTTTGCAAAATTTAAGCACATTTTAGCCGCACACTTGTTTGTGTACATGGAGTATATAATTGCATATGTTTTTCCCCCAACACCACTTTCCATCAATTTGCAAAGCAGGCCCTCATGCCAAATTGAGTCGAAAGCTTTTTAGAAGGCAACAAAGCATGAGAAGACCTTGCCTTTATTTTGGTTTGTTTGTTTGTTAATTAGGCTGTGCAGGGTGACTATGTGGTCTGTCGTATGATCATTTGGTGAAAAGCCTATTTAACATTTTCTCAGTACATTGTTTTCTCTGAGGAAATGTACGAGTCTGCGGTTAATGATAATGCAGAGGATTTTCCCAAGGTTGCTATTGACTCATATCCCACGGTAGTTATTGGGGTCAAATTTTTCTCCACTTTTGTGGATTGGGGTGATCGTCAGAGCTAAGGATGATGTTAAACAGTTTTAGCCAATTGGAAATTGTTGTCTGTATAAACGCAAAAATAAATGTCCCTTTTTCATGACCCTGTCTTTCAAAGATAATTTGTAAAATCCAAATAACTTCACAGATCTTCAATGTAAAGGGTTTAAACACTGTTTCCCATGCATGTTCAATAAACCATAAACAATTCATGAACATGCACCTGTGGAACGGTCGTTAACCTCTCTGGGATATTCCGGACGGTAGTGTCCCATCCCGCCAACAGCCAGTGAAAGTGCAGGGCGCCAAATTCAAAACAACAAAAAATGTAATAATTAAAATTACTCAAGCATACAAGTATTTTACACCATTTTAAAGATGAAATCCTCATTAATCCAGCCACAGTGTCTGATTTCAAAAAGGCTTTACAGCGAAAGTACCAAAACGATTATGTTAGGTCACCACCAAGTCACAGAAAAACACAGCCATTTTTCCAGCCAAAGAGTGGAGTCACAAAAAGCAGAAATATAGATCAAATGAATCACTAACCTTTGATGATCTTCATCAGATGACACTCATAGGACTTCATGTTACACAATACATGTGTTTTGTTTGGTAAAGTGCATATTTATATCCAAAAATCAAATTTTACATTGGAGTGTTATGTTGTAGTTCCAAAACATGCGGTGATTGTGCAGAGAGCATCAATTTACAGAAATACTCATAATAAACATTGATAAAAGATACAACTATTATACATGGAACTTTAGATACACTTCTCCTTAATGCAACCTCTGTGTCAGATTTAAAAAAAACTTTGCGGAAAAAGTATGCCATGCAATAATCTGAGTATGGCGCTCAGAGACCAAACAAGCCAAAAAGATATCCGCCATATTGTGCAGTCAACAGAAGTCAGAAATAACATTATGAATATTAACTTACCTTTGATGATCTTCATCAGAATGCACTCCAAGGAATCCCAGTTCCACAATAAATGTTTGATTTGTTCGATAAAGTTAATAATTTGTGTCCAAATAGCTCCTTTTGTTAGGGCGTTTGGTAAACAAATCCAAATGCGCGTGCAAGTCCAGCCAAAAGGTCGGACGAAAAGTTCAAAAGTTATATTACAGGTCATAGAAACATGTCAAACGAAGTATAGAATCAATCTTTAGGATGTTTCTCATAAATCTTCAATAATGTTCCAACCGGAGAATTCCTTTATCTGTAGAAAAGCAAGCCAACTTTCACAGGACCACGCGTCAATCTGCCAGACACTCAATCCCCTCTCATTCGGCCCCCCTTCACAGTAGAAGCATCAAACAAGGTTCAAACGACTGTTGACATGTAATGGAAGCCTTAGGAAGTGCAACATGACCAATATCCCACTGTATCTTCGATAGGCTAAGAGTTAAAAACCTACAAACCTCAGATTTCCAACTTCCTTGTTGGATTTTTCTCAGGCTTTTGCCTGCCATATGAGTTCTGTTATACTCAAAGACATCATTCAAACTTTCTTAGAAACTTCAGTGTTTTCTATCCAAATTATTGGATAAAATTATATGCATATTCTAGCTTTTATGGCTGAGTAGCAGGCAGTTTACTCTGGGCACCTAATTTATCCAAGCTACTCAATACTGCTCCCCAGTCACCAAGAAGTTAAGACACTAACAGCTTACAGACGGTAGGCAATTAAGGTCACAGTTATGAAAACGTAGGACACTAAAGACGCATTTCTACTGAGTCTGAAAAACACCAAGAGAAAGATGCCCGGGGTCCCTGCTCTTCTGTGTGAATGTACCTTAGGCATGATGTAAGGAGGCATGAGGACTGCAGATGTGGCCAGGGCAATACATTGCAATGTCTGTACTGTGAGACGCCTAAGACAGCGCTACAGGGAGACAGGAAGGACAGCTGATCGTCCATGCAGTGGCAGATCAGGTGTAACAACACCTGCACAGGATCGGTACATCCGAACATCACACCTGCGGGACAGGTACAGGATGTCAACAACAACTGCCCGAGTTACACCAGGAATGCACAATCCCTCCATTAGTGCTCAGACTGTCCACAGTAGGATGAGAGAGGCTGGACTGAAGGCTTGTAGGCCTGTTGTCACCGGCAACGCTGGGCACAAAACTACCAGACAGGATTGGCAAAAAGTGTTCTTCACTGACGATTCGCGGTTTTTGTCTCATGGTCGGATTCGGGTTTATTGCTGAAGGAATGAGCGTTACCCTGAGGCCTGTACCCTGGAGCGGGATCGATTTGGAGGGTCCGTCATGGTCTGGGGCAGTGTGTCACCACATCATCGGACGGAGCTTGTTGTCATTGCAGGCAATCTCAACGCTGTGAGTTACAGGGAAGACATGCTCCTCCCTCATGTGGTACCCTTCCTGCAGGATCATCCTGACATGACCCTCCCTCATGTGGTACCCTTCCTGCAGGCTCATCCGGACATGCTCCTCCCTCATGTGGTACCCTTCCTGCAGGCTCATCCTGACATGACCCTCCCTCATGTGGTACCCTTCCTGCAGGCTCATCCTGACATGACCCTCCAGCATGACAATGCCACCATCCTTACTGCTCGTTCTGTGTGTGATTTCCTGCAAGTCAGGAATGTCAGCGGATGTCAATCCCATTGAGCACGTCTGGGACCTGTTGGGTCGGAGGGTGAGGGCTAGGGCCATTCCCCCCAGAAATGTCCGGGAACTTGCAGGTGCCTTGGTGGAAGAGTGGGGCAAAATCTCACAGCAAGAACTGGCAAATCTGGTGCAGTCCATGAGGAGGAGATGCACTGCAGTACTTAATGCAGCTGGTGGCCACACCAGATACCGACTGTTACTTTTGATTTTGACCCCCGCCCCCTTTGTTCAGGGACAGATTATTCAATTTCTGTTCATCACATGGCTGTGGAACTTGTTCAGTTTATGTCTCAGTTATTGAATCTTGTTTTGTTCAAATAAATATTTACACATGTTAATTTTGCTGAAAATAAACACAGTTGACAGTGAAAGGACATTTCTTTTTTTGCTGAGTTCATTTGATATTTTCACTGAGGATACCATCAACCCCACAAGTCTTTTTGGGTTGGGGTGTTTGTATTTTGTCCTGTAGTTCATTCAATGTAATTGGAGAATTCTTGTGGGTTTAATAGTTGATTCTAAGAATTGTATTTGATCATGCATATGTTTTTGTTGTTTGTTCTTTGTTATAGAGCCAAAAAGATTAGAGAAGTGGTTTACCCATACATCTCTGTTTTGGATAGAAAGCTCTTTGTGTTGTTGTTTGTTTAGTGTTTTCCAATTATCGCAGAAGTGGTTAGAGTCTATGGATACTTCAATTACATTGAGCTGATTTCTGACGTGCTGTTCCTTCTTTTTCCGTAGTGTATTTCTGTATTGTTTTAGTGATTCACCATAGTGAAGGCGTAGACTCAGGTATTCTGGGTCTCTATGTTTTTGGGTGGATAGGTTTCTCAATTTCATTCATAGGTTCTTAAATTCTTCATCAAACCATTTGTCATTGTTGTTCATTTTCTTCGGTTTTCTATTTGAGGTTTTTAGATTTGATAGGGAAGCTGAGAGGTCAAATGTACTGTTAATATTTTCTACTCTCAAGTTTACACCTTCACTATTACAGTGTAACGTTTTGTCCAGCGTGCGTGGCCAGTAGGTTGTTCTCTGTCACACGCCATCCCCCTCAACCTCTCCTCCAGCAGTCTGATCCTCTCCTCTAGTGCTCTGTTCTTCTCCTGCTCCAACTTATTATCTTGTAGATGTTGTCTCACTACAGTCCAGAGTGCAGATATATCTCTCTCTGCCTCCAGCTCTCCGGGCCTGGTTAAGGGGGTGTTGTTGTGCTAGACTGTTGTCTGGGTCTGTGCTGACTGGAGTGTAATCACCTGCTGTTCCAGCTCCACCTGCCTTTACCTCCAGCTGGCTGAATGTATCCTTCATTTCAATGAGGGGGTAGTACTCTGTGCTGGGAGATTGACTTTCCACTTGGGGTTTCTCGTCTGTGGGGTTATATAATGAAGAGGTCTGGTCTGACCCGCTCGGGGTGGGGGTATCTTTCTCAAGGGAGAGCTTCTCCTGCTGGGCTAATTCTTTGATTAGGTGAAAGTCCAGCTGAAACTGTTTGTGATCGCCCTGTACCAATACTGTTCCAGACTTATAGAGATTTATATTAGCTGACTCAAGAGTCCTAATTGTCTAGTATCCTGAGTTTCCAACCCTCGTTAACACCCCAGTGTGTTAATATAGCACTGTGCCAGGGAATGGTCTGGTTAATATAGCACTGTGCCAGGGGATGGTCTGGTTAATATAGCACTGTGCCAGGGGATGGACTGGTTAATATAGCACTGTACCTGGGGATGGTCTGGGTAATATAGCACTGTGCCAGGGGATGGTCTGGTTAATATAGCACTGTGCCAGGGGATGGTCTGGTTAATATAGCACTGTGCCAGGGGATGGTCTAGATAATATAGCACTGTGCCAGGGGATGGTCTGGTTAATATAGCACTGTGCCAGGGGATGGTCTGGTTAATATAACACTGTACCAGGGGATGGTCTGGTTAATATAGCACTGTGCCAGGGGATGGTCTAGTTAATATAGCACTGTGCCAGGGGATGGTCTGGTTAATATAGCACTGTGCCAGGGGATGGTCTGGTTAATATAGCACTGTGCCAGGGGATGGTCTGGTTAATATAGCACTGTGCCAGGGGATGGTCTGGTTAATATAGCACTGTGCCAGGGGATGGTCTGGTTAATATAGCACTGTACCAGGGGATGGTCTAGTTAATATAGCACCATGCCAGGGGATGGTCTGGTTAATATAGCACTGTGCAAGGGGATGGTCTGGTTAATATAACACTGTGCCAGGGGATGGTCTGGTTAATATAGCACTGTGCCAGGGGATGGTCTGGTTAATATAGCACTGTGCCAGGGGATGGTCTGGTTAATATAGCACTGTGCCAGGGGATGGTCTGGTTAATATAGCACTGTGCCAGGGGATGGTCTGGTTAATATAACACTGTGCCAGGGGATGGTCTGGTTAATATAGCACTGTGCCAGGGGATGGTCTGGTTAATATAGCACTGTGCCAGGGGATGGTCTGGTTAATATAGCACTGTGCCAGGGGATGGTCTGGTTAATATAGCACTGTGCCAGGGGATGGTCTGGTTAATATAGCACTGTGCCAGGGGATGGTCTGGTTAATATAGCACTGTGCCAGGGGATGGTCTGGTTAATATAGCACTGTGCCATGCCAGGGGATGGTCTGGTTAATATAGCACTGTGCCATGCCAGGGGATGGTCTGGTTAATATAGCACTGTGCCAGGGGATGGTCTGGTTAATATAGCACTGTGCCAGGGGATGGTCTGGTTAATATAGCACTGTGCCATGCCAGGGGATGGTCTGGTTAATATAGCACTGTGCCATGCCAGGGGATGGTCTGGTTAATATAGCACTGTGCCAGGGGCTGGTCTGGTTAATATAGCACTGTACCAGGGGATGGTCTAGTTAATATAGCACTGTGCCAGGGGATGGTCTGGTTAATATAGCACTGTGCCAGGGGATGGTCTAGTTAATATAGCACTGTGCCAGGGGATGGTCTGGTTAATATAGCACTGTGCCAGGGGATGGTCTAGTTAATATAGCACTGTGCCAGGGGATGGTCTAGTTAATATAGCACTGTGCCATGGGATGGTCTAGTTAATATAGCACTGTGCCAGGGGATGGTCTGGTTAATATAACACTGTGCCAGGGGATGGTCTGGTTAATATAGCACTGTGCCAGGGGATGGTCTGGTTAATATAGCACTGTGCCAGGGGATGGTCTGGTTAATATAGCACTGTGCCAGGGGATGGTCTGGTTAATATAACACTGTGCCAGGGGATGGTCTGGTTAATATAGCACTGTGCCAGGGGATGGTCTGGTTAATATAGCACTGTGCCAGGGGATGGTCTGGTTAATATAGCACTAACAGGGGATGGTCTGGTTAATATAACACTGTGCCAGGGGATGGTCTGGTTAATATAACACTGTGCCAGGGGATGGTCTGGTTAATATAGCACTGTGCCAGGGGATGGTCTGGTTAATATAACACTGTGCCAGGGGATGGTCTGGTTAATATAACACTGTGCCAGGGGATGGTCTGGTTAATATAGCACTGTGCCAGGGGATGGTCTGGTTAATATAACACTGTGCCAGGGGATGGTCTGGTTAATATAGCACTGAGCCATGCCAAGGGATGGTCTGGTTAATATAGCACTGTGCCAGGGGATGGTCTGGTTAATATAGCACTGTGCCAGGGGATGGTCTGGTTAATATAGCACTGTGTCAGGGGATGGTCTGGTTAATATAGCACTGTGCCAGGGGATGGTCTGGTTAATATAGCACTGTGCCAGGGGATGGTCTGGTTAATATAGCACTGTGCCATGCCAGGGGATGGTCTGGTTAATATAGCACTGTGCCATGCCAGGGGATGGTCTGGTTAATATAGCACTGTGCCATGCCAGGGGATGGTCTGGTTAATATAGCACTGTGCCATGCCAGGGGATGGTCTGGTTAATATAGCACTGTGCCATGCCAGGGGATGGTCTGGTTAATATAGCACTGTGCCAGGGGATGGTCTAGTTAATATAGCACTGTGCCAGGGGATGGTCTGGTTAATATAGCACTGTGCCAGGGGATGGTCTAGTTAATATAGCACTGTGCCAGGGGATGGTCTGGTTAATATAGCACTGTGCCATGGGATGGTCTGGTTAATATAGCACTGTGCCAGGGGATGGTCTGGTTAATATAACACTGTGCCAGGGGATGGTCTGGTTAATATAGCACTGTGCCAGGGGATGGTCTGGTTAATATAGCACTAACAGGGGATGGTCTGGTTAATATAGCACTGTGCCATGCCAAGGGATGGTCTCGTTAATATAGCACTGTGCCATGCCAGGGGATGGTCTGGTTAATATAGCACTGTGCCAGGGGATGGTCTGGTTAATATAACACTGTGCCAGGGGATGGTCTGGTTAATATAGCACTGTGCCAGGGGATGGTCTGGTTAATATAACACCGTGCCAGGGGATGGTCTGGTTAATATAGCACTGTGCCAGGGGATGGTCTGGTTAATATAGCACTGTGCCAGGGGATGGTCTGGTTAATATAACACTGTGCCAGGGGATGGTCTGGTTAATATAGCACTGTGCCAGGGGATGGTCTGGGTAATATAGCACTGTGCCAGGGGATGGTTTGGTTAATATAGCACTGTGCCAGGGGATGGTCTGGTTAATATAGCACTGTGCCAGGGGATGGTCTGGTTAATATAGCACTGTGCCATGCCAGGGGATGGTCTGGTTAATATAGCACTGTGCCATGCCAGGGGATGGTCTGGTTAATATAGCACTGTGCCATGCCAGGGGATGGTCTGGTTAATATAGCACTGTGCCAGGGGATGGTCTGGTTAATATAACACTGTGCCAGGGGATGGTCTGGTTAATATAGCACTGTGCCAGGGGATGGTCTGGTTAATATAGCACTGTGTCAGGGGATGGTCTAGTTAATATAGCACTGACAGGGGACGGTCTGGATAATATAGCACTGTGCCATGCCAGGGGATGGTCTGGTTAATATAGCACTGTGCCAGGGGATGGTCTAGTTAATATAGCACTGTGCCAGGGGATGGTCTGGGTAATATAGCACTGTGTCAGGGGATGGTCTGGTTAATATAGCACTGTGCCAGGGGATGGTCTGGTTAATATAGCACTGTACCAGGGGATGGTCTGGTTAATATAACACTGTGCCAGGGGATGGTCTGGTTAATATAACACTGTGCCAGGGGATGGTCTGGTTAATATAACACTGTGCCAGGGGATGGTCTGGTTAATATAGCACTGTGCCAGGGGATGGTCTGGTTAATATAGCACTGTGCCAGGGGATGGTCTGGTTAATATAACACTGTACCAGGGGATGGTCTGGTTAATATAGCACTGTGCCAGGGGATGGTCTGGTTAATATAGCACTGTGCCAGGGGATGGTCTGGTTAATATAGCACTGTGCCATGCCAGGGGATGGTCTGGTTAATATAGCACTGTGCCATGCCAGGGGATGGTCTGGTTAATATAGCACTGTGCCATGCCAGGGGATGGTCTGGTTAATATAGCACTGTGCCAGGGGATGGTCTGGTTAATATAACACTGTGCCAGGGGATGGTCTGGTTAATATAGCACTGTGCCAGGGGATGGTCTGGTTAATATAGCACTGTGTCAGGGGATGGTCTAGTTAATATAGCACTGACAGGGGACGGTCTGGATAATATAGCACTGTGCCATGCCAGGGGATGGTCTGGTTAATATAGCACTGTGCCAGGGGATGGTCTAGTTAATATAGCACTGTGCCAGGGGATGGTCTGGGTAATATAGCACTGTGTCAGGGGATGGTCTGGTTAATATAGCACTGTGCCAGGGGATGGTCTGGTTAATATAGCACTGTACCAGGGGATGGTCTGGTTAATATAACACTGTGCCAGGGGATGGTCTGGTTAATATAACACTGTGCCAGGGGATGGTCTGGTTAATATAGCACTGTGCCAGGGGATGGTCTGGTTAATATAACACTGTACCAGGGGATGGTCTGGTTAATATAGCACTGTGCCAGGGGATGGTCTGGTTAATATAACACTGTGCCAGGGGATGGTCTGGTTAATATAGCACTGTGCCAGGGGATGGTCTGGTTAATATAGCACTGTGCCAGGGGATGGTCTGGTTAATATAGCACTGTGCCAGGGGATGGTCTGGTTAATATAGCACTGTGCCAGGGGATGGTCTGGTTAATATAGCACTGTGCCAGGGGATGGTCTGGTTAATATAGCACTGTGCCAGGGGATGGTCTGGTTAATATAACACTGTGCCAGGGGATGGTCTGGTTAATATAGCACTGTGCCAGGGGATGGTCTGGTTAATATAGCACTGTGCCAGGGGATGGTCTGGTTAATATAGCACTGTGCCAGGGGATGGTCTGGTTAATATAGCACTGTGCCAGGGGATGGTCTGGTTAATATAGCACTGTGCCAGGGGATGGTCTGGTTAATATAGCACTGTGCCAGGGGATGGTCTGGTTAATATAGCACTGTGCCATGCCAGGGGATGGTCTGGTTAATATAGCACTGTGCCATGCCAGGGGATGGTCTGGTTAATATAGCACTGTGCCAGGGGATGGTCTGGTTAATATAGCACTGTGCCAGGGGATGGTCTGGTTAATATAGCACTGTGCCATGCCAGGGGATGGTCTGGTTAATATAGCACTGTGCCATGCCAGGGGATGGTCTGGTTAATATAGCACTGTGCCAGGGGCTGGTCTGGTTAATATAGCACTGTACCAGGGGATGGTCTAGTTAATATAGCACTGTGCCAGGGGATGGTCTGGTTAATATAGCACTGTGCCAGGGGATGGTCTAGTTAATATAGCACTGTGCCAGGGGATGGTCTGGTTAATATAGCACTGTGCCAGGGGATGGTCTAGTTAATATAGCACTGTGCCAGGGGATGGTCTAGTTAATATAGCACTGTGCCATGGGATGGTCTAGTTAATATAGCACTGTGCCAGGGGATGGTCTGGTTAATATAACACTGTGCCAGGGGATGGTCTGGTTAATATAGCACTGTGCCAGGGGATGGTCTGGTTAATATAGCACTGTGCCAGGGGATGGTCTGGTTAATATAGCACTGTGCCAGGGGATGGTCTGGTTAATATAACACTGTGCCAGGGGATGGTCTGGTTAATATAGCACTGTGCCAGGGGATGGTCTGGTTAATATAGCACTGTGCCAGGGGATGGTCTGGTTAATATAGCACTAACAGGGGATGGTCTGGTTAATATAACACTGTGCCAGGGGATGGTCTGGTTAATATAACACTGTGCCAGGGGATGGTCTGGTTAATATAGCACTGTGCCAGGGGATGGTCTGGTTAATATAACACTGTGCCAGGGGATGGTCTGGTTAATATAACACTGTGCCAGGGGATGGTCTGGTTAATATAGCACTGTGCCAGGGGATGGTCTGGTTAATATAACACTGTGCCAGGGGATGGTCTGGTTAATATAGCACTGAGCCATGCCAAGGGATGGTCTGGTTAATATAGCACTGTGCCAGGGGATGGTCTGGTTAATATAGCACTGTGCCAGGGGATGGTCTGGTTAATATAGCACTGTGTCAGGGGATGGTCTGGTTAATATAGCACTGTGCCAGGGGATGGTCTGGTTAATATAGCACTGTGCCAGGGGATGGTCTGGTTAATATAGCACTGTGCCATGCCAGGGGATGGTCTGGTTAATATAGCACTGTGCCATGCCAGGGGATGGTCTGGTTAATATAGCACTGTGCCATGCCAGGGGATGGTCTGGTTAATATAGCACTGTGCCATGCCAGGGGATGGTCTGGTTAATATAGCACTGTGCCATGCCAGGGGATGGTCTGGTTAATATAGCACTGTGCCAGGGGATGGTCTAGTTAATATAGCACTGTGCCAGGGGATGGTCTGGTTAATATAGCACTGTGCCAGGGGATGGTCTAGTTAATATAGCACTGTGCCAGGGGATGGTCTGGTTAATATAGCACTGTGCCATGGGATGGTCTGGTTAATATAGCACTGTGCCAGGGGATGGTCTGGTTAATATAACACTGTGCCAGGGGATGGTCTGGTTAATATAGCACTGTGCCAGGGGATGGTCTGGTTAATATAGCACTAACAGGGGATGGTCTGGTTAATATAGCACTGTGCCATGCCAAGGGATGGTCTCGTTAATATAGCACTGTGCCATGCCAGGGGATGGTCTGGTTAATATAGCACTGTGCCAGGGGATGGTCTGGTTAATATAACACTGTGCCAGGGGATGGTCTGGTTAATATAGCACTGTGCCAGGGGATGGTCTGGTTAATATAACACCGTGCCAGGGGATGGTCTGGTTAATATAGCACTGTGCCAGGGGATGGTCTGGTTAATATAGCACTGTGCCAGGGGATGGTCTGGTTAATATAACACTGTGCCAGGGGATGGTCTGGTTAATATAGCACTGTGCCAGGGGATGGTCTGGGTAATATAGCACTGTGCCAGGGGATGGTTTGGTTAATATAGCACTGTGCCAGGGGATGGTCTGGTTAATATAGCACTGTGCCAGGGGATGGTCTGGTTAATATAGCACTTTGCCATGCCAGGGGATGGTCTGGTTAATATAGCACTGTGCCATGCCAGGGGATGGTCTGGTTAATATAGCACTGTGCCATGCCAGGGGATGGTCTGGTTAATATAGCACTGTGCCAGGGGATGGTCTGGTTAATATAACACTGTGCCAGGGGATGGTCTGGTTAATATAGCACTGTGCCAGGGGATGGTCTGGTTAATATAGCACTGTGTCAGGGGATGGTCTAGTTAATATAGCACTGACAGGGGACGGTCTGGATAATATAGCACTGTGCCATGCCAGGGGATGGTCTGGTTAATATAGCACTGTGCCAGGGGATGGTCTAGTTAATATAGCACTGTGCCAGGGGATGGTCTGGGTAATATAGCACTGTGTCAGGGGATGGTCTGGTTAATATAGCACTGTGCCAGGGGATGGTCTGGTTAATATAGCACTGTACCAGGGGATGGTCTGGTTAATATAACACTGTGCCAGGGGATGGTCTGGTTAATATAACACTGTGCCAGGGGATGGTCTGGTTAATATAACACTGTGCCAGGGGATGGTCTGGTTAATATAGCACTGTGCCAGGGGATGGTCTGGTTAATATAGCACTGTGCCAGGGGATGGTCTGGTTAATATAACACTGTACCAGGGGATGGTCTGGTTAATATAGCACTGTGCCAGGGGATGGTCTGGTTAATATAGCACTGTGCCAGGGGATGGTCTGGTTAATATAGCACTGTGCCATGCCAGGGGATGGTCTGGTTAATATAGCACTGTGCCATGCCAGGGGATGGTCTGGTTAATATAGCACTGTGCCATGCCAGGGGATGGTCTGGTTAATATAGCACTGTGCCAGGGGATGGTCTGGTTAATATAACACTGTGCCAGGGGATGGTCTGGTTAATATAGCACTGTGCCAGGGGATGGTCTGGTTAATATAGCACTGTGTCAGGGGATGGTCTAGTTAATATAGCACTGACAGGGGACGGTCTGGATAATATAGCACTGTGCCATGCCAGGGGATGGTCTGGTTAATATAGCACTGTGCCAGGGGATGGTCTAGTTAATATAGCACTGTGCCAGGGGATGGTCTGGGTAATATAGCACTGTGTCAGGGGATGGTCTGGTTAATATAGCACTGTGCCAGGGGATGGTCTGGTTAATATAGCACTGTACCAGGGGATGGTCTGGTTAATATAACACTGTGCCAGGGGATGGTCTGGTTAATATAACACTGTGCCAGGGGATGGTCTGGTTAATATAGCACTGTGCCAGGGGATGGTCTGGTTAATATAACACTGTACCAGGGGATGGTCTGGTTAATATAGCACTGTGCCAGGGGATGGTCTGGTTAATATAGCACTGTACCAGGGGATGGTCTGGTTAATATAACACTGTGCCAGGGGATGGTCTGGTTAATATAGCACTGACAGGGGACGGTCTGTGTTAATATAACACTGTGCCAGGGGATGGTCTGGTTAATATAGCACTGTACCAGGGGATGGTCTGGTTAATATAGCACTGTGCCAGGGGATGGTCTGGTTAATATAGCACTGACAGGGGACGGTCTGTGTTAATATAACACTGTGCCAGGGGATGGTCTGGTTAATATAGCACTGTGCCAGGGGTTGGTCTGGTTAATATAGCACTGTGCCAGGGGATGGTCTGGTTAATATAACACTAACAGGGGACGGTCTGTATGGAAAATGAAGTTGCTTATGTTCACATTTTTATAATAGTCAGCAAAAAGTGTCTCTTGATTTCCATAAGGAGCTCCATTTTGTGATCTTTTCTTGCCTTGTCATTATTTTACATACAGAGGGTACTGTATTTGAATGACCTCTGAACAGCGGGAAGCAGCTTCAAAGCCCTTGGCATTTGGTTGGAGTAGACTGTGCTGTTTGATTCTCCTGGCATTGTTGAGCTAAAGGCTCTGACACCTCTCACTTGACACGTTAGTGCTAATTGAAGATGTATTTTTTTTCCTCCTCTCTCTGTCCCTCTCCTCCCTACCTCTCATCTCTCTCTCTCCTCCCTACCTCTCCTCTCTCTGTCCCTCTTCTCCCTACCTCTCGTCTCTCTGTCCCTCTCCTCCCTTCCTCTCCTCTCTCTGTCCCTCTCCTCTCTACCTCTCCTCCCTACCTCTCATCTCTCTGGCCCTCTCCTCCCTTCCTCTCCTCTCTCTGGCCCTGGCCCTCTCTCCTCTCTCTGTTGCTCCTCTCTCTGTTCCTCCTTCTGTCCCACTCCTCTCTCTGTCCCTCTCTTCTCTCTGTCCCTCCTCTCTCTCTCTCTCCTCTCTCTGTCTCTCCTCTCTCTGTCCCTCCTCTCTCTGTTCCTCCTCTCTCTGTCTCTCTCTTCTCTCTGTCCCTCCTCTCTCTGTCCCACCTTTCTCTGTCCCACCTCTCTCTGTCCCTCTTCTCCCTTCCTCTCCTCTCTCTGTCCCTCTCCTCCCTACCTCTCCTCTCTCTGTCCCTCTCTTCCCTACCTCTCCTCTCTCTGGCCCTCTCCTCCCTTCCTCTCCTCTCTCTGGCCCTGGCCCTCTCCTCTCTCTGTGCCCTCTCTCTTCTATCTGTTGCTCCTCTCTCTGTTCCTCCTTCTGTCCCACTCCTCTCTCTGTCCCCCTCCTCTCTCTGTCCCTCCTCTCTCTGTCCCTCCTGTCTCTGTTCCTCCTCTCCCTGTCCCTCCTCTCTCTATCGCCCCTCTCTCTGTCCCTCCTCTCTCTATCCCTCCTCTCGCTATCCCTCCTCTCTCTATCCCTCTCTTCCCTCTCCTATCTCTCTCTCCTCACTCTGTCCCTCCTCTCTCTATCCTTCTCCTCCCTACCTCTTCTCCCTTTGTACCTCCTCTCACTATCCCTCTCCTCTCTCTGCCCCCTCCTCTCTCTGTCTCCCTCCTCTCTCTGTCCCTCCTATCTCTGTCCCCCCTCTCTCTGCCCCCCCTCTCTCTGTACCCCCTCTCTCTGTCCCCCCTCTCACTGTCCCCCCTCTCTCTGTCCCTCCTCTCTCTGTCCCTCCTCTCCATCCCTGTGATGAGGTGTGTAAGTTATGCCAGGGCAGGTACCTGATTGACTGCCTGATGGTCCTGAGGCTGTGGGGTCCTCGGGGTGGTAATTCATCAGGCAGTTTGATGGACGCCCAGAGTCTAGCAGACTGGTATGAACACACTGGGGTTTACTGAGCTGTTAATAAGACTAGGTGATTTACACACAGACTCATTTGGCACAGCTCACCGGCTACGTGTGCGGGGTGCTCAAGGACCATTGTGTTAATCTTAGTGTGTGTGTGTGTGTGTGTGTGTGTGTGTGTGTGTGTGTGTGTGTGTGTGTGTGTGTGTGTGTGTGTGTGTGTGTGTGTGTGTGTGGACATGTGTGGACATGTGTGTGTGTGTGGACATGTGTGGACATGTGTGGACATGTGTGTGGACATGTTTAACTCTACTGGTGGTGACCAGAAGTCTCCACAAGAATAGTAAACAAACACGTTTAGGGTAAGGGTTTGGGGGGGGGGGGGGGGAATCTTGAATAGGACAGAATTTTGTGTCCTTACAAGGTTAGTTTTACAAGATAGTGTGGGTGAGGACATGTTTAAATGTTCTTGTGAGGACCATAAGTCCACGCAATAATTGTAAACGAACAAACATTTGATCAACTGAGGACATTTAAGGATAGAACTTGGGTTAGAGTTACGTTAAGGGTCAGGGTTAGGAGCTAGGGTTAGAGTTAGGGTTTAGGGTTAGGAGATAGGGTTAGTTTTAGGGTTTAGGGTTAGGAGCCAGGGTTAGAGTTAGGGTTTAGGGTTAGGGTCAGGGTTAGGGTCAGGGTTAGGAGCTAGGGTTAGGAGCTAGGGTCAGGAGCCAGGGTTAGGAGCTAGGGTTAGAGTTAGGGTTTAGGGTTAGGGTCAGGGTTAGGGTCAGGGTTAGGAGCTAGGTTTAGTTTTAGGGTTTTAGGGTTAGGGTTAGTAGCTAGGGTTAGTTTCAGGGTTTAGGGTTAGGGTTAGGAGCTAGGGTTAGTTTTAGGGTTTAGGGTCAGGGTTAGGGTCAGGGTTAGGAGCTAGGGTTAGGAGCTAGGGTCAGGAGCCAGGGTTAGGAGCTAGGGTTAGAGTTAGGGTTTAGGGTTAGGGTCAGGGTTAGGGTCAGGGTTAGGAGCTAGGTTTAGTTTTAGGGTTTTAGGGTTAGGGTTAGTAGCTAGGGTTAGTTTCAGGGTTCAGGGTTAGGGTTAGGAGCTAGGGTTAGTTTTAGGGTTTAGGATTAGGGTCAGGGTTAGTTTTAGGGTTTAGGGTTAGGGTCAGGGTTAGGAGCTAGGGTTAGTTATAGGGTTTAGGGTTAGGAGCTAGGGTTAGTTTTAGGGTGTAGGGTTAGGGTCAGGGATAGGATCTAAGGTTAGTTATAGGGTTTAGGGTTAGGAGCTAGGGTTAGTTTTAGGGTTTAGGGTTAGGAGCTAGGGTTAGTTTTAGGGTTTAGGGTTAGGGTTAGGAGCTAGGGTTAGTTTTAGGGTTTAGGGTCAGGGTTAGGAGCTAGGGTTAGTTTTAGGGTAAGAATACAGTTTAGGGTTAGGAGCTAGTGTTAGTTTTAGGGTTAGGGTCAGGGTTAGGATCTAGGGTTAGTTTTAGGGTTTAGGGTCAGGGTTAGGAGCTAGGGTTAGTTTTAGGGTTTAGGGTTAGGGTCAGGGTTAGGAGCTAGGGTTAGTTATAGGTGTTTAGGGTTAGGGTTATTGTTAGGGTTAGGAGCTAGGGTTAGTTTTAGGGTTTAGGATTAGAGTTAGGAGCTAGGGTTAGTTATAGGGTTTAGGGTTAGTGTTAGGGTTAGGAGTTAGGGTTAGTTTTAGGGCTTAGGGTTAGGGTTTAGGGTTAGGAGCTAGGGTTACTTTTAGGGTTTAGGGTTAGGGTCAGGGTTAGGCGCTATGGTTAGTTTTAGTGTTAGGGTCAGAGTACAGGTTAGGGTTAGGAGCTAGGGTTAGTTATAGGGTTTAGGGTTAGGGTCAGGGTTTGGAGCTAGGGTTAGTTTTAGGGTTTAGGGTAAGAGTGCTGTTTAGAGCTAGGGTTAGTTTTAGGGTTTAGGGTTAGGAGCTAGGGTTAGTTTTAGGGTTTAGGGTTAGGTTTAGGGTTAGGGTTAGGGTTAGGAGCTAGGGTTAGTTTTTGGGTTTAGGGTTAGTTTTAGGGTTTAGGGTTAGGGTTAGGGTAGGAGCTAGGGTTAGTTTTAGGGTTTTAGGGTTAGGGTCAGGGTTAGGAGCTAGGGTTAGTTTTAGGGTTAGGGTTAGGGTTAGGAGCTAGGGCTAGTTATAGGGTTTATGGTTAGGGTTAGGGTTAGGAGCCAGGGTTAGAGTTACGTTAAGGGTCAGGGTTAGGAGCTAGGGTTAGTTTTAGGGTTTAGGGTTAGGAGCTAGGGTTGGTTTTAGGGTTTAGGGTTAGGGTTAGGAGCTAGGGTTAGTTATAGGGTTTAGGGTAAGAGTACAGGTTAGGGTCAGGGTTAGGGTTAGGGTTTAGGGTTGGGTTAGGGAAAACAGGATTTTAAAGTGGACTGAATTGTGTGTCCCCACAAGGTTAGCTATACAAGACTGTGTGTGTGTATCAGTAAAACGGACATTGCACTAATCTCACTAGGGATGTAAAATCTCACGTGATAAACACAAAACTTTAAAACATTTTTTTTTACTGGGCTGCTTACACTAATGTGCTTCTCTAAAATACCGAACTGGAGAAATAGTTTTTTAAAAAGGGAGAGTTAGGACCTGAATGCATTCCTACACACAGCCCTGCATGATTAGTGTAACATCTATCTTACTGAGAATGCCTCAGCATTACAGAGAAACGCTCGGTTAATCATTTAGCAGGTAATTGATTAAGCCGTTGGCAGTGGCGTTTTATATAGGATATGGCCTGTCATGGCAGCCATATTAGCCAATCATCCGTCATATTATACATTCAAGAGCCAATAATCAGACCTAAGCGGAGAGATCAATATAGAGAGTCATATTACACATTCATAACCAATCAGCAGACAGATTAGACATTCACAGGCTGTCAGCATATTACAAATTCACATCAGCCAATCGGAGAGCCGTATAAGAACGTCTAGACCAATGAGACGATGTCAGACATGACCGGAGAGAAAAGAGATGAGACGACAAGAATCTGACAAGCCCTCTAGGCAACGGCTGTAACATAAAAGTTATTTGACAAGACAGGAAGTGATATGAATCAAAGAGGAACTGGAGGGAAATTACAAGCGGGTCACACAATGTTAGACCTGGATGCATAACGCATCACACGTGCCCATGATGCAACGCTCCATGTTAATTGACGCTTCATTAGAATAATAATTGGTTGAACCTGACTCCCCCCCCCCCCCCAAAAAAAAAAAAAAAATCAATATGTCATCTGTCTTGATACTTTACTAAAGATGTGTTTTGGACGAGTGTAGCATGCAGATCTGAGTTAAATCATTCAACAGTGTTTTCTACTACGTGACTGACTTCTCTCCTTCTAGTGGAGCAAGGAGCCTCCTTGATGTTCAGCTTCCTGTTCAGTACCTCAGCAGATATTATATCGTCACGTTTCAACGTCCTGCTTCTACATCTGCATTGCTTGCTCTTTTTGTTGGGGGGGTTGAGTTTCTGTGTAGCACTTTGAGACATCGACTGATGTAAAAAAAAAAAAGGGCTTCATAAATACATTTGATTGATTGATTACATCAAATCTATTTTTTACAAACAAGGTCAGGGAAGTGGAAACACAGTACGTTTCCTGTCGGAGAGAAAGCAAACTCCCTGCAGGCTGACTCTAGTCAGCTTTGTCTAGGGTGGAGACTTTGTTTTAGTCGGGAACACTCAGGTATGCACATAGAAGTTCATCACACAGCTGGAATACCCATACCTAGACTACCCATACCTGGAATACCCATACCTGGACTACCCATACCTGGAATACCCATACCTGGAATACCCATACCTGGAATACCCATACCTGGACTACCCATACCTGGACTACCCATACCTGGACCACCCATACCTGGAATACCCATACCTGGACTACCCATACCTGGACCACCCATACCTGGACTACCCATACCTGGAATACCCATACCTGGAATACCCATACCTGGACTACCCATACCTGGAATACCCATACCTGGAATACCCATACCTGGACTACCCATACCTGGAATACCCATACCTGGAATACCCATACCTGGAATACCCATACCTGGACTACCCATACCTGGAATACCCATACCTGGACTACCCATACCTGGACTACCCATACCTGGAATACCCATACCTGGAATACCCATACCTGGACTACCCATACCTGGAATACCCATACCTGGACCACCCATACCTGGAATACCCATACCTGGACTACCCATACCTGGACCACCCATACCTGGAATACCCATACCTGGACTACCCATACCTGGACTACCCATACCTGGAATACCCATACCTGGACTACCCATACCTGGAATACCCATACCTGGAATACCCATACCTGGAATACCCATACCTGGACTACCCATACCTGGAATACCCATACCTGGACTACCCATACCTGGAATACCCATACCTGGACTACCCATACCTGGACTACCCATACCTGGAATACCCATACCTGGAATACCCATACCTGGACTACCCATACCTGGACTACCCATACCTGGACTACCCATACCTGGAATACCCATACCTGGACTACCCATACCTGGAATACCCATACCTGGAATACCCATACCTGGACCACCCATACCTGGAATACCCATACCTGGAATACCCATACCTGGAATACCCATACCTGGACTACCCATACCTGGAATACCCATACCTGGACCACCCATACCTGGAATACCCATACCTGGAATACCCATACCTGGACCACCCATACCTGGACTACCCATACCTGGAATACCCATACCTGGAATACCCATACCTGGAATACCCATACCTGGACTACCCATACCTGGAATACCCATACCTGGAATACCCATACCTGGAATACCCATACCTGGACCACCCATACCTGGAATACCCATACCTGGAATACCCATACCTGGACCACCCATACCTGGAATACCCATACCTGGAATACCCATACCTGGACCACCCATACCTGGAATACCCATACCTGGACTACCCATACCTGGAATACCCATACCTGGAATACCCATACCTGGACCACCCATACCTGGAATACCCATACCTGGACTACCCATACCTGGAATACCCATACCTGGAATACCCATACCTGGACCACCCATACCTGGAATACCCATACCTGGAATACCCATACCTGGAATACCCATACCTGGACTACCCATACCTGGAATACCCATACCTGGACCACCCATACCTGGAATACCCATACCTGGAATACCCATACCTGGAATACCCATACCTGGAATACCCATACCTGGAATACCCATACCTGGACTACCCATACCTGGAATACCCATACCTGGACTACCCATACCTGGAATACCCATACCTGGAATACCCATACCTGGAATACCCATACCTGGACTACCCATACCTGGAATACCCATACCTGGACTACCCATACCTGGAATACCCATACCTGGAATACCCATACCTGGAATACCCATACCTGGAATACCCATACCTGGACTACCCATACCTGGAATACCCATACCTGGACTACCCATACCTGGACTACCCATACCTGGAATACCCATACCTGGAATACCCATACCTGGACCACCCATACCTGGAATACCCATACCTGGAATACCCATACCTGGACTACCCATACCTGGAATACCCATACCTGGACTACCCATACCTGGAATACCCATACCTGGACTACCCATACCTGGACACCCATACCTGGAATACCCATACCTGGAATACCCATACCTGGAATACCCATACCTGGACTACCCATACCTGGAATACCCATACCTGGACTACCCATACCTGGACTACCCATACCTGGAATACCCATACCTGGAATACCCATACCTGGAATACCCATACCTGGACTACCCATACCTGGAATACCCATACCTGGAATACCCATACCTGGACTACCCATACCTGGACTACCCATACCTGGAATACCCATACCTGGAATACCCATACCTGGACTACCCATACCTGGACTACCCATACCTGGAATACCCATACCTGGACTACCCATACCTGGAATACCCATACCTGGACTACCCATACCTGGACTACCCATACCTGGACTACCCATACCTGGACTACCCATACCTGGATTACCCATACCTGGACTACCCATACCTGGACTACCCATACCTGGACTACCCATACCTGGAATACCCATACCTGGAATACCCATACCTGGAATACCCATACCTGGACTACCCATACCTGGAATACCCATACCTGGACTACCCATACCTGGAATACCCATACCTGGAATACCCATACCTGGAATACCCATACCTGGAATACCCATACCTGGAATACCCATACCTGGACTACCCATACCTGGAATACCCATACCTGGACTACCCATACCTGGACTACCCATACCTGGAATACCCATACCTGGAATACCCATACCTGGACCACCCATACCTGGAATACCCATACCTGGAATACCCATACCTGGACCACCCATACCTGGAATACCCATACCTGGACTACCCATACCTGGACTACCCATACCTAAAATGTATGCATGACTGTAAGTTTGGATAAAAGTGTCGGCAAAATGGCGTATATTATAATGAATGTATTTTCCTCAGGAGCCGAGTTAAGATAAAACGTGCTCCGCTATGCAGGTGCTTCAAAGACTGTCTAGAGAGCAGAGAGAATACCTGCAATACCTGCAAAAACGGAGTCTCCACCCTAGCCAATGCGGATGACAGTCAGCCAGCAGTGTGACTCACTTACCCTGTCTCTCTATTTGTCCATCTCTCTCTCTCTCTCTCTCTCTCCCTCTCCATCTCTCTCTCTCTCTCTCCCCCTCTCTCCATCTGTCTTTCTCCCTCATTATCTCTCTGTATCTCTCTCTCCATCTGTCTCTCTCTCTCTCTCTCTCTCTATCTGTCTTTCTCCCTCATTATATCTCTGTATCTCTCTCTCTCCATCTGTCTCTCCGTCTCTCTCTCTCTCTCCATCTGTCTCTCTCTCTCATTATCTCTCTGTATCTCTCTCGCTCTCTCTCTCTCTCCATCTGTCTCTCTCTCTCATTATCTCTCTGTATCTCTCTCTCCATCTGTCTCTCTGTCTCTCTCTCTCTCTGTCTCTCTCTCTCTCTCTCCATCTGTCTCTCTCTCTCATTATCTCTCTGTATCTCTCTCGCTCTCTCTCTCTCCATCTGTCTCTCTCTCTCATTATCTCTCTGTATCTCTCTCTCCATCTGTCTCTCTCTCTCTATCTCTTCCTCGCCTGCTATAGATCACAGATTGTCTAACTTGATTGACCAACGAAGAAATTAGATGTTTGTTTACTAGTGTATATGTAGGAGTGTTTGTGTTAACTGTATGGTACTGTGTGGGAGTGTTTGTGTTGACTGTATGGGAGTGTGTCACGTTCTGACCATAGTTCTGTTGTTTTATTCTTTGTTTTAGAATGGTCAGGGCGTGAGTTGGGGTGGGCAGTCTATGGTTGTTTTTCTATGTTGGTTTTTGTGTTCGGCCTAGTATGGTCCTCAATCCGAGGCAGGTGTTGTTAGTTGTCTCTGATTGAGAATCATACTTAGGTAGCCTGGGTTTCACTTTTGGTTTGTGGGTGTTTGTTTCTGTGTGAGTGTTTGGGCCACACGGTACTGTTTCGGTTTTGGTTTGTGGGTGTTTGTTTCCGTGTGAGTGTTCGGGCCACACAGTACTGTTTGGGTTTTGGTTTGTGGGTACTGTTTGGGTTTTGGTTTGTGGGTGTTTGTTTCCGTGTGAGTGTTCGGGCCACACGGTACTGTTTGGGTTTTGGTTTGTGGGTGTTTGTTTCCATGTGAGTGTTCGGGCCACACGGTACTGTTTGGGTTTTGGTTTGTGGGTGTTTGTTTCCGTGTGAGTGTTCGGGCCACACGGTACTGTTTGGGTGTTGGTTGGTGGGTGTTTGTTTCCGTGTGAGTGTTCGGGCCACACGGTACTGTTTGGGTTTTGGTTTGTGGGTGTTTGTTTCCGTGTGAGTGTTCGGGCCACACGGTACTGTTTGGGTTTTGGTTTGTGGGTGTTTGTTTCCGTGTGAGTGTTCGGGCCACACGGTACTGTTTGGGTGTTGGTACTGTTTAGTAAATCCACGTCATCGTTTATTGGTTTGATTCAGTGTTCGGTGCTTTCTTTAATTAAAATCATCATGAACACTTACCACCTTGCACTTTGGTCCGATTCTTACTCCTCCTCAGACGAAGAGGAGGAAATCCGTTACAGAGTGTTTGTGTTAACTGTGTGGGAGTGTTTGTGTTGACTGTGTGGGAGTGTTTGTGTTGACTGTGTGGGAGTGTTTGTGTTGACTGTGTGGGAGTGTTTGTGTTAACTGTGTGGGAGTGTTTGTGTTGACTGTGTGGGAGTGTTTGTGTTGACTGTGTGGGAGTGTTTGTGTTGACTGTGTGGGAGTGTTTGTGTTAACTGTGTGGGAGTGTTTGTGTTGACTGTGTGGGAGTGTTTGTGTTGACTGTGTGGGAGTGTTTGTGTTGACTGTGTGGGAGTGTTTGTGTTGACTGTGTGGGAGTGTTTGTGTTGACTGTGTGGGAGTGTTTGTGTTGACTGTGTGGGAGTGTTTGTGTTGACTGTGTGGGAGTGTTTGTGTTGACTGTGTGGGAGTGTTTGTGTTAACTGTGTGGGAGAAGTTTGTGTTAACTGTAATGGAGTGTTTGTGTTAACTGTGTGGGAGAAGTTTGTGTTAACTGTAATGGAGTGTTTGTGTTAACTGTGTGGGAGAAGTTTGTGTTAACTGTAATGGAGTGTTTGTGTTAACTGTGTGGGAGAAGTTTGTGTTAACTGTAATGGAGTGTTTGTGTTAACTGTGTGGGAGAAGTTTGTGTTAACTGTAATGGAGTGTTTGTGTTAACTGTGTGGGAGAAGTTTGTGTTAACTGTAATGGAGTGTTTGTGTTAACTGTGTGGGAGAAGTTTGTGTTAACTGTAATGGAGTGTTTGTGTTAACTGTGTGGGAGAAGTTTGTGTTAACTGTAATGGAGTGTTTGTGTTAACTGTGTGGGTGTGTTTGTGTTGACTGTGTGGGAGTGTTTGTGTTAACTGTGTGGGACTGTGTGGGTGTGTTTGTGTTAACTGTGTGGGAGTGTTTGTGTTAACTGTATGGGCATGTGTGGGAGTGTTTGTGTTAATTGTATGGGACTGTGTGGGAGTGTATGTGGGAGTGTTTGTGTTGACTGTATGGGACTGTGTGGGAGTGTTTGTGTTAACTGTATGGGACTGTGTGGGAGTGTTTGTGTTAACTGTATGGGACTGTGTGGGAGTGTTTGTGTTGACTGTGTGGGAGTGTTTGTGTTAACTGTATGGTACTGTGTGGGAGTGTTTGTGTTGACTGTATGGGACTGTGTGGGAGTGTTTGTGTTGACTGTATGGGACTGTGTGGGAGTGTTTGTGTTGACTGTATGGTACTGTGGGGGAGTGTTTGTGTTGACTGTGTGGGAGTGTTTGTGTTAACTGTGTGGGAGTGTGTGTGTTAACTCTATGGTACTGTGTGGGAGTGTTTGTGTTGACTGTATGGGACTGTGTGGGAGTGTTTGTGTTGACTGTATGGTACTGTGTGAGGGTGTTTGTGTTAACTGTATGGGACTGTGTGGGAGTGTTTGTGTTGACTGTATGGTACTGTGTGGGAGTGTTTGTGTTAAATGTGTGGGAGTGTTTGTGTTGACTGTATGGTACTGTGTGGGAGTGTTTGTGTTGACTGTATGGTACTGTGTGAGGGTGTTTGTGTTAACTGTATGGGACTGTGTGGGAGTGTTTGTGTTGAATGTATGGTACTGTGTGGGAGTGTTTGTGTTGACTGTATGGTACTGTGTGGGAGTGTTTATGTTGACTGTTTGGTACTGTGTGGGAGTGCTTGTGTTGACTGTATGGTACTGTGTGGGAGTGCTTGTGTTGACTGTATGGTACTGTGTGGGAGTGTTTGTGTTGACTGTATGGTACTGTGTGGGAGTGTTTGTGTTGACTCTATGGTACTGTGTGGGAGTGTTTGTGTGTACTGTATGGTACTGTGTGGGAGTGTTTGTGTTGACTGTATGGTACTGTGTGGGTGTGTTTGTGTGTACTGTATGGGACTGTGTGGGAGTGTTTGTGTTGACTGTATGGGACAATGTGGGAGTGTTTGTGTTGACTGTATGGGAGTGTTTGTGTTGACTGTGTGGTACTGTGTGGGAGTGTTTGTGTTAACTGTATGGTACTGTGTGGGAGTGTTTGTGTTGACTGTATGGGACTGTGTGGGAGTGTTTATGTTGACTGTATGGGACTGTGTGGGAGTGTTTGTGTTGACTGTGTGGAATTTTTTGTGTTGACTGTGTGGGAGTGTTTGTGTTGACTGTGTGGGAGTGTTTGTGTTGACTGTGTGGGAGTGTTTGTGTTGACTGTGTGGGAGTGTTTGTGTGAAGCATGGAGTTGCAAAGAACATTTGCAGAGTGCAGGAGAGAGAAAATATTTTTATTTTTGGAAAGCATTTTGTACTCAGATCTTTAATCTGTGTTGAAGCAACACTGAGCTATCATCTGTCAACATCAAGCACATAACTCATTGCTACCTGGGAAAACCTGAGCACATTGTCCTTTCACAACATATTGTTGTGGAACAGGCAGAAACACAACACTAAGGGCCGTGTTTCCCCAGACACAGATTAAGCCCTGGACTTAGAAAGCTCTTTCAATAGAGATTCTTCACAAACCCTACTACCAATAGATGTAGGTGAGAAGGCCATTGAAATGCAACAGACCGGCCGTCTCACTGCTAGCCCAAATGATCCGAGAGATTACAACTGGCACAGAACCATTTGCACATCATTTACAGCTAAATGAGAAAACGGGCGGGGGTCTATCCCTGAAAGATTTCACGGGCAAGTGTACCAGACGGTGCCCTACAACTTATATACTAGATCCCTATGGGAAGAGGGAATAGGGTGCCATTTGGGAAACTTCCCTATAATCGCAAAGGGACTCGGGATGGGAATGAAAGAAGAGGGTGAGCAGTGGGGGCGAGGAATGAGCACATTTTAGATTCTCTTCTCTGACGCAATGTCTAGTGACATTCCTTTGGATTTAGAATGGAACACTGCACTGTTTATTCCCCTGTCCAAGCTGGTTCTGATCAACACCGCAGAATCGGAGAACAGTTACTTTTTAATTACGTCAATCTGATTCAAAATGCATTTCTGTCCGCATGTCCCAAATGGACTGATCTGTATCTGATCTCAGAGCTGCTCTGGTTTGTATTGGAATCTGTATCTGATCTCAGAGCTGCTCTGGTTTGTATTGGAATCTGTATCTGATCTCAGAGCTGCTCTGGTTTGTATTGGAGTCTGTATCTGATCCTGGAGCTGCTCTGGTTTGTATTGGAGTCTGTATCTGATCTCAGAGCTGCTCTGGTTTCTATTGGAGTCTGTATCTGATCTCAGAGCTGCTCTGGTTTGTATTGGAGTCTGTATCTGATCCTGGAGCTGCTCTGGTTTGTATTGGAGTCTGTATCTGATCTCAGAGCTGCTCTGGTTTGTCTTGGAATCTGTATCTGATCTCAGAGCTGCTCTGGTTTGTATTGGAATCTGTATCTGATCTCAGAGCTGCTCTGGTTTGTATTGGAGTCTGTATCTGATCTCAGAGCTGCTCTGGTTTGTATTGGAGTCTGTATCTGATCTCAGAGCTACTCTGGTTTGTATTGGAATCTGTATTGATCTCAGAGCTGCTCTGGTTTGTATTGGAGTCTGTATCTGATCTCAGAGCTGCTCTGGTTTGTATTGGAATCTGTATCTGATCCTGGAGCTGCTCTGGTTTGTCTTGGAATCTGTATCTGATCCCGGAGCTGCTCTGGTTTGTATTGGAATCTGTATCTGATCTCAGAGCTGCTCTGGTTTGTATTGGAATCTGTATCTGATCCTGGAGCTGCTCTGGTTTGTATTGGAGTCTGTATCTGATCCTGGAGCTGTTCTGGTTTGTATTGGAGTCTGTATCTGATCTCAGAGCTACTCTGGTTTGTATTGGAATCTGTATCTGATCTCAGAGCTGCTCTGGTTTGTATTGGAATCTGTATCTGATCCTGGAGCTGCTCTGGTTTGTATTGGAGTCTGTATCTGATCTCAGAGCTGCTCTGGTTTGTATTGGAGTCTGTATCTGATCTCAGAGCTGCTCTGGTTTGTATTGGAATCTGTATCTGATCTCAGAGCTGCTCTGGTTTGTATTGGAATCTGTATCTGATCCTGGAGCTGCTCTGGTTTGTCTTGGAGTCTGTATCTGATCTCAGAGCTACTCTGGTTTGTATTGGAATCTGTATCTGATCTCAGAGCTGCTCTGGTTTGTATTGGAATCTGTATCTGATCCTGGAGCTGCTCTGGTTTGTATTGGAGTCTGTATCTGATCTCAGAGCTGCTCTGGTTTGTATTGGAGTCTGTATCTGATCTCAGAGCTGCTCTGGTTTGTATTGGAATCTGTATCTGATCTCAAAGCTGCTCTGGTTTGTATTGGAGTCTGTATCTGATCTCAGAGCTGCTCTGGTTTGTATTGGAATCTGTATCTGATCCTGGAGCTGCTCTGGTTTGTATTGGAGTCTGTATCTGATCCTGGAGCTGCTCTGGTTTGTATTGGAATCTGTATCTGATCCTGGAGCTGTTCTGGTTTGTATTGGAGTCTGTATCTGATCTCAGAGCTACTCTGGTTTGTATTGGAATCTGTATCTGATCTCAGAGCTGCTCTGGTTTGTATTGGAGTCTGTATCTGATCTCAGAGCTACTCTGGTTTGTATTGGAATCTGTATTGATCTCAGAGCTGCTCTGGTTTGTATTGGAGTCTGTATCTGATCTCAGAGCTGCTCTGGTTTGTATTGGAATCTGTATCTGATCTCAGAGCTGCTCTGGTTTGTATTGGAGTCTGTATCTGATCTCAGAGCTGCTCTGGTTTGTATTGGAATCTGTATCTGATCCTGGAGCTGCTCTGGTTTGTCTTGGAATCTGTATCTGATCCCGGAGCTGCTCTGGTTTGTATTGGAATCTGTATCTGATCTCAGAGCTGCTCTGGTTTGTATTGGAATCTGTATCTGATCCTGGAGCTGCTCTGGTTTGTATTGGAGTCTGTATCTGATCCTGGAGCTGCTCTGGTTTGTATTGGAATCTGTATCTGATCCTGGAGCTGTTCTGGTTTGTATTGGAGTCTGTATCTGATCTCAGAGCTACTCTGGTTTGTATTGGAATCTGTATCTGATCTCAGAGCTGCTCTGGTTTGTATTGGAGTCTGTATCTGATCTCAGAGCTACTCTGGTTTGTATTGGAATCTGTATTGATCTCAGAGCTGCTCTGGTTTGTATTGGAGTCTGTATCTGATCTCAGAGCTGCTCTGGTTTGTATTGGAATCTGTATCTGATCTCAGAGCTGCTCTGGTTTGTATTGGAGTCTGTATCTGATCTCAGAGCTGCTCTGGTTTGTATTGGAATCTGTATCTGATCTCAGAGCTGCTCTGGTTTGTATTGGAATCTGTATCTGATCCTGGAGCTGCTCTGGTTTGTATTGGAGTCTGTATCTGATCCTGGAGCTGCTCTGGTTTGTATTGGAATCTGTATCTGATCCTGGAGCTGTTCTGGTTTGTATTGGAGTCTGTATCTGATCTCAGAGCTACTCTGGTTTGTATTGGAATCTGTATCTGATCTCAGAGCTGCTCTGGTTTGTATTGGAGTCTGTATCTGATCTCAGAGCTACTCTGGTTTGTATTGGAATCTGTATTGATCTCAGAGCTGCTCTGGTTTGTATTGGAGTCTGTATCTGATCTCAGAGCTGCTCTGGTTTGTATTGGAATCTGTATCTGATCTCAGAGCTGCTCTGGTTTGTATTGGAGTCTGTATCTGATCTCAGAGCTGCTCTGGTTTGTATTGGAGTCTGTATCTGATCTCAGAGCTGCTCTGGTTTGTATTGGAGTCTGTATCTGATCCTGGAGCTGCTCTGGTTTGTATTGGAATCTGTATCTGATCCTGGAGCTGTTCTGGTTTGTATTGGAGTCTGTATCTGATCTCAGAGCTACTCTGGTTTGTATTGGAATCTGTATCTGATCTCAGAGCTGCTCTGGTTTGTATTGGAGTCTGTATCTGATCTCAGAGCTACTCTGGTTTGTATTGGAATCTGTATTGATCTCAGAGCTGCTCTGGTTTGTATTGGAGTCTGTATCTGATCTCAGAGCTGCTCTGGTTTGTATTGGAATCTGTATCTGATCTCAGAGCTGCTCTGGTTTGTATTGGAGTCTGTATCTGATCTCAGAGCTGCTCTGGTTTGTATTGGAGTCTGTATCTGATCTCAGAGCTGCTCTGGTTTGTATTGGAGTCTGTATCTGATCCTGGAGCTGCTCTGGTTTGTATTGGAATCTGTATCTGATCCTGGAGCTGTTCTGGTTTGTATTGGAGTCTGTATCTGATCTCAGAGCTGCTCTGGTTTGTATTGGAGTCTGTATCTGATCTCAGAGCTGCTCTGGTTTGTATTGGAGTCTGTATCTGATCTCAGAGCTGCTCTGGTTTGTATTGGAGTCTGTATCTGATCTCAGAGCTGCTCTGGTTTGTATTGGAGTCTGTATCTGATCCTGGAGCTGCTCTGGTTTGTATTGGAATCTGTATCTGATCCTGGAGCTGTTCTGGTTTGTATTGGAGTCTGTATCTGATCTCAGAGCTACTCTGGTTTGTATTGGAATCTGTATCTGATCTCAGAGCTGCTCTGGTTTGTATTGGAGTCTGTATCTGATCTCAGAGCTACTCTGGTTTGTATTGGAATCTGTATTGATCTCAGAGCTGCTCTGGTTTGTATTGGAGTCTGTATCTGATCTCAGAGCTGCTCTGGTTTGTATTGGAATCTGTATCTGATCCTGGAGCTGCTCTGGTTTGTATTGGAGTCTGTATCTGATCTCAGAGCTGCTCTGGTTTGTATTGGAGTCTGTATCTGATCTCAGAGCTGCTCTGGTTTGTATTGGAGTCTGTATCTGATCCTGGAGCTGCTCTGGTTTGTATTGGAATCTGTATCTGATCCTGGAGCTGTTCTGGTTTGTATTGGAGTCTGTATCTGATCTCAGAGCTACTCTGGTTTGTATTGGAATCTGTATCTGATCTCAGAGCTGCTCTGGTTTGTATTGGAGTCTGTATCTGATCTCAGAGCTACTCTGGTTTGTATTGGAATCTGTATTGATCTCAGAGCTGCTCTGGTTTGTATTGGAGTCTGTATCTGATCTCAGAGCTGCTCTGGTTTGTATTGGAATCTGTATCTGATCCTGGAGCTGCTCTGGTTTGTATTGGAGTCTGTATCTGATCCTGGAGCTGCTCTGGTTTGTATTGGAATCTGTATCTGATCCTGGAGCTGTTCTGGTTTGTATTGGAGTCTGTATCTGATCTCAGAGCTACTCTGGTTTGTATTGGAATCTGTATCTGATCTCAGAGCTGCTCTGGTTTGTATTGGAATCTATATCTGATCCTGGAGCTGCTCTGGTTTGTATTGGAGTCTGTATCTGATCTCAGAGCTGCTCTGGTTTGTATTGGAGTCTGTATCTGATCTCAGAGCTGCTCTGGTTTGTATTGGAATCTGTATCTGATCTCAGAGCTGCTCTGGTTTGTATTGGAGTCTGTATCTGATCTCAGAGCTGCTCTGGTTTGTATTGGAATCTGTATCTGATCCTGGAGCTGCTCTGGTTTGTCTTGGAATCTGTATCTGATCCCGGAGCTGCTCTGGATTGTATTGGAATCTGTATCTGATCTCAGAGCTGCTCTGGTTTGTATTGGAATCTGTATCTGATCCTGGAGCTGCTCTGGTTTGTATTGGAGTCTGTATCTGATCCTGGAGCTGCTCTGGTTTGTATTGGAGTCTGTATCTGATCTCAGAGCTGCTCTGGTTTGTCTTGGAATCTGTATTGGAATGTGTCAGTGTGTCTGTGCTGTAAAAAATGCCAGGAGCAAGAGGTTGGATTTGGAACAGGTCCCATTTCCATGAAAACTGCCTATAAATGCTAATGTAATGCTCTGTAATGCTCTCTCCCTAACCTTCCTTAGCCTCCACAGATCGTCTGAGATTTTTACATACGAGCAGATACATCTGCGATACATCTGCGAATGGTCCGTATGTTTCATCTACAAGATCAAAGGGACCCACAGCGTACGACTTCAGCATACCTACAGTACATGTGACCACAGAATCAGAAGGATATAAGAACTGACATTCAATGCAACATTCTGTGGTGTGTGGACCAATGGCCATAATGGATAAACCATCTGGAAAGTTAAAAATGTTCCAGAACTCTAGAATCCTTTCTCAGTATTCTACAGTACATGAACATTCCACTGTGCCACACTACTGAGCAGCCAGCAGCCATAATTCTCATTATAATGTGTTGCCAACCAAACATTGGAAAACGTCCCATGTAATGCAGTCTGTCTCTGGTCATCACAATATGTAGCCAGTGCTAAACCAGACTGATCACTCGAAAAAGACGCCGATTTCAGACTTTTGAAATGGTCCTGAGAATGTCGATATACAACTTCCTTTGGTCGCTCACCCAAACAAATTCTAAACAACTGCCTTCCTTCGGTCGTTCACCAAAACAAATTCTAAACGACTGCCTTCCTTCGGTCGCTCACCCAAACAAAATCTAAACAACTGCCTTCCTTTGGTCGCTCACCCAAACAAATCCAAAACAACTGCCTTCCTTCGGTCACTCACCCAAACAAATCCAAAACAACTGCCTTCCTTTGGTCACTCACCCAAACAAATTCAAAACAACTTCCTTCCTTTGGTCGCTCACCCAAACAAATTCAAAACAACTGCCTTTTTTTGGTCGCTCACCCAAACAAATTCAAAACAACTGCCTTTTTTTGGTCGCTCATCCAAACAAATTCAAAACAACTGCCTGGCACTGGGCGTGAACTTCTGATGCTCGGAGCCAGAGAGCACGGCTTAGACCACTGTTCTACAGCAGCTCCCCCATGCTCTAGCAAACCGCGAGAATAGCCAGAACACTGATGTTAAGAGCGAATCATTTTTAACAATTTTGTTTTAATAAGCCTTCTCCAAATCATAGCCTTAACCACTCAGAATGAGTAACCTAAACGTAACTATGTGAGTTGTTTCTGTTTTAGTGTTTTTTTACTATTGTTATTACGGGTCTCGTTCCGTGTGTTGTTATTACGGGTCTCGTCCTGTGTGTTGTTATTACGGGTCTCATCCTGTGTGTTGTTATTACGGGTCTCATCCTGTGTGTTGTTATTACGGGTCTCGTCCTGTGTTTTGTTATTACGGGTCTCGTTCCGTGTTTTGTTATTACGGGTCTCGTTCCGTGTTTTGTTGTTACGGGTCTCGTCCTGTGTTTTGTTATTACGGGTCTCGTCCTGTGTATTGTTATTACGGGTCTCGTCCTGTGTGTTGTTATTACGGGTCTCGTCCTGTGTGTTGTTATTACGGGTCTCGTTCCGTGTTTTGTTGTTACGGGTCTCGTCCTGTGTATTGTTATTACGGGTCTCGTCCTGTGTGTTGTTATTACGGGTCTCGTCCTGTGTGTTGTTATTACGGGTCTCGTCCTGTGTAATGTTATTAAGGGTCTCGTCCTGTGTTTTGTTATTACGGGTCTCGTTCCGTGTTTTGTTATTACGGGTCTCGTTCCATGTGTTGTTATTACGGGTCTCGTTCCATGTGTTGTTATTACGGGTCTCGTCCTGTGTGTTGTTATTACGGGTCTCGTTCCATGTGTTGTTATCACGGGTCTCGTTCCATATGTTGTTATTACGGGTCTGGTCCTCTGTTTTGTTATTACGGGTCTCGTTCCATGTATTGTTATTACGGGTCTCGTCCTGTGTGTTGTTATTACGGGTCTTGTTCCATGTGTTGTTATTACGGGTCTCGTTCCATGTGTTGTTATTACGGGTCTGGTCCTGTGTTTTGTTATTACGAGTCTCGTTCCATGTATTGTTATTACGGGTCTCGTTCCCGTGTGTTGTTATTACGGGTCTCATCCTGTGTGTTGTTATTACGGGTCTCGTCCTGTGTGTTGTTATTACGGGTCTCGTCCCATGTGTTGTTATTACGGGTCTCGTTCTGTGTGTTGTTATTACGGGTCTCATCCTGTGTGTTGTTATTACGGGTCTCGTCCCGTGTGTTGTTATTACGGGTCTCGTTCTGTGTGGTGTTATTACGGGTCTCATCCTGTGTATTGTTATTACGGGTCTCGTTCCCGTGTGTTGTTATTACGGGTCTCGTTCCATGTGTATGTTATTATGGGTCTCGTCCTGTGTGTTGTTATTACGGGTCTCGTCCTGTGTGTTGTCATTACGGGTCTCTTCCTGTGTATTTATTAGAGGTTTACACCTCACTCTTTGTTTGGGTTACAGCCCTGTGTTATATATATATAGAAGTGTTTGTTTTGGGCTTCGTCCCCGTCATGACCATGACGTACACTATTTTGGGTAGTGAAATAAAATAAAACATTATTTTGTATTCCTGCGCCTGTCTCCCATCATTATACAACGTGACAGTCTGATTTTGTTTGTGAGCAGAATCCCCGTATCAGCAGCAGAGGACTCTTCTCCAGGTTCATCTCTTTGTAAATGAGGTCTTTGTTATGGAAGGTTTGGGAATCAGTTGTTTTTAGGTTGTTGTAGAATTTAACGGTTGTTTTCTGGATTTGATAATTAGCTGGTTTTGTGCTTATTTTGCTCTACATGCATTATTTGGTGTTTGATGTTGTACACAGAGGATGTTTTTGCGGAATTCTGCATAAAGAGAATATGGTGTTTGTCCCATTCTGTGAATTTTTCGTTGGTGAGCGGACCCCAGACCTCACAACCATAAAGGGCAATGGGTTCTATAACTGATTCAAGTATTTTTTTTTGCTAGATCCTAATTGGGATGTCAAATTTGATGTTCCTTTTGCCTTGTCTCTCAGATGGTTCACAGCTTTGTGGAAGTGACCTGTGGCCCTGGTCTTTAGGCCCAGGTATGTATAGTGTTTTGTCTGCTCTAGGGCAGCGGTGTCTAGATGGAAATTGTAACTTTGGTCCTGATAACTGGAGTTTTTTTGGAAGACTATCATTTTCTTACTGAGATTAACTTTCAGTGCACAGGCCTGACAGAATCTACACAGCAGACTGTTCTAGTGCCCTCGCAAATTCATTGACATACAGCATATGTTAAAGAAAGTGTGGTTCAAATTGCCTCCGTGTCTCACCCCATGGCCCTGTGGAAATAAATGTTTTTTATTATTATTATTATTATTGTTGTTTGTGTACATGGATTGTATAATGTTGTATGTTTTCCCCTTAACACTGCTTTGGGTCAGTTTAAATATCAGACCTTCATGCCAAATCGAGTCAAAAGCTTTTTGGAAAACAACATAGCAGGAGAAGACTTTGCTTTTGATTTCATTTGTTTGTCAATAGTGATGTGCAGGGTGAATACGTGGTCTGTCGTACGGTAATTTGGTAAAAAGTCAATTCGACATTTACTCAGGACATTGGTTTTCACAGAGGAAATAAAGTTAATGATAATGCAGAGGATTTTCCCAAGGTTGCTGTTGACGCATATCACACCATAGTTATTGGGGTCAAATTTGTCTTCACTTTTGTGGATTGGGGTGATCAGTACTTGGTTCCAAATATTGGGGAAGATGCCAGAGCTGAGGATGATGTTAAAGAGTTTCAGTATAGCCAATTGGAATATGTTGTCTGTATATTTTATAATTTAATTTAGGATACCATCAACACCACAGGCCTTTTTGGTTTGGAGGGTTTTTTTGTATTTTGAATGTAAATCTGGTCAGTTCAAGTTAATAGCTGACTGCTATGTAATCAATTGTGTATACAGTAAGTGTTTGTTCTTTGTTATAGGCCCAAAAAAGATTTGGAGAAATTATTATCAATAAACCTCAATTTTGGATAGATACTGTAGCTCTTCCTGTTGTTTATTTAGCGTGTTCCAATTTTCCCAATTGTCTTCAATTACATTGAACTGATTTGTTTCTGTCTCCCTCCCGTCATACCTCCTTCCCTCATCGCCCTTTCTCCCCTCTCCTTCTCTCTCTCTGGAGGAAAGTAAGATCTGATAGAGAGAGATTTAAAGTGGGTGTTTATCAGGAGATAAAATCTGGGCCTTTATTACACTGTTAAGAGATCCAAAACGCCATAGTCCCTGGTGACCATTAAAGACAGGGTGGAGCGAGGGCGTAGGGAGGGATGGATAGAGGAGAGAGGGATGGAGAGAGGGATGGAGAGAGGGGAGAGGGATGGAGAGAGGAGAGAGGGATGAGAGGAGAGAGAGATGGAGAGAGGAGAGAGGGATGGAGAGAGGAGAGATGGACTGATAGAGGGATGGATAGAGGAGAGAGGGATGGAGAGAGGAGAGAGGGACTGATAGAGGGATGGATAGAGGAGAGAGGGATGGAGAGAGGAGAGAGGGATGGAGAGAGGATGGATAGAGGGATGGATAGAGGAGAGAGGGATGGAGAGAGGATGGATAGAGGAGAAAAGGATGGATAGAGGAGAGACGGACTGATAGAGGGATGGAGAGCCACTGCGCACACACACACAGGCCTGAATATCAGTCAGATAATGTCATATAGTCAGCATTGACAGCTGAGACATATATTGGGTCTTTAGACAGTGTTAGATAGGGATCTCTATATCATGTTTTGTATAGATAGGGATGTCTAGGTGGTGATTTGTATAGATAGGGATGTCTAGATAGTGTTTTGTATGGATAAGGATGTCTAGATAGTGTTTTGTATAGATAGGGATGCCTAGATAGTGTTTTGTATAGGTAGGGATGCATAGATAGTGTTTTGTATAGATAGGGATGTCTATATAGTGTTTTGTATAGATAGGGATGTATAGATAGTGTTTTGTATAGATAGGGATGTATAGATAGTGTGTTGTATAGATAGGGATGTATAGATAAGTGTTTTGTAAAGATATGGATGTCTAGATAGTGTGTTGTATAGATAGGGATGTATAGATAGTGTTTTGTATAGATAGGGATGTATAGATAGTGTGTTGTATAGATAGGGATGTATAGATAGTGTTTTGTAAATATATGGATGTCTAGATAGTGTGTTGTATAGATAGGGATGTATAGGATAGTGTTTTTTATAGATAGTGTTTTGCATAGATAGTGTTTTGCATAGATAGTGTTTTGTATAGATAGTGTTTTGTATAGATACGAATGTCTAGGTACTGTTTGGTACAGATAAGGATCTCCGAAATCTACAGTTGTATTCGGAAGTTTACAAACACCTTAGCGAAATAGATTTAAACTCCGTTTTTCACCATTCTTGGCATTTAATCCAAGTAAAAATTCCCTGTCTTAGGATCACCACTTTATTTTAAGAAAGTGAAATGTCAGAATAATAGTAGAGAGTGATTTATTTCAGCTTTTATTTCTTTCATCACATTCCCAGTGGGTCAGAAGTTTACATACACTCAATTAGTATTTAGTAACATTGCCTTTAAATTGTTTATCTTGGGTCAAACATTTTGGGTAGCCTTCCACAAGCTTCCCACAACAAATTTTGGCCCATTCCTCCTGACAGAGCTGCTGTAATTGAGTCAGGTTTGTTGGCCTCCTTGCTCGCACACACGTTTTCAGTTCTGCCCACACATTTTCTATAGGATTGAGATCAGGGCTTTGTGATGGCCACTCAAATACCTTGACTTTGTTGTCCTTAAGCCATTTTGCCACAATTTTGGAAGAGTTCTTGGGGTCATTGTCCATTTGGAAGACCAAGCTTTAACTTCCTGACTGATGTCTTGAGATGTTGCTTCAATATCTCCACATAATTTCCCCCCCTCATGATGCCATCTATTTTGTGAAGTGCACCAGTCCCTCCCTCAGCAAAGCACCCCCACAAAATGATGCTGCCACCAGCGTGCTTCATGGTTGGGATGGTGTTCTTCGGCTTGCAAGCTTCCACCTTTTTCCTCCAAACATAACGATGGTCATTATGGCCAAACAGTTTTATTTTTGTTTCATCAGACGAGAGGACATTTCTCAGAAAAGTACGATCTTTGTCCCCTTTTTTATGGCGGTTTTGGAGCAGTGGCTTCTTCCTTGCTGAGCGGCCTTTCAGGTTATGTCGATATAGGACTGGTTTTACTGTGGATATAGATACTTTTGTACCTGTTTCCTCCAGCATCTTCACAACGTCCTTTGCTGTTGTTCTGGGATTGATTTGTTCTTTTCGCACCAAAGTACGTTCATCTCTAGCTCCTTCCTGAGCGATATGACGGCTGCGTGGTCCCATGGTGTTCATACTTGCGTACTATTGTTTGTACAGATGAACGTGGTACCTTCAGGCGTTTGGAAATAGCTCCCAAGGATGAACTTGGCTGATTTCCTTTTCCCATGATGTCAAGCAAAGAGGCACTGAGTTTGAAGGTAAGCCATGAAATACATCCACAGGTACACCTCCAATTGACTCAAATTATGTCAATTAGCCTATCAGAAGCTTCTAAAGCCATTACATAATTTTCTGGAATTTTCCAAGCTGTTTAAAGGCAAGGTCAACTTAGTGTATGTAAACTTCTGACCCACTGGAATTGTGATACAGTGAATTAAAAGTGAAATAATCTGTCTAAACAATTGTTGGAAAAATGACTTGCACAATGTAGAAGTCCTAACCGACTTGCCAACTTGTTGAAAAATGAGTTTTAATGACTCCAACCTAAGTGTATGTAAACTTCCGACCCAACTGTATGTGCTGTTTGAATTGATATTGCTGGTGAATGTTTTGACCATTTTCTGGCCCTGGCTGTTGGACCAATACCTGGCCTTGGCTGTTTGACCAATGTCTGGCCCTGGCTGTTGGACCAATGTCTGGCCTTGGCTGTTTGACCAATGTCTGGCCCTGGCTGAACCTGAAAAGATAGTGAAGATAAAATATATGGGATGGTGTATGGGATACACATGGTGTACGGGATACACATGGTGTACGGGATACACATGGTGTTCGGGATTTGCATGGTGTACGGGATACGCATGGTGTATGGGATACACATGGTGTACGGGATACGCAAGGTGTACGGGATACACATGGTGTTCGGGATTCGCATGGTGTACGGGATACGCATGGTGTACGGGATACGCAAGGTGTACGGGATACACATGGTGTTCGGGATTCGCATGGTGTACGGGATACGCATGGTGTACGGGATACGCAAGGTGTACGGGATACGCATGGTGTACGGGATGGTGTATGGGATACACATGGTGTACGGGATACACATGGTGTTCGGGATTCACATGGTGTACGGGATCAGATGGTGTACGGGATCAGATGGTGTACGGGATACGCAAGGTGTACGGGATACACATGGTGTTCGGGATTCGCATGGTGTACGGGATCAGATGGTATACGGGATCAGATGGTGTACGGGATCAGATGGTGTACGGGATCAGATGGTGTACATTGCAGGTTCTTTCTACAGCACAAAGCACTTGTGTTTGCAGTCACAAATCCTCTCCATTTTCAGACCAACTGCTAGCTAACTCTTCCTGTAGGCTTCCAGTCATTGCACTAACACTAGTTAGCAATTGCGCTAACACTAGTTAGCAACATGAGTTCGTATCACTCTGGGTAAGTAGACAAAAAAGGGCTTTATTTGACAATATATCGCTTAAAATGTTGGTAAAGAGGAGAGTTAGCAAGAGGAGATGTTTCAGGAGACGCAGCGTTCTATGTTTGAGGTAATAAACTGTATGTTTTCAATTATTTATTTCACCTTTATTTAACCAGGTAGGCCAGTTGAGAAGTTCTAATTTACAACTGCGACCTAGTCAAGATAAAGCAAAGCAGTGTGACACAAACAACAACACAGAGTTACACATGGAATAAATGGATTAACATGGAATAGAAAAAAACAGTCAATAAAACAATAGAAAAAAGTCTATATACAGTGTGTGCAAATGGCGTGAGGAGGTAAGGCAATAAATAGGCCATAGTAGCGAAGTAATTACAGTTTAGCAAATTAACACTGGAGTGAAAGATGTGCAGATGATGATGTGCAAGTAGAAATACTGGTGTGCAAAAAAGTAGATAAAAACAATATGGGGATGAGGTAGGTAGATTGGATGGGCTATTTACAGATGGGCTGTGTACAGCTGCAGCGGTTGGTAAGCTGCTCAGATAGCTGATGTTTAGTGAGGGAGATATAATTCTTCAGAAATTTTTGCAATTCGTTCCAGTTATTGGCAGCAGAGAACTGGAAGGAAAGGCAGTGTTGGCTTTGGGGATGACCAGTGAGATATACCTGCTGGAGCGCGTGCTACGGGTGGGTGTTGTTATCTTGACCAGTGAGCTGAGATAAGGCAGAGCTTTACCTAGCAAAGACTTATAGATGACCTGGTGGGTCTGGCGACGAATATGTAGCGAGGGTCAGCTGACTAGAGCATACAGGTCGCAGTGGTGGTTGGTATATCGGGCTTCCAGTATAGCATCCAGTATGCTGAGTAGAGTGTTGGAAGCTATTTTGTAGATGACATCGCCGAAGTCGAGGATCGGTAGGATAATCAGTTTTACTAGGGTATGTTTGGCGACGTGAGTGAAGGAGGCTTTGTTGCGAAATAGGAAGCTACTTCTAGATTTAATTTTGGATTGGAGATGTTTTATGTGAGTCTGGAAGGAGAGTTTAGAGTCTAACCAGACACCTAGGTATTTGTAGTTGTTCACATATTCTAAGTCAGAACTGTCCAGAGTAGTGATGCTAGACGGACGATGCGGGTGCGGGCAGCGATCAGTTGAACAGCGTGCATTTAGTTTTACTAGCGTTTAAGAGCAGTTGGAGGCCACGGGAGGAGTGTTGTATGGTATTGAAACTCATTTGGAGGTTTGTTATTACCGTGTCCAAAGAAGGGCCAGAAGTATACAGAATGGTGTCGTCTGCGTAGAGGTGGATCAGGGAATCAACCGTAGCAAGAGCGACATTGTTGATGTATACGGAGAAGAGAGTACAGTGTCCCAAAACCTTTTGGAGTTAGAGCTACAGGAAGCAAATTTCCGTTTGAAAAAGCTAGCCTTTACTTTCCTGACTGACTGCGTGTATTGGTTCCTGACTTCCCTTTCTCTGCGGTAGATTGCAACTCCTCCCCCTTTGGCAGTTCTTTCTTGATGGAAAATGTTGTAGTTGGGGATGGAAATCGCAGAATTTTTGGTGGCCTTCCTAAGCCAGGATTCAGAAACGGCAAGGACATCAGGTTTGGCGGAGTGTGCTAAAGCAGTGAATGAAACAAACTTAGGGAGGCTTCTGATAATTATCATGCATGAAACCAAGGCTTTTACAGTTACAGAAGTCAACAAATGAGAGCGCCTGGGGACGCGCAGGGCCTGGGTTTACCTCCACATCACCCAAGGAACAGAGGAGTAGGATGAGGGTACGGCTAAAGGCTATCAAAACTGGTTGTCTCATGGACTGGGGAAAGAGAATGAAAGGAGCAGATTTCTGGGCATGGTAGGATAGATTCAGGGCATAATGTACAGACAGGGGTATGGTAGTGTCATGCCTTTACTATCATTAACTGAAGACTTATAGTTTTTATCAAAGTTTCTCTGTAATTAGCATTTCGTGATTAACTAATCAGGCAAATGTAATTAATAACTAGGATGTCGGGGCACCAAGGAAAATATTCAGGTCACAAAGTTCTAATTTACCTAATATAACTTTTCAGATATTTTAATATCTGATCAATTAGTCTTCTGATTAATGATTTATTCTTTATTTTACCTCACGTTAGTCTCATTCCAGTCTCATTCCAAACGTCGTAAATTGTTGGTTATCTGCACGAATACAGTCTTCACTATGAGTCTTCCATTCATCAATTGTCTTAAATCATTTATTTACTTACTAAGTAATTCACAGAAATGCATAAACAAACAGTAGATAGTTACAAGGAAATGATAATGAAGTTTCCCTAGTGGGATAAACCGGCATCGCGGCTTGGTGGACAGAAAGGGGAGTGGGGGTCGACTGAGATGAGACACTACAAAGTTGATAATTATAACAATTGAAATGCTAATCCTTTGCACATGAACGCTCACTCATTCGTGAATAATTGCAATCAATATACATATTTACGTTCAGTGTGTCGTCGGGATCTCTGTTGAAAAGTTTGTTTCTGTTGGAGAGATTGCCCGCCCTCTCTCTCTCTCTCTGTCGTGGTTAGAATAGATAGTTCAGAGTGACATTCATTCATGTCGTTATAGAATAGATGTTCCGGCGGTTGTCGTTCTTCGCGTTCAATGATACCGAATTCCTAGCTGCAGACTAGTAATTCATATTCTTATTCTGTCAGTATCAATAGTCTAAGCGTTTAACCACGTGGTATGGTTAAGAAGGAAAGAAATTCCACAAATTAACTTTTAACAAGGCACACCTGTTAATTGAAATGTATTCCGGGTGACTACCTCATGAAGCTGGTTGAGAGAATGCCAAGAGTGTGAAAAGCTGTCATCAAGGCAAAGGGTGGCCACGTTGAAGAATCTCAAGTATAAATATTTTTTGGTTAGTACATGATTCCAAATGTGAAATTTCATGTTTTTTGATGTCTTATTCTACAATGTAGAAAATAATTTAAAAAAATAAAGAAAACCCCTGGAATGTGTAGGTGTGTCCAAACTTTTGACTGGTACTGTATATATATGTATAAATGTATTGTTTTTCTTTTAGATTTCAGGAAGAATTTCACTGTAAATTTACAGCATTGTCCTGTCACCAGAGTTGCCAGCTTCATACTGTAATGTTGCTTTACAGCAGAGATGCTGTAATATACTTCACATTACTACTTTTCTTACTGTAAAAAATTACAACATCCCTACTACCTGCTTCTCTGCTCTACTGCCTAACCTGGTACCTGCTTCTCTGCTCTACTGCCTAACCTGGTACCTGCGTCTCTGCTCTACTGCCTAACCTGGTACCTGCTTCTCTGCTCTACTGCCTAACCTGGTACCTGCTTCTCTGCTCTACTTCCTAACCTGGTACCTGCTTCTCTGCTCTACTGCCTAACCTGGTAACTGCTTCTCTGCACCACTTTCCAATCCACTACCTTCTTCTCTGGTCTACCCCTCAATCCTAACCAATCCCACTTGCTCCCCCAGCCAGCACACACAGGAGCTAGAGAAGATGGAGGCACAGCGATGTCTACTTTCTACCAAACCACAAATCCGTTATCACACTTCCAGCAATTCCCCAGGTGCATGCTCACGTACCTGCTCATAAATTCTGAATCTACTATGGGGAGGATACCTCTGAGTGTTTTCTTTTCCTTACCTCGTAATCCACATACTCCTCCTCCTCCACCTCGTAGGAGACAGTCTGTATCTTCACGTTGTCTCCTTCTTCCAGCAGCTTGGCCTGAGGGTCCTCTGTGCTTCCGGGGGTCTCCACTGCTGCAGACGCCTCCCTCGCCTTCTCTTTCTTCTCTGTGAAGGTAGTCTCGCAACACTCGTTCTTATAATCCTTGGCCTTGACTCCGCCTCCTCCTCCCCCTTCCTCCTTGTACAGGATGAAGTTAGGCCTGTAGAAGGCCTCGACGGCCAGATGGAGTGAGGTGGCGTCCAGGAGTTGTTGAGCTTTCGTCTTGCCGTTGGGGTTGTTGTGTCCCACATGGGCAACCGTACCGTTGTTAGTGTTACCTCCTCCTTCTCCGCTGTCACCACCGGTTAAGTAGTTGATGATGTTCTCCTGGTACTGGTTGTTAGGGAAGTCGCCGCCGTAACCGTTGACGACGTGCTTGCTGTTCTTGTCCAGGAGCGGGTTCTGGAGCTCACTCATGTTCTCCATGGCAACGAGGGTTCAGGGGTCAGTGGAAGTGGCTTAAGAGGACCGCACTGAAGGTGGCAGCTACTGATGGTGTTCAACAGGATGAGAGCTGCAGAGAGGAGAGGAAATAAGAGAAATTAGTAAACTCAGGTTTCTGTCTCAGTGAAGCAGTGGTGTGAACACAATACACTGGGCTACTGAGAGACAACACTGCATTTAACAATTCCAGAAGAATGACATCAAGTTGTTAGTCTCCTGGTAGCTGTTAGAAAGATGTCTAAGGTTTAGCTAGGGTAGGGTTGCCAACTGTCCCGTATTAGCCGGGATGTCCCTTATATATTTGGCTAAATATTCTTCCAATCACAGTATAGTGTAAACGCGCCAATTCCTGCAAAGTAATTTCTGTTATTGTTCGGTCGGTTTGGCATATCAAGGAAAAATGGATAAACATGCAGAATAGAAAAGAACTGTGCAGCAACAACAAACAACGTGAAGCAATGAAGATGTGTGTTAAGGCCGTCAGTGGTGACCCGACGAAAGCTTTCTGTACTTTATATGCCGTCAGGAAATCTCAATTGGCCAATGAGAAGGGAGAATGACCTAACTCAGCATGCATCCACAGAAATGCACAAGGCCACGCTAAGCTAAAGGTGCTAGCAATATCGGTGCATTCTTCGTGACGTCTACTGAGGAAACCGACATAATTGGAAAACACCTCTCCGTTTACCAGTTATTGAGCAGTGCCAACAACAATCGCATTCTGAAAGCTAATTGCCCAGCTCACATAGCTCATAATGCCTGCGATCAGTGGTCAGTGGATATTGAGAGAATTGTTTTACAGATCCACAGACACCTATCAGTATCCGCTTCCCGAAGAGAGGAACTGCGTGCATTTTTTTTTTTTTGCCTTTGTTGACACTGAGTGGCGTGAAATTCTGCGACATGTTTGCACACAATGGCTCTCCAGCCGTCGATCGTCTCCTGCAAAGCTGGCCAGCTCTTACATCAAACTTCAGGTCCCTTAGGGAGACCTGTCCTGTGGCGCTGAATAGTATTTTTAAGTATGAAGAAAAAAAAGGAAGCTGCTGAGATTTATCTGTGCTTTTTCCACAAAGTGGAAGGTGTGTTTATGACCAACTCGTAAAAAAGCTGGAGGAAACAACGCTCTGCATCACAGATGTTTACGAGGAAGTCCAAAAGTTCAACATTGAAGATGCTTCAGCTGAAACAGGACAGTTTTTTTGTGAGCGGACCAAGCAGCTGATGTTTTGGGATACCAGACCAAGCAGCTGATGTTTTGGGATACCAGACCAAGCAGCTGATGTTTTGGGATACCAGACCAAGCAGCTGATGTTGTGGGATACCAGACCAAGCAGCTGATGTTTTGGGATACCAGACCAAGCAGCTGATGTTTTGGGATACCAGACCAAGCAGCTGATGTTGTGGGATACCAGACCAAGCAGCTGATGTTTTGGGATACCAGACCAAGCAGCTGATGTTTTAGGATACCAGACCAAGCAGCTGATGTTTTGGGATACCAGACCAAGCAGCTGATGGATAAACAATTGTCAAAGGTCCAAGCAGCAACAGGACGTTCTATGACACTGTCATTACATACATTTACAAGTGGTTTGATTTCTCACCGGGTAATGTAATGGTAAAACTGATCGGCCTCCATGAGGAGCTCTCCTCCACTGACCTGGAGCAGGTGGTGGTTGCCCTCCAAATGACAGGGACCAACTCTACGAAGAGTTTTGTGTTAGCCTGGAGGAAATACAGAAAGCCAGACAGGATACCACAAACTCTGCCAGTGAGAAGCAGGTGGCAGTTTTCCAAGACCTAGGGAAAGCCAACTTGATCAACATGTTCAGGATTGTCTCATTTGTCCTCAGTGTGCCAGGCTCAAATGCCTTTGTGGAGAGGACTTTCTCCCCAATGACCAGTAAATGGTCAGACTCTAGAAACAGATGTAGCACAGAGCTGATGAAAAGAATGAACTTCAAATGAACTGTGACTTGTCATGTAATGGCTCTGCAAGAGGAGAAAGGACTGTTTGAATCAGTCAAGAGCAGCAAAACATAAGTAGACCTGGTGAGTGACTCATGACCCTCCTTTCCTCTTTTGCATTTGAAGATTTTTAATTTTTTTTTGCTGTAAAAGGTCCAAATTGTGATTTCTACGATCATTTATTTTGACGTTTATTCACATAAGTTTACATAATGATACAGTTTTAGTAAAGCTATAGGCTAAATGTAATTTAAAAAAAAGTTTTTCCAATTGAATAAGAATATGAATATACAGTGTATATTAATTCACACAATACCGTACCCACACCGCCGTGGCACCCCGCCCTTTGTCCCTTATTTGGTAGTGAGAAAGTTGGCAACCCTAACCTAGGGTGTTATGGACGGTACACCTGGGTAACTTAAAACAGCTTAAAACACCTAATGTGGATGTGGGAAACGTTCCGAGGAGGGATCATTGTCCTTGTTTTACTATCCTTGTGGGGACTTTTGGGGATTTTAGGTCCTCACAAGGAAAGAATAACCAACACACACACACACACACACACACACACACACACACACACACACACACACACACACACACACACACACACACACACACACACACACACTCACAAAGCCCATCTCCTGGAACCTGCTTAATCTGCATGATCTGTAGAAAATACAGACATTTTAATTAAACACTAGGGCAAGGTGTGTTTGTGTTCTCTCTTGTGTGTGTGTGTGTGTGTGTGTGTGTGTGTGTGTGTGTGTGTGTGTGTGTGTGTGTGCGTGTGTGTATGCGTTTGCCTCCCTCCCCACAGATACTGGTGTACTCATTGTTAAGGCTTGTTTAGCCTGCCTACAAAACAGAGAGAACAACACAACACAACGAAGGAGGAGGAGGATGGTTGCTATCACTCACTGAGGCTTTCTGCCTGAAGCCTTCAATAGGATCTGGCAGATACCTTCTGACGCCACAGACACTGTTCTAGAGCAAGTGTTGGTACTAGTGAAGCAAGTGCTATACTAGCTAGTGTGTAATAGCTAGCTAGTCTGTACAAGCTAGGTAGTGGGTGCTAGCTAGTGTTGTACTAGAGCAAGTGTTGTACTAGAGCAAGTGTTGGTACTAGTGAAGCTAGTTTTGTACTAGCTAGTTAATGCTAGTTAGTACTAGCTAGTGTGCACTAGCTAGCTTGTAGTGTACTAGCTAGTGTGTACTAGCTCGATAGTGTGTACAAGCTAGTGTGTACTAGCTAGATAGTGTGTACTAGCTAGATAGTGTGTACTAGATAGCTAGTCTGTAGTTGCTAGGTAGTGTGTACTAGCTAGTGTGTAGTAAAATACCATATGAGAGGTAAAATACCATCTGAGAAGCAAGCTCTTTGAGGTTTGCAGACCAGAAACCTCTAGCAACACACACACAGACAATTTGATCATTAGGATAACGATGGTTCACCCAGGAACATATTAAAGTTGTCTAAATGTATTCAGTACCGGTAACTGGCAAAGTAAAGGAAACACTTGAGTAAATGAGGTTTACAAAGTATATCGAAAGCAGGTGCTTCCACACAGGTGTATTAATTAAGCAATTAACTTTCCATCATGCTTAGGGTCATGTATGCTCGGTTGAACATTATTTTGCCTACCATGGCTAGAAAAAGAGATCTCAGTGATCTCAAAGAGATCGCAATTTCGTTCCGTTTGCTTTCGTTCGGTTCTTAAAACAGAAAATGGTTTCAGTAAAGAATTACACCTCAGATCTCAACCCAATTGAACACTCGTGGGAGATTCTGGAGCGTTTTCCACCGACGAAACACCAAATTACGGCATTTCCCGTGGAAGAATGGTGTCGCATCCCTCCTATAGAAGTCCACATCCCTCCTATAGAAGTCCACATCCCTCCTATAGAGTTCCACATCCCTCCTATAGAAGTCCACATCCCTCCTATAGAAGTCCACATCCCTCCTATAGAAGTCCACCCACATCCCTCCTATAGAAGTCCACATCCCTCCTATAGAAGTCCACATCCCTCCTATAGAAGTCCATATCCCTCCTATAGAAGTCCACATCCCTCCTATAGAAGTCCAGACACTAGTAGAATCGATGGCATATTGAAACTGTTCTGGATCGTGGTGGCCTGACGGCCTATTACGACCTTTTCTGTTGGTGTTTCTGTTATTTGGGCAGTTACCCGTATATGATTTACAATTATGTCTGGGTCTCTGTGTAAAGCATTTAAACGTGTGTATATTTTATTTGTATGCGTCTGTACCTCTAACAACATTCATCAGATTAATCAATTGATTATAATTTAGATCGTCAGTATGGTGGGAATTGTTCTTCCTGGCACATACACTGCCGTTCAAAAATGTCGGGGTCACTTAGAAATGTCCTTGTTTTTGAAAGAAAAACACATTTTAGTTGTCCATTAAAATAACATAAAATTGATCAGAAATGAGCTTTTCTTAAAAAAAAAAGAAGACATTTCTAAGTGACCCCAAACTTCTGAACGGTAGCTTACATTTCTTCCCGCCAGTTCTTCTTCCTTCTTTAACTTCATTTAAGATAGTTGAATGAGTTTCCAGGAAATAATATATATTATATTCCTTCTCTCTTCGTCGGGTAAATACTGATAACCTTTTCTTATTATCTGCTAAACCGATGCAGTTCTTGACACACTCAAACCGGTGCACCTGTCACCTACTACCGTACCCTGTTCAAAGGCACTTCAGTATTTTTGTCTTGTCCATTCACCCTCTGACTGGCACACATACACGGTCCATGTTTCAATTATCTCAAAGCTTAAAAAAATCCTTCTTTAACCTGTCTCCTCCCCTTCATCTACACTGATTGAAGTGCATTTAACAAGTGACATCAATAAGGGATCATAGCTTTCACCTGAATTCACTGGGTCAGTCTAGGTCACGGAAAGAGCAGGTGTTCCTAATGTTTTGTCCACTCTGTGTATGCTCCTGTCTGGGCCTTTTTATTCTTAGAATTATGTTGTTGTCATCAATGGGCTTTGATATCCATACTATGCACAGGTAACCTAGGCGATAGCACCACCTGTACTGGAGCTATCCAGGGAGATTGTGTGTTTTGTGTGTGTTTGAGTGTTTGAGTGTGTGTGTGTGTGTGGTGGCAAATGTGATTTGATTTGTGTATGCTCTATGAGTGTTGCAGTGGGCCTTGCACCTCCTAACCATAATTTGATTAATCTGATTGCATGTAATCTAATAAAGTGCAGATTATTTCCAGTGGTGTTGACTCATTGACCTCCCTGTCTGGTCTGGATCACTAAAATACAGCGTTTTTGCAAATGACAAATATCAAGCTACTGGTCAATGAGAAGCAACACGATCATTAATACTGAGAATGAGGTCTAATGCTGAGAAAACTGGGGGTCAAAAAACCAATACAGAAGTGCTGTGGCGCAAAAACGTGTTCTTCCACAATTGAGCATTTATTGCAATGTATTGATTTACGTGTCAAGGACACTTATCTTTTCACTTTCTGTGAAAGATTTAAAAAATTTAATTATACCATGTTGGCAATGCGTAGCGTGGTATCCATGTAGCTGTCATAGACAGATAGGAGATGGTGAAGTAAGGGAATGTGGGGCAGGTCGGGTCTGGCCTGCTTGGCTTGGCTTGGCTGCAAGGAACAGGAGAAGCCAGTCACTGTAGAATGATCACCTAAGGAGAAGATGGATTATGTTTTCAGTGACCTTCTAAATCCAGGGTTTCCCATTTACTACAGCCTGGGAACACTACCAGCTCACTGTCCCTCCCTTTCTTTCTCTATTGGTTTTCAGTCCCAAGTGGCTCTCCTATTGTCCCTGCCCCCATCTCTCTGTCTCTCTCTCTCTCTCTCTCTCTCTCTCTCTCTCTCTCTCTCTCTCTCTCTCTCTCTCTCTCTCTCGGCTTAGGGACCTAAGTGGCTCCTCTCTCCTGGATGGATGCTGTCTTCAGTAACCTCCAAACCCCAGGCGATACATCATTCTGTGCCATTGGTTTTCCAAGCCAGTGGCTTGCAACTTCTCTCTAACCTCTTCTCCTTTCCTCATCTCCACACCTCCCCCTCTCCCCTCGCTCCTCTCACCCTCCTTCCCTCACTGGGTTCGACATAGTTCACCCCCCATGAATAAACCAGCAGGTCCGTGCTCCCAGGATGCACTGGGGCATGCCTGAACACAACACGCTCCTCAGGGGTCCCTCATGGATTAGGTTTGTCTCGCCTTGCTGGTGTTGTTATGCCTCATTCCTTCCTTTCTGACGCTACCTTCATACCAGTCTCTAGACACACGCATTGTCCCATGCTATTCTTTCTTCGGTCTACTGTCCCATTCTTTCTTCAGTCTACTCTCCCATTCTTTCTTCGGTCTACTGTCCCATTCTTTCTTCTGTCCACTGTCCCATTCTTTCTTCCGTCTACTGTCCCATTCTTTCTTCCGTCTACTGTCCCATTCTTTCTTCGGTCTATTGTCCCATTCTTTCTTCCGTCTACTGTCCCATTCTATCTTCGGTCTACTCTCCCATTCTTTCTTCGGTCTACTGTCCCATTCTTTCTTCGGTCTACTGTCCCATTCTATCTTCGGTATACTCTCCCCTTCTTTCCTCGGTCTACTGACATATTCTTACTTCGGTCTACTGCCCAATTCTTTCCTCGGTCTACTGACCCATTCTTTCTTTGGTCTACTCTCCCATTCTTTCTTCAATCTACTGTTCCATTCTTTCCTGAGTCCACTGTCCCATTCTTTCTTCGGTCTACTGTCCCATTCTTTCTTCCGTCTACTGTCCCATTCTATCTTCGGTCTACTCTCCCATTCTTTCCTCGGTCTACTGACAGATTCTTACTTCGGTCTACTGCCCCATTCTTTCCTCGGTCTACTGACCCATTCTTTCTTTGGTCTACTGTCCCATTCTTTCTTCAATCTACTGTCCCATTCTTTCCTGAGTCCACTGTCCCATTCTTTCTTCGGTCTACTGACCCATTCTTTCTTTGGTCTACTGTCCCATTCTTTCTTCAATCTACTGTCCCATTCTTTCCTGAGTCCACTGTCCCATTCTTTCTTTGGTCTGCTGTCCCATTCTTTCTTTGGTCTACTGTCCCATTTTTTCATCGGTCTACTGTCCCATTCTTTCTTCGGTCTAATGTCCCATTCTCTTCCTCCTCATCATCATGTCTCCCTCTTAGTCCTCATCATCTTGGTTCCCTCTTCCTCCTCATCAGCATTTCTCCCTCTTCCTCCTCATCATCTTGGTTCCCTCTTCCTCCTCATCATTATGTCTCCCTCTTCCTCCTCATCATCTTGGTTCCCTCTTCCTCCACATCATCATGGTTCCCTCATCCTCCTCATCATCATGGTTCCCTCTTCCTCCTCATCATCATGGTTCCCTCTTCCTCCTCATCATCTTGGTTCCCTCTTCCTCCTCATCATCATGGTTCCCTCTTCCTCATCATCTTGGTTCCCTCTTCCTCCTCATCATCTTGGTTCCCTCTTCCTCCTCATCATCATGGTTCCCTCTTCCTCCTCATCATCATGGTTCCCTCTTCCTCCTCATCATGCCTCCCTCTTCGTCCTCATCATCATGGTTTCCTTTCAGTAGGGAATAGGGCTCTGGTCTAAAGCAGTGCACTCTGTAGGGAATAGGGCTCTGGTCTAAAGCAGTGCACTCTGTAGGGAATAGGGCTCTGGTCTAAAGAAGAGAGGAAGACATTTTGGAGACGGATTGGTCTACTGGCAGGATCCAGGCATCCCAAACCACCCTTTTTACACGTCTAAAAACCCATTCATACTCAGTGTTAGCTATACTTCTGTCATTGTAACTCGGATCAACTGCTACAGAAGTGTTACAGAGTTAACCATCGACATCAGCTGTGTGTGTGTTTGTGTGTGTGTGTGTGTGTGTGCGTGTCTTACAGAACTGTCCTTTGACATCAACTTTATCTCCATTCTACTACCTCCCAGGACAGAGAGAATGATAGATGAAGAGAGACAGAGCGGGAGGCAGAGCGGGAGGCAGAGAGAGAGACAGAGAGAGATACAGAGCGGGAGGCAGAGCGGGAGACAGAGAGAGAGACAGAGCGGGAGACAGAGAGAGAGACAGAGCGGGAGGCAGAGAGAGAGACAGAGCGGGAGGCAGAGAGAGAGACAGAGAGAGAGGCAGAGAGAGAGACAGAGAGAGAGGCAGAGCAGGAGGCAGAGAGAGAGACAGAGAGAGAGACAGAGCGGGAGACAGAGAGAGATACAGAGCGGGAGGCAGAGCAGGAGGCAGAGAAAGATACAGAGCGGGAGGCAGAGCGGGAGACAGAGAGAGAGACAGAGCGGGAGACAGAGAGAGAGACAGAGCGGGAGGCAGAGAGAGAGACAGAGCGGGAGGCAGAGAGAGAGACAGAGCGGGAGACAGAGAGAGAGACAGAGCGGGAGGCAGAGCGGGAGACAGAGAGAGAGGCAGAGAGAGAGACAGAGAGAGAGGCAGAGCGGGAGGCAGAGAGAGAGACAGAGAGAGATACAGAGCGGGAGGCAGAGCGGGAGACAGAGAGAGAGAGACAGAGCGGGAGGCAGAGCGGGAGGCAGAGTGGGAGGCAGAGAGAGAGACAGAGCGGGAGGCAGAGAGAGAGACAGAGCGGGAGACAGAGAGAGAGACAGAGAGAGAGACAGAGAGAGACAGAGAGAGAGAGACAGAGAGAGAGACAGAGCGGGAGGCAGAGCGGGAGGCAGAGTGGGAGGCAGAGAGAGAGACAGAGAGAGAGAGAGCGGGAGGCAGAGAGAGAGACAGAGAGAGACAGAGTGGGAGGCAGAGAGAGAGACAGAGAGAGAGAGACAGAGCGGGAGGCAGAGAGAGAGACAGAGCGGGAGACAGAGCGGGAGGCAGAGCGGGAGGCAGAGCGGGAGGCAGAGGGGGAGGCAGAGAGAGAGACAGAGCGGGAGACAGAGCGGGAGGCAGAGAGAGAGACAGAGCGGGAGGCAGAGCGGGAGGCAGAGCGGGAGGCAGAGAGAGAGACAGAGAGAGAGACAGAGCGGAGGCAGAGCGGGAGGCAGAGCGGGAGGCAGAGGGGGAGACAGAGGGGGAGGCAGAGGGGGAGGCAGAGGGGGAGACAGAGGGGGAGGCAGAGGGGGAGGCAGAGGGGGAGGCAGAGCGGGAGACAGAGCGGGAGGCAGAGCGGGAGACAGAGGGGGAGGCAGAGGGGGAGGCAGAGGGGGAGGCAGAGTGGGAGGCAGAGCGGGAGACAGAGCGGGAGACAGAGGGGGAGGCAGAGGGGGAGGCAGAGGGGGAGGTAGAGCAGGAGGCAGAGCGGGAGGCAGAGCGGGAGGCAGAGTGGGAGGCAGAGGGGGAGACAGAGCGGGAGACAGAGCGGGAGACAGAGCGGGAGGCAGAGCGGGAGGCAGAGCGGGAGACAGAGGGGGAGGCAGAGCGGGAGACAGAGCGGGAGGCAGAGGGGGAGGCAGAGGGGGAGGCAGAGCGGGAGACAGAGCGGGAGGCAGAGGGGGAGGCAGAGGGGGAGGCAGAGCGGGAGGCAGAGCGGGAGACAGAGCGGGAGACAGAGCAAAAAGCACAGCAATCTACACACAATACCTGATAATGACAAAGCCCAGAAATACCTTATTTACACAAGTGTTCAGACCCTTTGCTATGAGACTCTAAATTGAGCTCAGGTGCATCCTGTTTTCATTGATCATCCTTGAGATGTTTCTACAGCTTGATTAGAGTCCACCTGTGGTAAATTCAATTGATTGGACATGATTTGGAAAGGCACACAGCTGTCTATATAAGGTCCCACAGTTGTCAGTGCATGTCAGAGCAAAAGAGATAGGTTTGTGTCGAGGCACAGATCTGGGGAAGGGCACCAAAACATTTCTACAGCTTTGAAGGTCGCCGAGAACACAGTGGCCTCCATCATTCTTAAATAGAATAAGTTTGGAACCACCAATACTCTTCCTAGATCTGGCCGCCCAGCCAAACTGAGCAATCTGAGGAGAAGGGCCTTGGTCAGGGAGGTGACTAAGAACCCAATTGTCCCTCTGAGAGATCTCCAGAGTTCCCCTGTGGCGATGGGAGAACCTTCCAGAAGCAACCATCTCTGCAGCTCTCCGCCAATCAGGCCTTTATGGTAGAGTGGTCAGGCAGAAGCCACTATTCAGTATTATGCTGTGGGGATTTTTTCAGCTGCAGGGACTGGGCGACTAGTCAGGATCGAGGCAAAGATGAACAGAGCAAAGTACAGCGAGATCCTTGATGAAAACCTTCTCCAGAGTGCTCAGGACCTCAGACTGGGGCAAAGCTTCACCTTCCAACAGGACAATGACCCTAAGCACACAGCCAAGACAACGCAGGAGTGGCTTTGGGACAAGTCTCTGAATGTCCTTGAGTGGCCCAGCCAAAGCCCGGCCTTGAACCCAATCGAACATCTCTGGAGAGACCTGAAAAATAGCTGTGCAGCAACACTCCCCATCCAACCTGACAGAGCTTGAGAGCATCTGTAGAGAAGAATGGGAGAAACTCCCCAAATACAGGTGTGCCAAGCTTGTAGCATCATACCCAAGAAGACTCTAGGCTGTAACAACTACCAAAGGTGCTTCAAAAAAAGTACAGAGTAAAGGTGCTGAATATTTAATTAAATGTGATATTTCAGTTTTTTTATTTTGAAAAAATAAGCCAAAATGTAAAATAACCTGTTTTTGCTTTGTCATTATGGAGTATATTGTGTAGATACATTTTTGTTTTTGTTGAATAAGGCTGTAACGCAACAAAATGTGGAAAAAGTCTAGGGGTTTGAAAACTTTCCGAATGCACTGTTTGTGTAGCCTGGATGCTGTTGTGTTTTCTGACATGGCCCTGGGGGTAGATGGTGGCTGATGAGAACACAGCAGCTTCCACCTCCACCTGTAAGCAGCATGTCGCCTGTACAAGTGGGGGCTATGGCCACTCACCCTCTACACTCCACTAGCAGGGCTGATGCATATTGATACAGGGCTGCCGTGTGCTTCGGGATACAACCCTATTAGACAGCAGGCAGCAGCCAGCCAGGAAACATTTCCTTGTGTCAGCCTGCTGCCAATCAAGCAACTGACCTCAGCAAGCGAGGGCAGGCATTATCATCCCAGCCCCAAGGCCAGCCGTTGAAGATGCATTGGAATAGCGACGTGTCTTATCGGTCAGGGCTGTTTTTCCAGGCCTGCTTTATCCTGCTGCCACGACTATGAAAACAGACAGCTAAATTCTTTCTCTCTCTAGCTATGACTGAGCAATCAGTAGTCTACCATGAAGCTGTGACGCAATGGTAAGATATAATACATGCGCTAGACAGGTGAAGAAGAAGAGCTAGACTAGTGAAGAAGAAGAAGTGCTCGACTAGTGAAGAAGAAGAAGAAGAGACTAGTGAAGAAGAAGAGGATGATGATCTAGACTAGAGAAGAAGAAGAAGAAGAAGAAAAGCTAGACTCGATAAGAAGAAGATCTAGACTAGTGAAGAAGAAGAAGAGCTAGACTAGAGAAGAAGAAGAAGAAGAAGAAGAAGATCTAGACTAGAGAAGAAGATCTAGACTAGAGAAGAAGAAGAAGATGATGATCTAGACTGGAGAAGAAGAAGAAGAAGAGCTAGACTAGAGAAGAAGAAGAAGAAGAAGAGCTAGACTAGAGAAGAAGAAGAAGAAGAGCTAGACTAGAGAAGAAGAAGAAGAAGAAGAAGAAGAGCTAGACTAGAGAAGAAGAAGAAGAAGAGCTAGACTCGATAAGAAGAAGATCTAGACTAGTGAAGAAGAAGAAGATCTAGACTAGAGAAGAAGAAGAAGAAGATCTAGACTAGAGAAGAATAAGAATAAGAAGAGCTAGACTAGAGAAGAAGAAGAAGAAGAAGAGGTGCTAGACTAGAGAAGAAGAAGAAGAGCTAGACTAGAGAAGAAGAACAAGAAGAAGAGGAGCTAGACTAGAGAAGAAGAAGAAGAAGAGCTAGACTAGAGAAGAAGAAGAAGAAGAAGAGCTAGACTAGAGAAGAAGAAGAAGAAGAGCTAGACTAGAGAGAAGAAGAAGAAGAAGAGCTAGACTAGAGAAGAAGAAGATCTAGACTAGAGAAGAAGAAGAAGTGCTAGACTAGTGAAGAAGACACACTAGACTAGAGAAGAAGAAGCGCTAGACTGGTGAAGAAGAAGAGCTAGACTGGTGAAGAAGAAGAAGAGCTAGACTGGTGAAGAAGCGCTAAACTAGTGAAGAATTAGAGCTAGACTAGTGAAGAAGAGGAGCTAGACTAGTGAAGAAGAAGAAGAAGAAGTAGTGCTAGACTAGTGAAGAAGAAGAGATAGACTAGTGAAGAAGAAGAACAAGACTAGTGAAGAAGAAGAGCTAGACTAGTGAATAAGAAGAGCTAGACTAGTGAAGAAGAAGAGGATGATGATCTAGACTAGAGAAGAAGAAGAAGAAGAAGAAAAGCTAGACTCGATAAGAAGAAGATCTAGACTAGTGAAGAAGAAGAAGAGCTAGACTAGAGAAGAAGAAGAAGAAGAAGATCTAGACTAGAGAAGAAGATCTAGACTAGAGAAGAAGAAGAAGATGATGATCTAGACTGGAGAAGAAGAAGAAGAAGAGCTAGACTAGAGAAGAAGAAGAAGAAGAGCTAGACTAGAGAAGAAGAAGAAGAAGAAGAGCTAGACTAGAGAAGAAGAAGAAGAAGAGCTAGACTAGAGAGAAGAAGAAGAAGATGAAGAGCTAGACTAGAGAAGAAGAAGAAGAAGAAGAGCTAGACTAGAGAAGAAGAAGAAGAAGAAGAAGAACTAGACTCGATAAGAAGAAGATCTAGACTAGTGAAGAAGAAGAAGAGCTAGACTAGAGAAGAAGAAGAAGAAGATCTAGACTAGAGAAGAAGAAGAATAAGAAGAGCTAGACTAGAGAAGAAGAAGAAGAAGAAGAAGAAGAGCTAGACTAGAGAAGAAGAAGAAGAAGAAGAAGAACTAGACTCGATAAGAAGAAGATCTAGACTAGTGAAGAAGAAGAAGAGCTAGACTAGAGAAGAAGAAGAAGATCTAGACTAGAGAAGAAGAAGAATAAGAAGAGCTAGACTAGAGAAGAAGAAGAAGAAGAAGAGCTAGACTAGAGAAGAAGAAGAAGAGCTAGACTAGAGAAGAAGAAGAAGAAGAAGAGGAGCTAGACTAGAGAAGAAGAAGAAGAAGAGCTAGACTAGAGAAGAAGAAGAAGAAAAAGAAGAGCTAGACTAGAGAAGAAGAAGAAGAAGATCTAGACTAGTGAAGAAGAAGAAGAGCTAGACTAGAGAAGAAGAAGAAGATCTAGACTAGAGAAGAAGAAGAATAAGAAGAGCTAGACTAGAGAAGAAGAAGAAGAAGAAGAGCTAGACTAGAGAAGAAGAAGAAGAGCTAGACTAGAGAAGAAGAAGAAGAAGAAGAGGAGCTAGACTAGAGAAGAAGAAGAAGAAGAGCTAGACTAGAGAAGAAGAAGAAGAAAAAGAAGAGCTAGACTAGAGAAGAAGAAGAAGAAGAGCTAGACTAGAGATAAGAAGAAGAAGAAGAAGAAGAAGAGCTAGACTAGAGAGAAGAAGAAGAAGAAGAAGAGCTAGACTAGAGAAGAAGAAGAAGAAGAAGAGCTAGAGAGAAGAAGAAGAAGAGCTAGACTAGAGAAGAAGAAGAAGAAGAAGAAGAAGAGCTAGAGAGAAGAAGAAGAAGAGCTAGACTAGAGAAGAAGAAGAAGAACATGAAGAAAAAGAAGAAGAGCTCGACTAGTGTTGCGTGTTCGGTTTATTCTAAACACAATTCTTCATGAATCATCTTCATCTTAAACGGTTATATGTACTGCTCCTACCTCCTACCTGAATCAAGCAAATTAATCGTCTTCCTAAATGGTTATTTTACTGCTCTCCTATCCCCTTATTAAAATACTACTGTAGTCCTACAGTATGATTTTACCTGTTAACCAACACAGATGTGTGTAATGGAATGGGGGCTGTACTGTAGATTGATCCTATTGATAACTACTACCGTCATCAACACTATGTCATCAACACAATGTCATCAACACTATGTCATCAACACAATGTCATCAACACTATGTCTTCAACACAATGTCATCAACACAATGTCATCAACACTATGTCAGCAACACTATGTCATCAACACTATGTCATCAACACTATGTCATCAACACTATGTCATCAACACAATATCATCAACACTATGTCATCAACACTATGTCATCAACACAATGTCATCAACACTATGTCATCAACACAATGTCATCAACACTATGTCATCAACACAATGTCATCAACACTATGTCATCAACACTATGTCATCAACACTGTCATCAACACTATGTCTACAAACACTATGTCATCAACACTATGTCATCAACACAATGTCATCAACACTATGTCAGCAACACTATGTCATCAACACTATGTCATCAACACTATGTCATCAACACAATGTCATCAACACTATGTCAGCAACACTATGTCATCAACACTATGTCATCAACACTATGTCATCAACACTATGTCATCAACACAATGTCATCAACACTATGTCATCAACACAATGTCATCAACACTATGTCATCAACACTATGTCATCAACACAATGTCATCAACACTATGTCATCAACACTATGTCATCAACACTATGTCATCAACACTATGTCATCAACACAATGTCATCAACACTATGTCATCAACGCTGTCATCAACACTATGTCTACAAACACTATGTCATCAACACTATGTCATCAACACAATGTCATCAACACAATGTCATCAACACTATGTCATCAACACTATGTCATCAACACTATGTCCACTAGGCCCTAATCCTTTCTAATTGTATTATCAGGAGCCATCATCACTGTCTCAGATTACTGTACAACGCAGACTAGCATAAAACACACACACACACACACACTACACAGAGACAGAGACACAGAGAGAGACACACAGAGAGACACAGAGAAAGACACACAGAGACACAGAGAAACACACACAGAGAGACACAGAGAGACACAGAGAGAAACATAGAGACACAGACAGATATACACACAGAGAGACACACAGAGAGACACAGAGAGAGACACACAGAGAGACACAGAGAAACACACACAGAGAGACACAGAGAAACACACACAGAGAGACACAGAGAGACACACAGAGAGACACAGAGAGATACACATAGAGAGACACACAGAGAGACACAGAGAGACACACAGAGAGACACAGAGAGATACACATAGAGAGACACACAGAGAGACACAGAGAGAGACACACAGAGAGACACAGAGAAACACACACAGAGAGACATGCAGAGAGACACAGAGAGACACAGAGAGAGACACAGAGAGAGACACACAGAGAGACACAGAGAAACACACACAGAGAGACATGCAGAGAGACGCAGAGAGACACAGACAGAGAGATAGACAGAGAGAGACAGAGAGACACAGAGACACAGAGACATAGACCGAGACACAGAGACACAGACACAGACAGACAGAGAGATAGACCGAGAGAGACAGAGAGACACAGAGACATAGAGGGTTAGACTGAGACACAGAGACAGACACAGAGAGAGACACAGAGAAACACACACAGAAAGACATGCAGAGAGACACACAGAGAGACACAGAGAGAGACACACAGAGAGACACAGAGAAACACACACAGAGAGACATGCAGAGAGACACAGACAGAGAGATAGACCGAGAGAGACAGAGAGACACAGGGACACAGAGACACAGAGACATAGACCGAGACACAGAGACAGAGACACAGACAGACAGAGAGATAGACCGAGAGAGACAGAGAGACACAGAGACACAGAGAGATAGACCGAGACACAGAGACAGAGACACAGAGACATAGAGAGAAGACGGTTATTTCTGTATAGTGCTGCTTTTCATTTTGAGTGAGAAGCATCCTTCCATTCACTGGGAGTATATTGTGTGTGTGTGTGTGTGTGTGTGTGTTGCTGCAGCAGCTGTACACTGTAGTCCCAGCCATTAGAGCGCCTGACTCCTGCTGATACAACCTGACTATAGCTCTCCTCTGACTTCCTCTTGGCGACACACACGAGAGAGAGAGAGAGAGAGAGAGAGAGAGAGAGAGAGAGAGAGAGAGAGAGAGAGATAGAGAGAGAGACAGAGACAGAGAGAGAGAGAGAGAGAGAGAGAGAGAGAGAGACAGAGAGACAGAGAGACAGAGAGAGAGAGAGAGAGAGAGAGAGAGAGAGAGAGAGAGAGAGAGAGAGAGAGAGAGAGAGAGAGAGAGAGAGACAGAGAGACAGAGAGAGAGAGAGAGAGAGAGAGAGAGAGAGAGAGAGAGATATGGAACTGAACAAAACTGTACTCCTTTGATTCTGTCTCCGCCACTTCTCTGATAAGAATTAATTAATCATCTTGTGAGTAGTTCACTTAAGAGAGAAAAAGGGAGTTGACAAAAAAGACTGTCTGTTTCATCTTCCCAACACAGAGAATTTAAGATCCACGGAAAACCATTGCAAAGATGTTTGAATATTCAGATGTGCCACTGTCTCCCTCTAATTTGTTGGGCAGTTTACAATAGTCCACACTTTTCTATTTGGAATCAGTATGCTCTTGTCATTAAAAATTCTGTGCAATTATTGTCAGGATGTACAGTATACACAGTACGTTGAAAGCTACAGGGATAATGGATCTAGTATTTACAACAAAGGTGCCATATTTGTAGATATGTACACTTCAGGTATTTGAGGCTATATGCTCATGCCTCCAAACCCACTGCAACGAAAAAAACAATTTAAAAAAAAGTAACTCTCAGTGTTTCACACGCCTATAAACTAAGTCCTCATCTAATCCAGTAACAAAAATACACTGACTTTAACGACCAATGATGGGGTAGACCAATTGCACAACACGTAGCATCCTATGTGCCAATATCCGCACCGTTCCAACACACAGGCACAACACAGCCTATGCGCAAAGTGCGCGCTTTCAATTTGGTTACCCTAAAAGCCACAGTCCAACACTATATGTTTTGACCGTTTTAACATACATGTCAATTTGCGTTGACAATGTGCATTTAGGCAGTTGATACATTTTCTCATAAATCAACAAGCCCTCCTTTCACTCCGCGCTGAGATATGATCGTATGGGAAGAACACGAAATACCAGAGCTACATGGTTGGATGCGGAAAGAAAAGGACAGTTGGTTACTTTTGTAAAATAATATCTAAAATACAAAACATGTCTTACCTGCGAATTCCTGACAATCCAAACGTTGTTTGACATGTACGGCCACTTGCTTGTATTTCTGTTGACATTATTGTCGGTTGGTGTGAGACCAATGATAGTCCTTGTCTTTGAAAATGATTCACCTGATCTGACCGAGTCGGTTAGAGTCGTTATTTCACTGCGTTCATTTCAATGAGGGAATAGGTCTCGGCGTGGCGGTTGATATGTCGCCTATTGATTTCTCTCAACTCTCAAAAAAATTGATCTTGTTTATCGATCCTCTGGCTTCGAAATTAATGAAACGAAATAATACGATACAGGAGTAAGCGGCTGTCGCCGCTTTCTTATGTTCAGGAATGACATTTATGACGGATCAATTAGAAAACGGTGTAGCTCGCAGACCGATCGCACCGGAGGAAAAGAGAAGAAACGTCACTCAAAACCAACTCGGTGTTCTCAGAGCTAAATAGCAATGCGTCGCCAAGTCCGCTTTCCTTGTGCAGGTCAACATTTAATAGGGTTCGTGACAATACACGTCAACGTGCCCTTGGCATGTATCTAGAGAGACTTTTAGACTATAACTAGTTTTGTATGTGTTTATAAAGACAAACTTTGAAGATGCTCTTTAAAAAAATATATATATTACAGCCAAGTAGTATCGTCTTCCATCCTTTTACAATTTGTCTTATTATATATATATATATATAAAACAAATGGTGTAGTTTGCGAGCTCCGTTCAGTATCCCACCAGACGTGTATCCGTCCTCATCGAGATAATTGTGTAATTTGATCGTGAAGTGTGCTGCTAGTTCATCAAACTCTCATGCCTAATGTTAACAGCATCCTGACACTGTTTGTATAATATGTTTATGTTCGCGAGTCTGGCAGTGGTAAGCCTATAGGTTATATCACTGGCGTACTGGACACCCCCGCTATACAGGGAGAACTGTATAGGAAGCTCTGGGACAGGTCATCGGGATACTGTGACAGACAATACATTGGTAGATGCAAACAGATCAATAGTTCTTGAGGGCTCAAAAAAAAAAAAAAAAAGCTGTTTTCTTCATAGTGGTGAACCGGTGTTTGAGTCGTGTGGTTGCAATATCAACAACAGTCCCTTATATCTGGTATGTCTTGGTTTAAATTGACTGTGTTTAAATTTTGTGCAGCACAATGGACATCTAATGCACAGTGTGTCAGGAGGACTTCAGAAGACCAGGGGAGTCTCTCAAGTGTTTTTGAGGGTGGACTGACTGTGTTATTTGTTATTAATAGACTGGTTTTACACACAACAACTCTCTGTCCCAGCTAGGAGAGAGGATGGCTCATGTCATGCAGGTTCAGGTAGGCTATACAGGTCAGTTGTCTATTTAAAAAAACATATATATTTGTTGCTGATTAGTATGATGTCGTATAAAAACATTTATTTTACAATCTGCAATGTTTAAATTTCCAACTTTAATTACTGAACAAATAATGACATTATTGCTACCAGCCGGCAGTCTTAATCATGGCGGTCTTGATTCGCGTTGTGAAATGTTGGGCTTTGAGGAAATGATGACCGAATAGGCTACTGTCTGCATTGTCTGGCACCACGAGGAAACCTATCAAGGATTTGATAAGCAGCCGCATAGACATGCCTCAATCCCAGGGACATTGATCGGTAGGCTATAGGCCTAGTTTGTAAGTGGCTGTCTTGCGAGTCATTTTATTTTACTTACATTTAATTTTATTTTAGTGGGGCGAACTCTGATTCTGCTGTGGTCCAGAGAAACTGCATTATGCCAGAGGATATAACTCCAACCTGACAACACCTAGGCTAAATTAAGACGTTTCTTCTCAAACAGTGGACATTATTAGAAGGAGGGAAGGTACGAATGCCAATATGCAGAGCCATGGGTATGTTGTTGAAGTTTAAGCAATGTGACTCGAGCTGCTGCTGGAACTTAAACTTAAAGCACGAGAAAAAATAGAATCACTCAAGGCAGTTGGAAACGCCATGCTGCTGTGCTGCTCACGGCCATTAGGAGAGATAGATGTAAAGGGGTGTAACAGGGTACTTACCTCAGAAACACGGTACCTCAGCAACAGGGTACTTACCTCAGCAGCAGGGTACTTACCTCAGCAGCAGGGTACTTACCTCAGCAACAGTGTACTTACCTCAGCAACAGGGTACTTACCTCAGCAGCAGGGTACTTACCTCAGTAACAGGGTACTTACCTCAGCAGCAGGGTACTTACCTCAGCAGCAGGGTACTTACCTCAGCAGCAGGGTACTTACCTCAGTAACAGGGTACTTACCTCAGCAGCAGGGTACTTACCTCAGTAACAGGGTACTTACCTCAGTAACAGGGTACTTACCTCAGTAACAGGGTACTTACCTCAGTAACAGGGTACTTACCTCAGTAACAGGGTACTTACCTCGGCAGCAGGGTACTTACCTCAGCAGCAGGGTACTTACCTCAGTAACAGGGTACTTACCTCAGCAGCAGGGTACTTACCTCAGTAACAGGGTACTTACCTCAGCAACAGGGTACTTACCTCAGTAACAGGGTACTTACCTCAGCAGCAGGGTACTTACCTCAGCAACAGGGTACTTACCTCAGCAACAAGGTACTTACCTCAGCAGCAGGGTACTTACCTCAGCAGCAGGGTACTTGCAACAGGGTACTTAGCTCAGCAACAGGGTACTTACCTCAGCAGCAGGGTATTTACCTCAGCAACAGGGTACTTACCTCAGCAGCAGGGTACCTCTACCTCAGCAACAGGGTACTTACCTAAGCAACATGGTACTTACCTCAGCAACAGGGTACTTACCTCAGCAACAAGGTACTTACCTCAGCAGCAGGGTACTTACCTCAGAAACAGGGTACTTACCTCAGCAACAGGGTACTTACCTCAGCAATATGGTACATACCTCAGCAGCAGGGTACTTACCTCAGCAGCAGGGTACCTCTACCTCAGCAGCAGGGTACTTACCTAAGCAACAGGGTACTTACCTCAGCAGCAGGATACTTACCTCAGCAGCAGGGTACTTACCTCAGCAGCAGGGCACTTACCTCAGCAGCAGGGTACTTGCAACAGGGTACTTCACTCAGCAACAGGGTACTTACCTCAGCAGCAGGGTACTTACCTCAGCAACAGGGTACTTACCTCAGCAGCATGGTACCTCTACCTCAGCAACATGGTACTTACCTCAGCAGCAGGGTACTTACCTCAGCAGCAGGGTACTTGCAACAGGGTACTTAGCTCAGCAACAGGGTACTTACCTCAGCAGCAGGGTATTTACCTCAGCAACAGGGTACTTACCTCAGCAGCAGGGTACCTCTACCTCAGCAACAGGGTACTTACCTAAGCAACATGGTACTTACCTCAGCAACAGGGTACTTACCTCAGCAACAGGGTACTTACCTCAGCAGCAGGGTACTTACCTCAGAAACAGGGTACGTACCTCAGCAACAGGGTACTTACCTCAGCAATATGGTACATACCTCAGCAGCAGGGTACTTACCTCAGCTGCAGGGTACCTCTACCTCAGCAGCAGGGTACTTACCTCAGCAACAGGGTACTTACCTCAGCAGCAGGATACTTACCTCAGCAGCAGGGTACTTACCTCAGCAGCAGGGTACTTACCTCAGTAGCAGGGTACTTGCAACAGGGTACTTCACTCAGCAACAGGGTACTTACCTCAGCAGCAGGGTACTTACCTCAGCAACAGGGTACTTACCTCAGCAGCATGGTACCTCTACCTCAGCAACATGGTACTTACCTCAGCAACAGGGTACTTACCTCAGCAACAGGGTACTTACCTCAGCAACAGGGTACTTACCTCAGAAACAGGGTACTTACCTCAGCAGCAGGGTACCTCTACCTCAGCAGCAGGGTACTTACCTCAGCAGCAGGGTACTTACCTCAGCAACATGGTACTTACCTCAGCAGCAGGATACTTACCTCAGCAGCAGGGTACTTACCTCAGCAGCAAGGTACTTACCTCAGCAACAAGGTACTTACCTCAGCAGCAGGGTACTTACCTCAGCAACAGGGTACTTACCTCAGCAACAGGGTACTTATCTCAGCAGCAGGGTACTTACCTCAGCAGCAGGGTACTTACCTCAGCAACAGGGTACTTACCTCAGCAACAGGGTACTTACCTCAGCAACAGGGTACTTACCTCAGCAACAGGGTACTTACCTCAGAAACAGGGTACTTACCTCAGCAGCAGGGTACCTCTACCTCAGCAGCAGGGTACTTACCTCAGCAGCAGGGTACTTGCAACAGGGTACTTCACTCAGCAACAGGGTACTTACCTCAGCAGCAGGGTACTTACCTCAGCAACAGGGTACTTACCTCAGCAGCATGGTACCTCTACCTCAGCAACATGGTACTTACCTCAGCAACAGGGTACTTACCTCAGCAACAGGGTACTTACCTCAGCAACAGGGTACTTACCTCAGAAACAGGGTACTTACCTCAGCAGCAGGGCACCTCTACCTCAGCAGCAGGGTACTTACCTCAGCAGCAGGGTACTTACCTCAGCAACAGGGTACTTACCTCAGCAGCAGGATACTTACCTCAGCAGCAGGGTACTTACCTCAGCAGCAAGGTACTTACCTCAGCAACAAGGTACTTACCTCAGCAGCAGGGTACTTACCTCAGCAACAGGGTACTTACCTCAGCAACAGGGTACTTACCTCAGCAGCAGGGTACTTACCTCAGCAGCAGGGTACTTACCTCAGCAACAGGGTACTTACCTCAGCAGCAGGATACTTACCTCAGCAGCAGGGTACTTACCTCAGCAGCAAGGTACTTACCTCAGCAACAAGGTACTTACCTCAGCAGCAGGGTACTTACCTCAGCAACAGGGTACTTACCTCAGCAACAGGGTACTTACCTCAGCAGCAGGGTACTTACCTCAGCAACAGGGTACTTACCTCAGCAGCAGGGTACTTGCAACAGGGTACTTCACTCAGAAACAGGGTACTTACCTCAGCAGCAGGGTACTTACCTCAGCAACAGGGTACTTACCTCAGCAGCAGGGTACCTCTACCTCAGCAACATGGTACTTACCTCAGCAACAGGGTACTTACCTCAGCAACAGGGTACTTACCTCAGCAACAGGGTACTTACCTCAGCAACAGGGTACTTACCTCAGCAGCAGGGTACCTCTACCTCAGCAGCAGGGTACTTACCTCAGCAGCAGGGTACTTACCTCAGCAACAGGGTACTTACCTCAGCAGCAGGATACTTACCTCAGCAGCAGGGTACTTACCTCAGCAGCAGGGTACTTACCTCAGCAACAAGGTACTTACCTCAGCAGCAGGGTACTTACCTCAGCAACAGGGTACTTACCTCAGCAACAGGGTACTTACCTCAGCAACAGAGTACTTACCTCAGCAGCAGGGTACTTACCTCAGCAACAGGTGAATTGTACATTGTTGTTCAAATTGTCAATGGCAACACAACACATTTTAGATGACTAAAGAATGATTAGCCTGCCCACGTATTTAAAGAGTATGAGTGTAACAATAGCCAGTTATCAAAAATAGTACTTTAGTAAAAGTCTACTGTACACTTTGTGGTGGTCATTCAGGGAAATAGAAGCCATGGTATGTTGGTGTCCGGGATTTCAAAGAAACAATGGATCTGTCTTTGTTTTTTTCAATTCACTCCTTATTATTTACAATTGTGATGTTTTGTTTGGTAAAGTCAATATGGCTGACACAGACTTGCAAACACAGTTCAGAGGGGAGCCTTCCCACTCCATGGGCTATTTCCAGGGATTCTGGGAATACTCGTGACAACAATCCACAGCACTGCATTATAGAATGTGTTTCAATTCACAACACTGCAATATAGAATGTGTTTCAATTCACAACACTGCATTATAGAATGTGTTTCAATTCACAACACTGCATTATAGAATGTGTTTCAATTCACAACACTGCATTATAGAATGTGTTTCAATTCACAACACTTCACAATAACAGCCACACACACAAACACACAGTTTTGTATTTCTATCCTTGTGGGGACCAAATAAATTGATTCCCATCCAAAATCCTATTTACCTTAACCCTAAAAATAACCCTAGCCTTAACCTTTAACCTAACGATAAGCCTAACCTTAACCCCAAACCGCTAACCATAATCCTAAACCTAACCCTTAACCCATAAACTTAACCCCTAAACCTAACCCCTAAGCCTAAACCTAAAATGTCCCCACTTGTCTGAATTTTCCTTGTTTTACTATCCTTGTGAGGACTTCTGTTACCTTCAAGGATAGTTAAAGACAAACACACAGCCACACACACATACTGGTGACAAATTGCTTATGTGTGTGAAAACATGACGGAGACCATTCATCAACACATATCTCAAGCTCAGAGGCATCCTGGTGAATTACTTCACTATAAACTGACGCACAGGAATTCTTTATGAAACGTACACACACACAAACATGTGCACACAGACACACACACACAAACATAGATTGGTTTTCATTCACAGTTATGAAAACGGGAGACATTGGGGTTCTTCCTCACGTTGGTTGTTGACGACGTTACAGCTGACTTCTCGTCTTTGCAGCTACACTGAACAAAAATATCAACGGAACATGTCAAGTGTTGGTCCCATGTTTCATGAGCTGAAATAAAAGATCCCAGAAATGTTCCATACGCCCATTTTCTCAATTTATTTTGCACAAATTTGTTTACATCCCTGTTAGTGAGCATTTCTCCATTGCCAAGATAATCCATCCACCTGACAGGTGTGGCACATCAAGAAGATGATTAATAAACAGCACGAGCATTACACAGGTGCACTGTGTGCTGAGGACAATAAAAGGCCTCTCTAAAATGTGCAGTTTTATCACACAACGCAATGCCACAGATGTCTTACGTTTTAAAGGGAGCATGCAATTGGCATGTTGACTGCAGGAAATGTCCACCAGAGCTTTTGCCAGAGAATTGAATGTTAATTTCATCACCATATGCCCCTTCCAACGTTGTTTTAGAGAATTCTGAAGTACGTCCAAACGGCCTCACAACCGCAGACCACGTGAATGGTGTTGTGTCGGCAAGAGGTTTGCTCAACGTTGTAAACAGCGTGCCCCATGGTGGCGGTGGGGTTATGGTATATACTGGCATAAACTACGGACAATGAACACAATTGCATTTTATTGACAGCAATTTAATTGACAGAGATACCGTGACGAGATCCTGAGGCCCGTTGTCGTTGCCATTCACCCACCAACATCACCTCATGTTTCAGCATGTTAATGCATGTCTCAAGGATCTGTACACAATTCCTGGAAGCTGAAAATGTACCAGTTCTTCCATGGCCTGCGTACTCACCAGACATGTCACCCTTTGAGCATGTTTGGGATGCTCTGGATCGACCTGTACGACAGCGTGTTCCTGTTCCCGCCAATATCCATCAACTTCACACAGCCATTGGAGAGGAGTGGGGACAACATTCCACAGGACACAAATCAACAGCCTGATCAACTCTATATGAAGGAGATGTGTCGCGCTGCATGAGGCTAATGGTGATCACACCAGATACTGACTGTTTTTTTGATCCACACCCCTACCCTTTTTTGAATGTATCTGTGACCAACAGATGCACATCTGTGTTCCCAGTCATGTGAAATCCATAGATTAGAGCCTAATGAATGTATTTCAATGGACTGATTTTCCTTCTATGAACTCAGTAAAATCTTTGAAATTGCTGCATCTTGCGTTTATTTTTTTTGGTTCAGTATATATAGTTCAGTACCAAACATAACATCAGTACTTTCAAAGATGAGAGAATATGGGAACTAAGACGTTCTTTCTTTCCGTGATATAATTTAGAGTTCTGGTTCATTCTATGGTGCAATCTATCATCAGTGTAGAGAAATGAAAACAGGCATACGACCTCTGCCGGTTAAAATACAAAATTAACAGGATATTACTAGCTTCATTCAGTTATATTTCCTGCCAACATTAATCCACACGCTGTGATGTACTTATTATTAGGAGAATTTGTTATTACACACACACACACACACACACACACACACAAACACACACACACACCACTGTGCGTAGTCCTCCGATAGTTCATCTGTGATGTGTTATATCTTATTTAGAAAGGTAATAAAGCTTAAATCATCTTTGTGCCAGATTCCATTTCAAAAGTACCAAAAGGCTTTTTTTTTCTAATCCCCTGCATGTAATACATTGTATATCATATTGAGCCTCTAGCAAATATTTAGCCAGAAACTTGATGATATAAAAGCTTCAAACCAGAGTAATAGGGTGTCTGAAACAGCACGCTATTCCCTATATAGTGCACTACTTTTGACTGGAGCCCTATGATTCCCTATTCCCTATATAGTGCACTACTTTTGACTGGAGCCCTATGATTCCCTATTCCCTATATAGTGCACTACTTTTGACTGGAGCCCTATGATTCCCTATTCCCTATATAGTGCACTACTTTTGACCAGAGCCCTGTGATTCCCTATTCCCTATATAGTGCACTACTTTTGACCGGAGCCCTATGATTCCCTATTCCCTATATAGTGCACTACTTTTGACCGGAGCCCTATGATTCCCTATTCCCTATATAGTGCACTACTTTTGACTGGAGCCCTATGATTCCCTATTCCCTATATAGTGCACTACTTTTGACTGGAGCCCTATGATTCCCTATTCCCTATATAGTGCACTACTTTTGACCAGAGCCCTGTGATTCCCTATTCCCTATATAGTGCACTACTTTTGACCGGAGCCCTATGATTCCCTATTCCCTATATAGTGCACTACTTTTGACTGGAGCCCTATGATTCCCTATTCCCTATATAGTGCACTACTTTTGACCAGAGCCCTGTGATTCCCTATTCCCTATATAGTGCACTACTTTTGACCGGAGCCCTATGATTCCCTATTCCCTATATAGTGCACTACTTTTGACCGGAGCCCTATGATTCCCTATTCCCTATATAGTGCACTACTTTTGACTGGAGCCCTATGATTCCCTATTCCCTATATAGTGCACTACTTTTGACCAGAGCCCTATTCCCTATATAGTGCACTACTTTTGACCAGAGCCCTATTCCCTATATAGTGCACTACTTTTGACCGGAGCCCTGTGATTCCCTATTCCCTATATAGTGCACTACTTTTGACTGGAGCCCTATGATTCCCTATTCCCTATATTGTGCACTACTTTTGACTGGAGCCCTATGATTCCCTATTCCCTATATAGTGCACTACTTTTGACTGGAGCCCTATGATTCCCTATTCCCTATATAGTGCACTACTTTTGACCGGAGCCCTATGATTCCCTATTCCCTATATAGTGCACTACTTTTGACTGGGGCCCTATGATTCCCTATTCCCTATATAGTGCACTACTTTTGACCAGAGCCCTATGATTCCCTATTCCCTATATAGTGCACTACTTTTGACCAGAGCCCTGTGATTCCCTATTCCCTATATAGTGCACTACTTTTGACTGGAGCCCTATGATTCCCTATTCCCTATATAGTGCACTACTTTTGACCGGAGCCCTATGATTCCCTATTCCCTATATAGTGCACTATTTATGCCCGGAGCCTATGTTATGCCTAGGAGTACGTATCCATTAAAGCAGGGTTCCCCAACTGGCAGTGATTTTATTAGGCCCCCAAAAGTTTTCTGAGTAAAATAAAAAAATTAAATAAAAATAAAGTGTGTTTTCATTTAAATGTTCATTGTTGGATATAAAAGACTATAAAAAATAAAAATATATAATTACAGCAGAAAATCAGCTCTAAGTGATATTCATTGAAGAAATCTGTTCCCAAGGATCCGCATAGTAGAGAGACCATGTGATCGTATACACATGTATGCAAAGTTTTAAATTATTATGTTTTAGTCAAACACTATATCTGTCTGGGGCTTCTTGCGGTCAATTTGCAGTCTACAAATTATTTGTAATTTTGTTCCCAACTATTCGCTCAATAAAAAAAAAATTGGCCCGCGGCTGAATCTAGTTGATGATCCCTGCTGTAAGGAATAGAGAACAGTCTTAGTATGGACACTTTATGGCATTCAGATTTTATGAAGCGTATCAGATACAGTCTGCCTTGTTCTCCTGTTCGTTCTTTTAAACAACGTTTATTATTCATTATTCAAAGTTCAAAGTTCAAAGACTCATTGCTCATTGGGGTTCATTTGAGATTTAAGTAGCTCACTTAAGCCAATAAACTTCAAACAGAACCAGCCAGGTACCAGGTTTGAAATCTAATTTCATTACTCCCATCTAGGTCTTCCCTCCTTCACTCTGAAAGGATCTTAATGGCAATCTAATGCTTAGAAACAATATGTAAACGTCCTAATATTGAGTTGCACCCTGCTTTTGCCCTCAGAACAACCTCAATTTGACGGGGCATGGACTCCACCACGTGTCGAAAGTTGTCTGGATGTCCTTTGAGTGGTGGAACAATCTTGATACACGTGGGAAGCGGTTGAGCGTGCAAAACCCAGCAGTGTTGCAGATCTCTACCGTACCCTGTTCAAAGGCACTGAAGTCTTTTGGTCATGTCCATTTGTCCTCTGAATGGGACACATACACAATCCATGCTTCAATTGTCTCGAGGCTTGAAAGTCCTTCTTTAACCTGGTCTCCTCCCCTTCATCTGCACTGATTGAAGTGGATTTAACAGGTGGCATTAATAAGGGATCATAGCTTTCACCTGGTCAGTCTATGTCATGGAAGGAGCAGGTGTTCTTAAAGTTTTGCATTCTCAGTATATATATATATATATATATATATATATATATATATATATATATATATATATATATATATATATATATATATATATATATAAATACAAACTCCGCAAAAATATAATGTCCTCTCACTGTCAACTGCATTTATTTTCAGTAATCATTACATGTGAAAATATTTGTATGAACACAACAAGAATCAACATCTGAGACATAAACTGAACAAGTTCTACACACATGTGACTAACAGAAATGGAAATAATGTGTCCCTGAACAAAGGGTGAGGGGTCAAAATCAAAAGTAACAGTGTGGCCACCAGCTGCATTAAGTACTGCAGTGCATCTCCTCTTCATGGACTGCACCAGATTTGCCAGATCTTGCTGTGAGATGTTACCCCACTCTTCCACCAAGGCACCTGCAAGTTCCAGGACATTTCTTGGGGGAATGGCCCTAGCCCTCACCCTCCGATCCAACAGGTCCCAAACGTGCTTAATGGGATTGAGATCCGGGCTCTTCGCTGGCCATGGCAGAACACTGACATTCCTGTCTCCTGTCTTGCAGGAAATCAGCCATACTGTTCGTTCTGTGCTTAGTGGCATTGTCATGCTGGAGGGTCATGTCAGGATGAGCCTGCAGGAAGGGTACCACATGAGGGAGGGTCATGTCAGGATGAGCCTGCAGGAAGGGTACCACATGAGGTGAGGGTCAGGTCAGGATGAGCCTGCAGGAAGGGTACCACATGAGGGAGGAGCATGTCTTCCCTGTAACTCACAGCGTTGAGATTGCCTGCAATGACAACAAGCTCCGTCCGATGATGCTGGGACACACTGACCCAGACCATGACGGACCCTCCACCTCCAAATCGATCCTGCTCCAGAGTACAGGCGGTGTAATGCTCATTCCTTTAACTATAAACGCAAATCTGACCATCACCTCTGGTGAGACAAGACTGCGACTTGTCAGTGAAGACCACTTTTTACCAGTCCTCACTGGTCCAGCGACGGTGGGTTTGTGTTCATAGGCAATGTTGTTGCTGTTTTTCCAGAGTCAGTAGAAAGGCCTCTTTAGTGTCCTACGTTTTCATAACTGTGACCTTAATTGCCTACCGTCTGTAAGCTGTTGGTGACTTAATGACCGTTCTACAGGTGCATGTTCATTAATTGTTTATGGTTCATTGAACAAGCATGGGAAACAGTGTTTAAACCCTTTACAATGAAGACCTGTGAAGTTATTTGGATTTTTTTATTAATTATCTTTGGGTCTTGAAAAAGGGATGTCAATTTTTTTTGCTGAGTTTATATATATATATATATATATATATATATATATATATATATATATATATAAAGTTATTGCCCTACCATTTTTGGCACGGACACAAAGTGTTGCTGGCGTTGTCAGTTTGATCTGTGAAAGAAGGGTCTGACGCCTGCTGCTCTGCACTCAGGGTACTGATGTGGTGAAACATTCCACCCTCCCTGCATGTGTGTCGTGAGAGAGGGAAAGTGTGTGTGTGTTTCAGTGTCAAATCAAATCCACATTTATTGGTCATTGGAACAGTTTTGCAGATCTTATAGCAGGTGCAGCGGAATGCAGCAATATCTAGCAATACAGTAACAACAAACACAATCAGAACCAGCAAAATCAGAACCAGCAGTATCAGAACTAGCAATATCAAAACCAGCAATATCAGAACCAGCAGTATCAGAACTAGCAATATCAAAACCAGCAATATCAGAACCAGCAGTATCAGAACTAGCAATATCAAAACCAGCAATATCAGAACCAGCAGTATCAGAACTAGCAATATCTAGCAATACAGTAACAACAAACACAATCAGAACCAGCAAAATCAGAACCAGCAGTATCAGAACTAGCAATATCAAAACCAGCAATATCAGAACCAGCAGTATCAGAACTAGCAATATCAAAACCAGCAATATCAGAACCAGCAGTATCAGAACTAGCAATATCAAAACCAGCAATATCAGAACCAGCAGTATCAGAACTAGCAATATCAAAACCAGCAATATCAGAACCAGCAGTATCAGAACTAGCAATATCAGAACCAGCAGTATCAGAACTAGCAATATCAGAACCAGCAGTATCAGAACTAGCAATATCAAAACCAGCATTATCAGAACTAGCAATATCAAAACCAGCAATATCAGAACCAGCAGTATCAGAACTAGCAATATCAGAACCAGCAGTATCAGAGCTAGCAATATCAGAACCAGCAGTATCAGAACTAGCAATATCAAAACCAGCAGTATCAGAACTAGCAATATCAAAACCAGCAATATCAGAACCAGCAGTATCAGAACTAGCAATATCAGAACCAGCAGTATCAGAACTAGCAATATCAAAACCAGCAATATCAGAACCAGCAATATCAGAACCAGCAATATCAAAACCAGCAATATCAGAACTAGCAATATCAAAACCAGCAATATCAGAACCAGCAGTTTTAGAACTAGCAATATCAAAACCAGCAATATCAGAACCAGCAATATCAGAACCAGCAGTATCAGAACTAGCAATATCAAAAACAGCAATATCAGAACCAGCAGTATCAGAACTAGCAATATCAAAACCAGCATGATCCGAATTAGCAATATCAGAAGCAGCAGTATCAGAACTAGCAATATCAGTGCCAGCAGTATCAGAACTACCAATATCAGAACCAGCAGTATCAGAACTACCAATATCAGAACCAGCAGTATCAGAACCAGCAATGTCAAAACCAGCAATATCAGAACCAGCAATATCAGAACCAGCAATATCAAAACCAGCAATATCAGAACCAGCAATATCAGAACCAGCAATATAAAAACCAGCAATATCAGAACCAGCAATGTCAGAACCAGTTTTATAAAACCAGCAATGTTAGAACCAGCAATGTCATAACCAGCAATGTCAAAACCAGTTTTATAAAACCAGCAATGTTAGAATCAGCAATGTCAGAACCAGGAATGTCAAAACCAGTTTTATAAAACCAGCAATGTTAGAACCAGCAATGTCAGAACCAGCAATATCAGAACTAGCAATATCAGAACCAGCCATATCAAAACCAGCAATATCAAAACCAGCAATACCAGAACCAGCAAAACCAGAACCAGCAATGTCGGAACCAGCAGTATCAGAATCATCAATGTCAGAACCAGCAAAATCAGAATCATCAATGTCAGAACCAGCAAAATCACAATCCAGAATATACAGTAAATGAATATATATGTATGTGAATGGTGTGTATAGACCAGGGCTCTCCAACCCTGTTCCTGTACAGCTACCGTCCTGTAGGTTTATACCAGGGCTCTCCAACCCTGTTCCTGTACAGCTACCGTCCTGTAGGTTTTCGCTCTAATCTCAATCCAGCGCAATTGGTTTTTTAAATTAATTGGTTGATAAACTGAATCAGGTTAGTTTAAACTGGGGTTGGAGCGAACACCTATAGGACAGTAGCTCTCCAGGAACAGGGTTGGAGAGCCCTGGTATAAACCGACAGGAAATTAGCTCTCCAGGAACAGGGTTGGAGAGCCCTGGTATAAACCTACAGGAAATTATCTCTCCAGGAACAGGGTTGGACAGCCCTGGTGTAAACCTACAGGACAGTAGCTCTCCAGGAACAGGGTTGGACAGCCCTGGTATAAACCTACAGGACAGTAGTTCTCCAGGAACAGGGTTGGAGAGCCCTGGTATATGTGGTATATGTGGCATATGTGTATATGGAAAGAAACATTTCTGTTCAGCAGCAGTTATATATTGAGCCATGACTAAAATAAAGTAATTACATATGGCTAAAACAGTATGTAACATTATTAAAGCGACCAATGTTCAATTACTCTATATAAATAGGACAACAGTCTCTAAGATGCAGTGTGGTAGCTGGCTAGTGAAATTGTCTAAGGTTCAGGGTAGGGTACTGGGCGGGTGCTGGTTCAACAGTCTGATGAACTGGAGAAAGGAGCTGTTTTACAGTCTCTCAGACCCAGCTTTAATGCACCTGTACTGTTTCCACCTAGATGGTAACAGGGTGAACAGGCCATGACTCAGGTGGCTGAGGTCCTTGATGATCTTCTTGGCCTTCCTGTGACACTGGGTGCTGTCCTGAAGGGCAGGCAGTGTGCCTCCGATGAGTCTTTGGGATGACCGAACCACCCTCTGGAGAGCCCTGCGTTTGCGAGAGGTGCAGTTGCCGTACCAGGCGGTGATACAGCCCGACAGAATGCTCTCAACGGTGCATCTGTAGAAGTTTGTGAGGGTCTTATGGGCCAAGACACATTTCTTCAGCCTCCTGAGGTTGAAGGGGTGCTGTTGCACAATATTCACCACGCTGTCGGTGTGAAGTGGACCATTTCAGGTTCTCAGTGATGTGCACGCAGAGGAACTTGAAGCTTCTGACCCTCTCCACTGCTCTCGCTGCTGTCTCCTGTAGTTCACGTTTAACTCCTTTGTTTTGTTCGATGTTGGGGATTGACGTTTCCCGTCATCGTTGGTAATCAGGCCTACCACACCTACCAGGTCTATTAGGCCTACCACTGTTGTCATATGTTCTGAGGACGCAACTTGTGATGCCGTCTGGGCCAGAAGCCAGGGTAAAACACTCTTCAATTTCTAGCTCACATCGGCCACGGAGATCAGGAGTACATAGTCCTTGTGAGCGGGGGAGCCATGTCTGTCTTGTTTTCTTCAAAGGGCGAAGAAGGTGGTTAGCTTCTCTGTGAGCGAGACATCGGTGTTCGTGACGTGGCTGGCTTTCACTCTTTAATCCGTGATTGTCTGGAGTTCCTGCCACATGTGTCTAGTGTCTGAGCCGTTGAATGGCGACTCCACTTTGTTCCTGCACTGTCGTTTTGCTTCTTTGATTGTCTTACGAAGGTCAAAACTGGTCTGTGTTTCCATGTCTATGTTCCCAGTCACCTTGCCGTGGTTAAATGCAGGTTTTTTTCTCGCATTTTTATTTTTGTGTGAATGCTGCCATCTATCCACAGTTTGTGGTTGGGATAAGTTGTATTCGTCACAGTAGGAACAGCATCCTCTATGCACTTCCTGATGAACCCAGTCACCGAATCAGTGTATACATTGATATTATTCTCAGGAGGTGACCCGGGAACATTCCCCATTCCACTTGATCAAAACAGTCTTGAAGCATAGATTCCGATTGGTCAGACCAACCGTCCAGGGTGCTTCCTGCTTAAGTTTCTGCCTATAGGTGAGGAGGAGCAGGATGCAGGTGTGTTCTGATTTGTCGAAGGCAGGGAGGGGGAGGGCCTTGGAGCCATCCCAGAAGGGAGAGCAACAGTGGTCTAGTCTGTTCTCCCCGCGTGTAGCACAGAAAATGTGTTGAAAGAATTTTGTGTAGCGTTTTCCTCAGATTTCCTTTATTACAGTCCCCCCAAGCTACAATGAAAGTGGCCTCAGGATATGCTGTTTCCAGTTTGCACAAAGTCCAGCGTCCACTGTCGCGGTGTTGGCTTGGGGAGGAATATACACTGCAGGGACAATAACCAAAGAAAATTATCTCGGGAGGTAATTCAATCGGCATTTCCTTGTGAGGTATTCCAGATCAGGGGAACGAAAGGACTTCCTGTACGTTACCACATTCACACCACGTGTTGTTAATCATGAAACAAATCCCTCCAACTTTTTTCCCCCCCCTTGAGAGTTCTTTCTTCCTGTCCGCTTCGACGGATGGGGAACCCCGCTGGCTCAATGGAAGGAGACAATATATCCAGCCGTCACTCCTTTTTAAAACAGTGTATGTTACAGTCCCTTAGGTGAGTACTGTCATTAACGCAGTAGAACAAGTAGTCAACCAGATCAAAGAGTCTATAAGTCAGGAACTATGGGATCCATTGTTTGGGATGACCACAGAACACACAATAGAAAAGAGCGAGGGAGAGTGGAGTCAGAGTGATGGAGAGAGAGAGCGAGAGACAAGAGAAGGGGGAGAGAGAGAGTGGAGAGAGAGAGAGACGTAGAGAGAGGGAGAGAAAAGGAAAGACACGAGGGAGAGAGAGAGAGAGAGAAAGAGAGAGAAACAGAAAGCGAGGAAACAAAGGGAGGCGTCTCTGAGCGTGTAATAACCTAACAGTTCTGAACCACTGAGCTCATCTCTGTCCTCTGACTCGCTCTCTCTCTTCCTGAGGTTCATTCTATGTGACGAGCCGTCGCCCCATCCTGCTCCTCGTTCCCCTGTATCAACGCTTCCGCCGTCTTTCGACAGAACAGGCTCTGATCGTCTGGATGGTTGGCTGCACCCGGCAGCACTTCTACCACATCAATCAGAAACGCCGCACTTCTCTCCTCATCTTTTCTCTCATTCTCTTCTCCCCTTTTGAAGCATGGCACCCAGATTGCCCATTAGTGAAGTACCCACCAATCATACTGGAGGATTCAGCTGTGACCCTCTCTGGGTGGTGTAGCAGGGTCTGCTGCTGTTATACCATATAAATAGACTGAATAGAACCGACATTCACTTTCAAGTCAAACTGCTTTGGGTTTTTCCCTTCTCTATTAATTATATTTCTATGTACCTGCACCATACCCATTCTACCGTAGCATACTGTAGCTATGTACCTGCACCATACCCCTTCTACCGTAGCATACTGTAGCTTTAGGCTTGACTTGAGTCACCGGCAATGAGGCTCTGAGATCCAATTTGTTTGTGCTGAAATGACTTCAATCCCGCTGCCACAGAATATTAGGGACAGTAAATTACTGTTTTCCCCCAGGCGCCGTCCGTCCGTCTCTCTCTCTCTCTCTCTCTCTCTCTCTCTCTCTCTCTCTGGTAACTGTAATGCAATGTTAATTTTGTACACTATGGAGTGTTACATTAACACTCAAAATGTTACACTATAATCAGTACTTTATACACTCTGTAGAGTGAAACCATATGTTATCTGAGCTAGGGGTAGTGTTGATTTGACACTGCAAAATGTAAGATGTAAAGCCTTCTTCAACCATGGTCTTAGGCTCCACAGGGCGGCTCTAGCTCTATCCAACACACCTGGACAATAACAAAGCCCATGACTAGAAGAACTAGGTGGGTTTAACATTTTAGTGGAGAACAACAGTGACATTCCACCTTTTGTGACTGAGAGAAAATGTTTCCTAACAAATTCAATCTGTTATTCCTATTACTTTTGGTTAGCGGAGAATCAGAAGGATGGACATTTGACGCACAATCCACTGCAATCCACTGCAACTATATATTACCTGCACCATGACAACCTGCACCCACAACACCATGACAACCTGCACCCACAACACCATGACAACCTGCACCCACAACACCATGACAACCTGCACCCACAACACCATGACAACCTGCACCCACAACACCATGACAACCTGCACCCACAACACCATGAAAACCTGCACCCACAACACCATGACAACCTGCACCCACAACACCATGACAACCTGCACCCACAACACCATGACAACCTGCACCCACAACACCATGAAAACCTGCACCCACAACACCATGAAAACCTGCACCCACAACACCATGACAACCTGCACCCACAACACCATGACAACCTGCACCCACAACACCATGACAACCTGCACCCACAACACCATGACAACCTGCACCCACAACACCATGACAACCTGCACCCACAACACCATGACAACCTGCACCCACAACACCATGACAACCTGCACCCACAACACCATGCAAACCTGCACCCACAACACCATGACAACCTGCACCCACAACACCATGACAACCTGCACCCACAACACCATGACAACCTGCACCCACAACACCATGACAACCTGCACCCACCACACCATGACAACTATATATAACCTGCACCATGACAACCTGCACCCACAACACCATGACAACTATATATTACCTGCACCATGACAACCTGCACCCACAACACCATGACAACCTGCAGCCACAACACCATGACAACCTGCACCCACAACACCATGACAACCTGCACCCACAACACCATGACAACCTGCACCCACAACACCATGACAACCTGCACCCACAACACCATGACAACCTGCACCCACAACACCATGACAACTATATATAACCTGCACCATGACAACCTGCACCCACAACACAATGACAACTATATATTACCTGCACCATGACAACCCACAACACTATGACAACCTGCACCCACAACACCATGACAACCTGCACCCACAACACCATGACAACTATATATTTCCTGCACCATGACTGTAAGGGTTTTCCTCCTCCTCTTCGTTTGAGGAGGAGAAGCGAGAAGGATCGGAGGACCAATGCGCTGCGTGGTAAGTGTCCATGGTTGTTTATTTAAAAACATAAACTGAACACTATGAATACAAAAACAATAAACGTGAACAAAACCGAAACAGTACCGTGTGGTGAACAAACACAGACACGGAAACAATCACCCACAAAACAACAGTGAAACCCAGGCTACCTAAGTATGATTCTCAATCAGAGACAACTAACGACACCTACCTCTAATTGAGAACCATACTAGGCCGAACACAGAAAACCAACCTAGAAACACAAAACATAGAATGCTCACCCAACTTAGGTCCTGACCAACTAAAACAAACAAATAACACAAGAACTAGGGTCAGAACGTGACAGTACCCCCCCCCCCCCCCCCAGGTGTGGATTCCGGCCTCAAAACCTGAACCTATAGGGGAGGGTCTGGGTGGGCATATGTCCGCGGTGGCGGCTCTGGCGCTGGACGTGGACCCCACTTCACCATAGTCTTAGTCCGCCTCTGTGGTCTCCTAGGAAACGGCGACCCTTGCAGCCGACCCTGACCTGGGAACACTAATAAATAGGCCCACAGGACTGAGGGACTGAGGGGTAGCTCAGGACTGAGGGGTAGCTCAGGACGGAGAGGTAGCTCAGGTTGGTTGACGGCTCTGGCAGCTCCTGGCTGGTTGACGGCTCTGGTAGCTCCTGGCTGACTGACGGCTCTGGCAGCTCCTGGCTGACTGGCGGCTCTGGCAGCTCCTGGCTGGCTGGCAGCTCCTGTCTGTCCAGCGCTGCTAGAGCCTTCCTCCTCTCCAGCGCCACCAGAGCCTCCAGTCTCTCCAGAGCTGCTAGAGTCTCCCGTCTCTCCAGAGCTGCTAGGCCCCTGGCCTGTCCTGAGCCGCCAGAGCCGCCAGTCTGTCCTGAGCCGCCAGAGCCGCCAGTCTGTCATGAGCGCCAGAGCCGCCAGTATGTCTATGTTAGTTGCTTGTGTCAGCACAGTTCTTAAAGCTTCACGGTCGTTTTTCGTTTATTGTTTTGTATTCAGTGTTCAGTGCTTTCTTTAATTAAAATATCATCATGAACACATACCACGCTGCATTTTGGTCCGCTTCTTACGACGATCGTGACAATGACAACCTTAACCCACAACACCATGACAACCTGCACCCACAACACCATGACAACCTGCACCCACAACACCATGACAACCTACACCCACAACACCATGACAACCTGCACCCACAACAACATGACAACCTGCACCTACAACACCATGACAACCTGCACCCACACCACCATGACAACCTGCACCCACAACACCATGACAGACTCAGCAGTGATGAGAGGAAGAGTGAGAGAGAGAGAGAGAGAGGAAGAGTCAGAGAGAGGGAGAGGAAGACAGAGATAAAGACAGAGAGAGAGAGAACCGGCCTCGTACTTATCTCAGTAGTATATAGATGTTTGTTTGGTCGTTGCTGTTTTTGAAATATTGAAATAATACCCTTAATGTGGTTCTCCCTACTTTAATACACACGGGACAAATCATTCTTTCTATGGTAATACAGATTGTACATTTCAACTAAATTGTTTTAAAAAAGCTTGACAATTCTCAAACGTGAGTAATTTCCAGCTCTTGTGCAAACGATTCGTAGACTTTGTTTGTGAATATGCATTTTAGACTCCATGGAGTTTACACAACACGTTCTCTCAGTCTGCAGAATCAGACCTTCATCCACGTTCTCTCAGTCTGCAGAATCAGACCTTCATCCACGTTCTCCAAACGTCAAATGTCCAAGTTGCTCCAAATGTCAAATTTTGAGGTTGTTTTTGTTCTCTTGCTGTTCTGTATCGCTCCATTTCAAAAGTTGTATTTAATGGTTAAGTTTAGACACTCATTCTTGATGGTTAAAATAAGGTTTAAGTTCAGGCACTCATTCTGGATGGTTAAGGTTTGCGATAGGGTTAACTACAAAAAATAATCTAATCAAATAAAACCAAGCTTTATTTATATGGCTTATTTCAGACATGCAATGCAATGTGCTTTACTGGAAAAATTAAGAAATATTATTTACCCAACCAACGTAAGATTGAAGAAAACAAACAAAGAATGACAGAAACTGAACCATTAAAAAATACTGTGAGGAAAAGGAAAGCTAAAAGGTGTTTTTTAAGATGTCATTTAAATATGTCCACAGTTTCAGCTCCCCTCAGGTTCTCTGGCAGGTTATTCCAGAGACTGGGGCATAGTAACTAAAGGATGGGGGCATAGTAACTAAAGGATGGGGGCATAGTAACTAAAGGATGGGGGCATAGTAACTAAAGGCTGGGGGCATAGTAACTAAAGGCTAGGGGCATAGTAACTAAAGGATGAGGGGATAGTGACTAAAGGCTGCCTCTCCATGCCTCTTGGCTCCCCTCAGGTTGTCTGGCAGACTATTCCAGAGGCTGGGGGGATAATAACTAAAGGCTGGGGACATAGTAACTAAAGGATGAGGGCATAGTAACTAAAGGATGGGGGGATAGTAACTAAAGGCTGTCTCTCCATGCCTCTTGGTCCCCCTCAGGTTCTCTGGCAGGTTATTCCAGAGGCTGGATCCACAGACTGTTCGAACGAGGACCTGAGCCCTAGGACCATGCCTCAGGACCACCTGGCATGATGACTCCTTGCCGTCCCCAGTCCACCTGGCCGTGCTGTGGACATAGTAACTAAAGGATGGGGGCATAGTAACTAAAGGCTGGGGGCATAGTAACTAAAGGCTAGGGGCATAGTAACTAAAGGATGGGGGGATAGTGACTAAAGGCTGCCTCTCCATGCCTCTTGGCCCCCCTCAGGTTATCTGGCAGCTATTCCAGAGGCTGGGGGCATAATAACTAAAGGCTGGGGACATAGTAACTAAAGGATGGGGGCATAGTAACTAAAGGATGGGGCCATAGTAACTAAAGGCTGCCTCTCCATGCCTCTTGGCCCCCCTCAGGTTCTCTAGCAGCTATTCCAGAGGCTGGGGGCATAATACTTAAAGGCTGGGGGCATAGTAACTAAAGGCTGCCTCTCCATGCCTCTCAGTCTGATGACCTGAGGGACCAACTGGGTAAATAACTTAAAAGCATATCTGACATGTATTGAGGTGCGCAATCTGCATTTTAAAACTCACAGGTAGCCAGTGAGAAGACCTTAAAACCAGTATAATGTGTTCTTTCTGTCTGGTCTTGGTCAGTACCCGAGCTGCAGCATTCTGTATGTTTTGCAGTTGACAAATGGCTTTCTTGGGTAGACCAGACAGGAGAGCATTACAGAAGTCAACCTGCTTGTAATAAAAGCGATGAGTCTCTCTGTATCCGCATGAGAGGGAAACGGACGCACCTTGGTAATGTTCCTCAGGTGGTAAAAAGCTATTTTGATCACATTCCTAATGTGTGATTTGAAATTGAGTTCAGAATCTAAAATAACACCTAGGTTTTTTAGGTTTTATCTTTATTGCCCGTGAATTAAACTGTACGGCCAGATTCTCTCCGTGCTTTGGCTCCAACAATAACTACCTCGGTCTTGTTTTGATTTAGCTGGAGGAAGTTGTGTGCCTGTTATTAAGCAAAACAAGAGGAGGGTGTTCCTGGAGCAGCTGGGAAAGGCACTTGTAACCCCACACATTCAAAGAAGGGAGCACCTCCCCCGCACAGCAGCCTCTGCAGCGCTTGTGAAAGCTGTTCAGGGGGCTGAATCTTGTCCTGATCCACCTGAGGCTGCAGCTGGGGCAGGCAAGAGGAGGAGGTGCCAATTCTGCCCCCCAAAGAAGGACTGTAAAACAATACTATGTGCTGCACATGTGAGAAATACATCTGCAAAGTCCATGCACACACACACATGCATGCTGTCCTACATGTGTTAATTAGAGTTGATTGATTTATGTTCTTCACGTTTTTCTTTTGTATCTATTATCTTATTTAATTTTTTATTGTTGTTGTTCATACACCTTGTGGGTGGGGGCAATGATTTTAAAAAATGGAGAAGACTACTATTTTGTAGTTGAATTCTTTATTGTCCTCCTGTGGTAAATTCAATTGATTGGACATGATTTTGAAAAGCACACATCTGTCTATATAAGGTCGCACAGTTGACAGTGCATGTCAGATCAAAAATCAAGCCATGAGGTCAAAAGGAATTGTCCGTTGAGCTCCGAGACAAGATTGTGTTGAGGCACAGATCTGGGGAAGGATACCAAAACATTTCTGCAGCATTGAAGGTCCCCAAGAACGCAGTGGCCTCCATTAAAAAGAAGAAGTGGGGAACCACCAAGACTCTTCCTAGAGCTGGCCGTCCGGCCAAACTGAGCAATCTGGGGAGAAGGCCCTTGGTCAGGGAGGTGACCAAAAAGACGATGTTCACTCTGACAGAGCTCCAGAGTTCCTCGGTGGAGATGGGAGAACATTCCAGAAGGACAATCATCTCTGCAGCACGCCACCAAGCAGGCCTTTATGGTAGATGGAAGCCACTCCCCAGTAAAAAGCACATGACAGCCCACTTGGAGTTTGCCAAAAGGCACCTAAAGAAATCTCAGACCATGAGAAACACTTTTCTCTGATCTGATGAAGAACTACGTACACAGCCAAGACAGTGCAGGTGTGTCTTCAGGACATCTCTCTGAATGTCCTTGAGTGGCCCAGCCAGAGCCCGGACTTGATCAAACATCTCTGAAGAGACCTGAAAATAGCTGTGCAGTGACGCTCCCCATCCAACCTGACAGCAGTTTTTAGTGCAGTGGGGAAAGTGCCTTTGAAAAAGGGAGTGATTAACAATAGCTTGCACTTCTTCAGAGATGCTATTAAAAACAGTTTTTGAAGAAGGTGGCTTGAGAAAAAAGTAGAAGGCTCAAGTTGTGATGTCACTTTCCTGAGTATGTCTGTGTCAACCAGGGAAAATAACTCCATAGTGCCTTTGCGTGGTAGACTAGGGCACATATCATCAACCTTGTCATCAGGTCTTGCTTGACTGATTCCCAGCCTAATATTGGTAATCTCTGAAATTTGCCACAAATTCATCACATTTAAATGTAAAGGGAAGGTCACATAGGTTTGCGGGGAGGGGGTAGGATTTATCAGGCCATTTACACTTGTGTGTGTAAGGTAGTACACTTTGATTTGATTTGGTAGTATTTATTAGTCTTCAATGGTGGAGAAGAGAACCTATTCTGATTATTATCAAGTTAGAAAAATGAGTCTGACACCAAAAATAAAGGAAAAAACAGCTGGGATCAAATCACACAACCTTTCCAAAGTTCTAGGATTACACTCATCCACACGCCATGTCCACAATACTTCATGGTTGTAGCACTCACTGTTGCCCCTAGTGGCCAGTATGAAGGCATTTCCTGACGTCCTCAGGACATGGATAGACGTCCAATTTCGACCTGGCTGAGTTTACAATAGGGACATAGAGAAGATCACATGAATGTCTTCTCAAACACTCACAGCTTTGTGTCGTTCCACAAAACAAATTAAAACATATTCAAAAACAAAATATCTTCTGACTAATATTAAAGCCTCCTTGGTAATGACTGTATTCAAGCCAAAAGAAGAAGAACAGACTCTGAGTGTTTGATGACGTTTTTCTCTCTTCTTTCTGATATGTGAAAAATAAGTCTTAGTAGATTAAGGAGAAAGGGATTGAAACTGTCACAGGTTTTTTTTTCTTCATCTCTCTCTCCCTCCCTCACACACACACACACACACACACACACACACACACACACACACACACACACACACACACACACACACACACACACACACACACACACACACACACACACACACACACACACACACACACACACACACACACACAATCACCCTACTCTTTCTTCGATTCAGAGCCTCAGCATAACAAGCTTTACAGGGAAACCATCAAGCCTCTTGAGTTAATATTTTCCTTTCACACTTTTGTCATCACAAATGACATATTGCATATTTCTTCATCTTTTCTTTAGCCCTCTGAGGATATAGTTTTCTGTCATCCTCAGAGATCCCTTCATCTTTTCTTTAGCCCTCTGAGGATATAGTTTTCTGTCATCCTCAGAGATCCCATCTTCTTTTCTTTAGCCTTACGAGGATATAGTTTTCTGTCATCCTCAGAGATCCCATCTTATTTTCTTTAGCCCTCTGAGGATATAGTTTTCTGTCATCCTCAGAGATCCCTTCTTCTTTTCTTTAGCCCTCTGAGGATATAGTTTTCTGTCATCCTCAGAGATCCCTTCATCTTTTCTTTAGCCCTCTGAGGATATAGTTTTCTGTCATCCTCAGAGATCCCATCTTCTTTTCTTTAGCCCTCTGAGGATATAGTTTTCTGTCATCCTCAGAGATCCCTTCTTCTTTTCTTTAGCCCTCTGAGGATATAGTTTTCTGTCATCCTCAGAGATCCCTTCTTCTTTTCTTTAGCCCTCTGAGGATATAGTTTTCTGTCATCCTCAGAGATCCCTTCATCTTTTCTTTAGCCCTCTGAGGATATAGTTTTCTGTCATCCTCAGAGATCCCATCTTCTTTTCTTTAGCCCTCTGAGGATATAGTTTTCTGTCATCCTCAGAGATCCCTTCTTCTTTTCTTTAGCCCTCTGAGGATATAGTTTTCTGTCATCCTCAGAGATCCCATCTTCTTTTCTTTAGCCCTCCGAGGATATAGTTTTCTGTCATCCTCAGAGATCCCTTCTTCTTTTCTTTAGCCCTCCGAGGATATAGTTTTCTGTCATCCTCAGAGATCCCATCTTCTTTTCTTTAGCCCTCTGAGGATATAGTTTTCTGTCATCCTCAGAGATCCCTTCTTCTTTTCTTTAGCCCTCTGAGGATATAGTTTTCTGTCATCCTCAGATATCCCATCTTCTTTTCTTTAGCCCTCCGAGGATATAGTTTTCTGTCATCCTCAGAGATCCCATCTTCTTTTCTTTAGCCCTCTGAGGATATAGTTTTCTGTCATCCTCAGATATCCCATCTTCTTTTCTTTAGCCCTCCGAGGATATAGTTTTCTGTCATCCTCAGATATCCCATCTTCTTTTCTTTAGCCCTGCGAGGATATAGTTTTCTGTCATCCTCAGATATCCCATCTTCTTTTCTTTAGCCCTCTGAGGATATAGTTTTCTGTCATCCTCAGATATCCCATCTTCTTTTCTTTAGCCCTCTGAGGATATAGTTTTCTGTCATCCTCAGAGATCCCCATCTTCTTTTCTTTAGCCCTCTGAGGATATAGTTTTCTGTCATCCTCAGAGATCCCTTCATCTTTTCTTTAGCCCTCTGAGGATATAGTTTTCTGTCATCCTCAGAGATCCCTTCATCTTTTCTTTAGCCCTCTGAGGATATAGTTTTCTGTCATCCTCAGAGATCCCATCTTCTTTTCTTTAGCCCTCCGAGGATATAGTTTTCTGTCATCCTCAGAGATCCCTTCTTCTTTTCTTTAGCCCTCCGAGGATATAGTTTTCTGTCATCCTCAGAGATCCCATCTTCTTTTCTTTAGCCCTCTGAGGATATAGTTTTCTGTCATCCTCAGAGATCCCTTCTTCTTTTCTTTAGCCCTCTGAGGATATAGTTTTCTGTCATCCTCAGAGATCCCATCTTCTTTTCTTTAGCCCTCCGAGGATATAGTTTTCTGTCATCCTCAGAGATCCCTTCTTCTTTTCTTTAGCCCTCCGAGGATATAGTTTTCTGTCATCCTCAGAGATCCCATCTTCTTTTCTTTAGCCCTCTGAGGATATAGTTTTCTGTCATCCTCAGAGATCCCTTCTTCTTTTCTTTAGCCCTCTGAGGATATAGTTTTCTGTCATCCTCAGATATCCCATCTTCTTTTCTTTAGCCCTCCGAGGATATAGTTTTCTGTCATCCTCAGAGATCCCATCTTCTTTTCTTTAGCCCTCTGAGGATATAGTTTTCTGTCATCCTCAGATATCCCATCTTCTTTTCTTTAGCCCTCCGAGGATATAGTTTTCTGTCATCCTCAGATATCCCATCTTCTTTTCTTTAGCCCTGCGAGGATATAGTTTTCTGTCATCCTCAGATATCCCATCTTCTTTTCTTTAGCCCTCTGAGGATATAGTTTTCTGTCATCCTCAGATATCCCATCTTCTTTTCTTTAGCCCTCTGAGGATATAGTTTTCTGTCATCCTCAGAGATCCCCATCTTCTTTTCTTTAGCCCTCTGAGGATATAGTTTTCTGTCATCCTCAGAGATCCCTTCATCTTTTCTTTAGCCCTCTGAGGATATAGTTTTCTGTCATCCTCAGAGATCCCTTCATCTTTTCTTTAGCCCTCTGAGGATATAGTTTTCTGTCATCCTCAGAGATCCAATCTTCTTTTCTTTAGCCCTCTGAGGATATAGTTTTCTGTCATCCTCAGAGATCCCATCTTCTTTTCTTTAGCCTTACGAGATTATAGTTTTCTGTCATCCTCAGAGATCCCATCTTATTTTCTTTAGCCCTCTGAGGATATAGTTTTCTGTCATCCTCAGAGATCCCTTCTTCTTTTCTTTAGCCCTCTGAGGATATAGTTTTCTGTCATCCTCAGAGATCCCATCTTCTTTTCTTTAGCCCTCTGAGGATATAGTTTTCTGTCATCCTCAGAGATCCCTCCTTCTTTTCTTTAGCCCTCTGAGGATATAGTTTTCTGTCATCCTCAGAGATCCCTTCATCTTTTCTTTAGCCCTCTGAGGATATAGTTTTCTGTCATCCTCAGAGATCCCATCTTCTTTTCTTTAGCCCTCAGAGGATTTAGTTTTCTGTCCTCAGAGGTCCCATCTTCTTTTCTTTAGCCCTCCGAGGATATAGTTTTCTGTCATTCTCAGAGAACCCATCCTCTTTTCTTTAGCCCTCTGAGGATATAGTTTTCTGTCATCCTCAGAGATCCCATCTTCTTTTCTTTAGCCCTCTGAGGATATAGTTTTCTGTCCTCAGAGGTCCCATCTTCTTTTCTTTAGCCCTCCGAGGATATAGTTTTCTGTCATTCTCAGAGAACCCATCCTCTTTTCTTTAGCCCTCTGAGGATATAGTTTTCTGTCATCCTCAGAGATCCCATCTTCTTTTCTTTAGCCCTGCGAGGATATAGTTTTCTGTCATCCTCAGAGATCCCTTCTTCTTTTCCTTTAGCCCTCTGAGGATATAGTTTTCTGTCATCCTCAGAGATCCCATCTTCTTTTCTTTAGCCTACCGGGGAACAGTGGGTTAACTGCCTTGTTCAGGGGTAGAACGACAGATTGTGACCTTGTCAGCTCGGGAATTCGATCCAGCAACCTTTCAGTTACTGGCCCAACGCTCTTACCACTAGGCTACGTGCCGCCCCAAGGGCATTAATATGGAGTTGGTCCCCCCTTTTGCTGCTGTAACACTTCTGAGGAGGCTTTCCATTAGATTTTGGAACATTGTTGCGGGCACTTGGTTCCATTTAGTCACAAGAGTGTCAGTGAGGTCACAAAGGTGTTCTTTGGGGTTGAGGTCAGGGCTCTCTGCAGGCTACTCAAGTTCTTCCACACCGATCTTGACAAACCATTTCTGTATGGACCTTGCTTTGTGCACGGGGGAATTGTCATGCTGAAACAGGAGAGGGCCTTCCCCAAACTGTTGCCACAAAAAGTTGGAAGCACCAGAATCTTCTAGAATGTCATTGTATGCTGTAGCATTAAGACTTCCCTTCACTGGAACTAAGGGACCTAGCCTGAACCCTGAAAAACAACCCCACACAATTATTCCTCCTCCACCAAACATTACAGTTGGCACTATACATTGGGGCAGGTAGAGTTCTCCTGACATCCACCAAACACAGATTCGTCCATCAGACTGCAAGATGGTAAAGTGTGGTTCAATACTCCAGAGATCTCGTTTCCACTGCTTTAGAGTTCAATGGCGGTTAGCTTTACACCACTCCAGCAGACACTTGGCATTGCACATGGTGATCTTAGGCTTGTGTGCGGCTGCTCGGCCATGGAAACCCATTTCATGAAGCTCCTAACAAACAGTTATTGTCCTGACGTTGCTTCCAGAGGCAGTTTGGACCTCAGTAGTGAGTGTTGCAACCGAGGACAGGCAATTTTTACGTGTTAAGTACTTCAGCACTCGGCGGTCCCATTCTGTGAGCTTTTGTGGCCTACCTCTTCGCGGCTGAGACGTTGTTGCTCCTAGACGGTTCCACTTCACAATAACAACACTTACAGTTGACCGAGGGAGCTCTAGCAGGGCAGAAATTTGACAGACTGACTAGTTGGAAAGGTGGCATCCTATGACTTTGAACATTGCTGAGCTCTTCAGTAAAGCCGTTCTACTACCAATTTTTGTCTATGGTGTGTGCTGTGTGCTCAAATTTTAACGGGTGTCCACATACTTTTGTATTACATTATATGGTTTATGTATTTAGCAGTTGGCAACGTGATGTATTGCCCCTGGAGGGAGTGGAAATTGGTAATAGCTATTAGGAAAGGTGGCTATCTACCTCACATGGAGTTTGTTACTTAGTGCCTTGGTGGGTTTAGTGACAAAGTAGCTCAGCATTGGAGATTGTAGGCTAGGATCCATCAGCCAGCGCCTGTAGTCCAGCAGCCACCGATCCATCCATCCATGGATAGCTGTTGGCCATCCATCCAGCTGGCCAACAGCTATCCATCCAGCTGGCCAACAGCTATCCATCCAGCTGGCCAACAGCTATCCATCCATCCATCCAGCTGGTCAACAGCTATCCATCCAGCTGGCCAACAGCTATCCATCCAGCTGGCCAACAGCTATCCATCCAGCTGGCCAACAGCTATCCATCCATCCATCCAGCTGGCCAACAGCTATCCATCCAGCTGGCCAACAGCTATCCATCCATCCAGCTGGCCAACAGCTATCCATCCATCCATTCATCCAGCTGGCCAACAGCTATCCATCCAGCCGCTGGCCAACAGCTATCCATCCATCCAGCTGGCCAACAGCTATCCATCCAGTCAGCTGGCCAACAGCTATCCACCCATCCATCCAGCTGGCCAACACCAATCGATCCATCCATCCATCTGGCCAACAGCTATCCATCCATCCAGTTGGCCAACAGCTATCCATCCATCCATCCAGCTGACCAACAGCTATCCATCCATTCATCCATCCATCCATCCATCCAATATCAACATACAGTAGTAGCTCTTACTGCAAATACAACGTTCTCAACAACAACAACAACAACAACAACGTCACTAAGTGCAACAACAACAAGCCATGTTTAAACCTTCGAAGCCTGGTGAGCATCAAGGCTCCTTATCATACATATTCACCACATCGCATCTAAATGTACTCCTCCACCTCCTCCTCTTCTTCCCTGGTCCCTGTGAACAGAGGCTATAAACCTGGGTGAGAGCCCTGAAGGAGGGAGGGAGGGAGGGGGGAGGGAGGGAGGGAGGGAGGGAGGGAGGGGAAGGGGGAGTGGGAGCAGACTAGGTGGACAGAGGGATAGAAGCAGGTATGGTAATAAATCAAGCAAGTGAGGGAACGAGGTAGGGAAAAAGGGGAGAGGAGAGGAGACATGAATGAGAGGAGAAGAACAGTTAAAGTAGCCAGAAACAGGAATGGGAGAGAAGGTAAGGATGGGAGGAGTGGACAGGAGGTGATGGGAGGAGTGGACAGGAGGTGATGGGAGGAGTGGAGAGATGGGGATGGGAGGAGTGGAGAGATGGGGATGGGAGGAGTGGACAGGTGGTGATGGGAGGAGCAGAGAGATGGGGATGGGAGGAGTGGAGAGATGGGGATGGGAGGAGCAGAGAGATGGGGATGGGAGGAGCAGACAGGTGGTGATGGGAGGAGTGGACAGGAGGTGATGGGAGGAGTGGAGAGATGGGGATGGGAGGAGTGGAGAGATGGGGATGGGAGGAATGGAGAGATGGGGATGGGAGGAGCAGAGAGATGGGGATGGGAGGAGCAAAGAGATGGGGATGGGAGGAGTGGAGAGATGGGGATGGGAGGAGTGGACAGGAGGGGATGGGAGGAGCGAACAGGAAAGGATGGGAGGAGCGGACAGGAGGTGATGGGAGGAGTGGAGAGATGGGGATGGGAGGAGCAGAGAGATGGGGATGGGAGGAGTGAAGAGATGGGATGGGAGGAGCAGAGAGATGGGGATGGGAGGAGCAAAGAGATGGGGATGGGAGGAGTGGAGAGATGGGGATGGGAGGAGTGGAGAGATGGGGATGGGAGGAGTGGACAGGAGGGGATGGGAGGAGCGAACAGGAAGGGATGGGAGGAGCGGACAGGAGGTGATGGGAGGAGCGAACAGGAGGGGATGGGAGGAGCGAACAGGAGGGGATGGGAGGAGCAGACAGGAGGTAATGGGAGGAGCAGACAGGAGGGGATGGGAGGAGCAGACAGGAGTGGATGGGAGGAGTGGAGAGATGGGGATGGGAGGAGCAGAGATGGGGACGGGAGGAGCAGACAGGTGGTGATGGGAGGAGTGGAGAGATGGGGATGGGAGGAGCAGAGAGATGGGGATGGGAGGAGCAGAGAGATGGGGATGGGAGGAGTGGACAGGAGATGATGGGAGGAGTGGAGAGATGGGGATGGGAGGAGCAGAGAGATGGGGATGGGAGGAGCAGACAGGTGGTGATGGGAGGAGCGGAGAGATGGGGATGGGAGGAGCAGAGAGATGGGGATGGGAGGAGCAGAGAGATGGGGATGGCAGGAGCAGAGAGATGGGGATGGGAGGAGCAAAGAGATGGGGATGGGAGGAGCAGAGAGATGGGGATTCGAGGAGTAGAGAGATGGGGATGGGAGGAGCAGAGAGATGGGGATGGGAGGAGTGGAGAGATGGGGATGGGAGGAGCAGAGAGATGGGGATGGGAGGAGCAAAGAGATGGGGATGGGAGGAGCAGACAGGAGGGGTTGGGAGGAGCAGACAGGAGGGGATGGGAGGAGCAGACAGGAGGGGATGGGAGGAGCGGAACAAAGGGGATGGGAGGAGCGGACAGGAGGTGATGGGAGGAGCAGACAGGAGGTGATGGGAGGAGCGGAACAAAGGGGATGGGAGGAGCAGAGAGATGGGGATGGGAGGAGCAGACAAAAGGGGGTGGGAGTAGTGGAGAGAACAGGATGGGAGGAATTGGGGGTGGCATGGATGAGCTTAGATGAAGGGGTAGAGTGAGGGAAGCAGGTAGGGAGAAGAGGAGGTGAGTCAGAGAAGGATATGAGCTGGGTGATGGATGATGGGGGGAGGGGTGAATGGATGACAGGAGGGAGGGATGGATGACTGGAGGGAGGGATGGATGGATGACTGGAGGGAGGGATGGATGGATGACTGGAGGGAGGGATGGATGGATGACGGGAGGGAGGGATGGATGGATGACGGGAGGGATGGATGGATAACTGGAGGGAGGGTAGGAAGGGAGGGAGGGATGACTGGAGGGAGGGAGGGCTCCCTGGAGGGAGGAAGGGAGGGAGGGCTCCCTGGAGGGAGGGAGGTTAGGAAGGGAGGGAGGGAGGGAGGGTAGAAAAAGGAGGAGGATAGCCGGTGGAGGTTATGAGCTGAGTTTGCCCTTCAGGTGACCCTGTGGAGGAGGAAGGTTGTCGGCATGACGGGAGACTTTTCCCTGCTGTGATGTGATGTGATGTGTTGTGTGTGTGTGTGTGTGTGTGTGTGTGTGTGTGTGTGTGTGTGTGTGTGTGTGTGTGTGTGTGTGTGTGTGTGTGTGTGTGCTGGGTATTATGAAAGAGATCAGTGGGTGCAGAGCAGCAGTAAAGATGGATAATAAAAACTCTTATGCTGCAGGCTCACACACACACACACACACACACACACACACACACACACACACACACACACACACACACACACACACACACACACACACACATGAACTCACACACACACACACACACACACACACACACACACACACACATGAACTCACACACACACACACATACACTCTCTTCGCTCCAAATGATGGTCAATCGTTGTTCATGTTTGTTGTGAGAGTCCAGGAAGACTCAGGAAGGCTTACAGTATGTCAACATTCAGGAAGGCTTACAGTATGTCAACATTCAGGAAGGTGTACAGTATGTCAACATTCAGGAAGGTGTACAGTATGTCAACATTCAGGAAGACTTACAGTATGTCAACATTCAGGAAGACTTACAGTATGTCAACATTCAGGAAGGCTTACAGTATGTCAAGATTCAGGAAGACTTACAGTATGTCAACATTCAGGAAGACTTACAGTATGTCAACATTCAGGAAGGTGTACAGTATGTCAACATTCAGGAAGACTTACAGTATGTCAACATTCAGGAAGACTTACAGTATGTCAACATTCAGGAAGACTTACAGTATGTCAACATTCAGGAAGGTGTACAGTATGTCAACATTCAGGAAGGTGTACAGTATGTCAACATTCAGGAAGGCTTACAGTATGTCAACATTCAGGAAGGCTTACAGTATGTCAACATTCAGGAAGACTTACAGTATGTCAACATTCAGAAAGACTTACAGTATGTCAACATTCAGGAAGGCTTACAGTATGTCAACATGCAGGAAGACTTACAGTATGTCAACATTCAGGAAGACTTACAGTATGTCAACATTCAGGAAGACTTACAGTATGTCAACATTCAGGAAGACTTACAGTATGTCAACGTTCAGGAAGGTGTACAGTATGTCAACATTCAGGAAGACTTACAGTATGTCAACATTCAGGAAGACTTACAGTATGTCAACATTCAGGAAGGCTTACAGTATGTCAACGTTCAGGAAGACTTACAGTATGTCAACATTCAGAAAGGTGTACAGTATGTCAACATTCAGGAAGATTTACAGTATGTCAACATTCAGGAAGGTGTACAGTATGTCAACATTCAGGAAGACTTACAGTATGTCAACATTCAGGAAGACTTACAGTATGTCAACATTCAGGAAGGTGTACAGTATGTCAACATTCAGGAAGACTTACAGTATGTCAACATTCAGGAAGACTTACAGTATGTCAACATTCAGGAAGGTGTACAGTATGTCAACATTCAGGAAGGCTTACAGTATGTCAACATTCAGGAAGACTTACAGTATGTCAACATTCAGGAAGACTTACAGTATGTCAACATTCAGGAAGGCTTACAGTATGTCAACATTCAGGAAGACTTACAGTATGTCAACATTCAGGAAGACTTACAGTATGTCAACATTCAGGAAGGTTGTACAGTATGTCAACATTCAGGAAGGCTTACAGTATGTCAACATTCAGGAAGACTTACAGTATGTCAACATTCAGGAAGGCTTACAGTATGTCAACATTCAGGAAGACTTACAGTATGTCAACATTCAGGAAGACTTACAGTATGTCAACATTCAGGAAGGTTGTACAGTATGTCAACATTCAGGAATGCTTACAGTATGTCAACATTCAGGAAGACTTACAGTATGTCAACATTCAGGAAGGCTTACAGTATGTCAACATTCAGGAAGACTTACAGCATGTTAACATTCAGGAAGACTTACAGTATGTCAACGTTCAGGAAGGTGTACAGTATGTCAACATTCAGGAAGGTGTACAGTATGTCAACATTCAGGAAGGTGTACAGTATGTCAACATTCAGGAAGGCTTACAGTATGTCAACATTCAGGAAGGTGTACAGTATGTCAACATTCAGGAAGGCTTACAGTATGTCAACATTCAGGAAGGTGTACAGTATGTCAACATTCAGGAAGGCTTACAGTATGTCAACATTCAGGAAGGTGTACAGTATGTCAACATTCAGGAAGGCTTACAGTATGTCAACATTCTTTTTAGACACTTTTCAGACGCCTGGTTGTGTATTTCAAATTATCAGTCTGCACTCTGAGGGTAGACTCACAGCGCTGAGTATTTCAAATGATGAGTCTGCTCTCTATGAAAGAACCTTTCTCTCTACTGCCTTCCTAGCCAGTCGTCATTATCCTAGCCAGTCGTCATTACCCTAGCCAGTCGTCATTATCCTAGCCAGTCGTCATTATCCTAGCCAGTCGTCATTATCCTAGCCAGTCGTCATTATCCTAGCCAGTCGTCATTATCCTACCCAGTCATCATTATCCTAGCCAGTCGTCATTATCCTAGCCAGTCGTCATTACCCTAGCCAGTCGTCATTATCCTAGCCAGTCGTCATTATCCTAGCCAGTCGTCATTACCCTAGCCAGTCGTCATTATCCTAGCCAGTCGTCATTACCCTAGCCAGTCGTCATTATCCTAGCCAGTCGTCATTATCCTACCCAGTCATCATTATCCTAGCCAGTCGTCATTATCCTAGCCAGTCGTCATTACCCTAGCCAGTCGTCATTATCCTAGCCAGTCGTCATTACCCTAGCCAGTCGTCATTATCCTAGCCAGTCGTCATTACCCTAGCCAGTCGTCATTATCCTAGCCAGTCGTCATTATCCTACCCAGTCATCATTATCCTAGCCAGAGTACAATTGTATAGGCTATACATAATAGTAGATCACGAGGGAAAGTTTGCGAGAGCCCCTCAGAGCCATAAAAAAAAACATTTTTTTTTGTTGGTGGCCAATCAAATTTCACACTTCGCGCCAATAATCCCTAATTCCCTCACTCCGCCCCTTTAAAAAAAACAAAACAGATGTTTCCTGATCTTTCTTATATCTCTCAGATGTAGGACAGACACTTCAGAACAAACTTCCTTTAGATTTTTTGAGGGACTACTTCATGTGGTCTTACCAAAATCAAATAGCAAAATAATCCTTGGTTTGACCTTCTCTATTAAGGATTGGCCCATTTTTTACAATTTTCGCCTAAAATGACATGCCCAAATTTAGCTGCTTGCAGCTCAAGCCCTGAAACAAGGATATTCTTGGTACCACTTGAAAATAAACACTTTGAAGTTTGTGGAAATGTTAAAGGAATGTAAGAGAATATAACACATTAGATCTGGTGAAAGATAATACAAAGAAAAACTTTTTTTGTATTTTTTTTTTAAATGCAAGAGCAAGTACATAATGTTTTATTCCAGACCAGGTGCAATTTAGATTTTGGCCACTAGATGGCAGCAGTGTACGTGCAATGTTTTAGACTGATCCAAGGAACCATTGCATTTCTGTTCAAAATTTGTTTCAAGACTGCCCAAATGCGCCTAATTTGTTAGCTTAACCGTCCCGCAGGGGGCCCACCAATCCTGAATGAGTTTTAAAACAAAGTGAATCAGTTAGTCAGTTGGCTGGAACAAAGTGAATCAGTTTGGCTGTTGGCTGGAACAAAGTGAATCAGTTTGGCTGTTGGCTGGAAAAAAGTGAATCAGTTAGGCTGTTGGCTGGAACAAAGTGAATCAGTTTGGCTGTTGGCTGGAACAAAGTGAATCAGTTAGGCCGTTGGCTGGAACAAAGTGCATCAGTTAGGCTGTTGGCTGGAACAAAGTGAATCAGTTTGGCTGTTGGCTGGAACAAAGTGAATCAGTTAGGCTGTTGGCTGGAACAAAGTGCATCAGTTAGGCTGTTGGCTGGAACAAAGTGAATCAGTTTGGCTGTTGGCTCGAACAAAGTGAATCAGTTTGGCTGTTGGCTGGAACAAAGTGAATCAGTTTGGCTGTTGTCTGGAAAAAAGTGAATCAGTTAGGTTGTTGGCTGGAACAAAGTGAATCAGTTAGGCTGTACAACCCAGCTGTAAACTACTTTTGAAAGAGTGGAAAACGTTGCTCTCTTGTTAGATGAGTTGTCAGCTCATAGCTGTCAGCTCACACCATCATATGATCTACCTCAGTATACGTTCAGTAATGAAAACCATTGTGTCGTCACATTTTAATCTCTCGATGAACTGATAGATATGGTGTCAGAGGCGAAATTCTGTCAATATGTTTGTGTTGAGTGCAGAAAGCCCTTTACAGCAGCTAGTTACAGTATGTCTCCATGGTTGAGTGTGTGTGTGTGTGTGTGTGTGTGTGTGGTCTTCAGGAGCCTCGGAGCCATCTGAGGGTACTGTGATTGGCAGATGTTTAATGAGGGGTTACGTATCTTTGACACACAAACACACACATAATGAATAGCGTGTGTTTTTCCACATCATTACCTGACAGTTTCACACGTTAACCAATAACAGGTACTACAGCGCTGCCGGGGGGTAATCATCGGATGAAGCGTGTAGAAATGCTAATCGAAGGGCAGCCTTCATATTTTACGCTGCTGTCTGTGGAAAATTACAATCACCACATCTTGACACGCCATCCTCCTCGGGGGTGCGAAACATGCAGTGCTGTGTGTCTATGCCTGCCGCTCTATACTGCGCCGGATACAGCATCAAATCAAATCAAACTGTATTTGTGATCTGCGATGAACACAACAAGTGTAGGTAGGTAAAGAAATAAAAACAACAGACTAGTAGCGAGGCTATGTACAGTAGAGAGGCTATATACAGTAGAGAGGCTATATACAGTAGAGAGGCTATATACAGTAGTGAGACTATATACAGTAGAGAGAATATATAGAGTAGAGAGGCAATATAAAGTAGAGAGGCTATATACAGTAGAGAGGCTATATACAGTAGAGAGGCTATGTACAGTAGAGAGGCTATATACAGTAAAGAGGCTATATTTCTATTATTTCTATACAGGGGTGTGTGACCAGCCCCCTCGTGTACTTCCTGTTCACCCATGACTGCCTGGTCACACACACAACTCAATCATCAAGTTTGCTGACGACATGACAGTGGTAAGCCTGATTATCAACAAGAGGCCTCGCAGAGTGCTGCCAGGAGAATAACGTCTGTCCTTCGTCGTCAACAAAAGAAATGAGCTGATCGTGTACCACAGGTGACAGAAGAGAGAACACGGCACCGCATCCTCGTCGACGGGACCGTGGTGGAGAAGGTCACAAAAGCTTCAAGTTACTCGCCGTGCACATTGCTGAGGACCTGAAATGGTCTCACCACACTGACACTGTGGTGAAGAAGGCACAACAACAGAATCTCTACAAACTCAGGCAGCTGAAGAAATTCAGCATGGCACCTAAGACCCTCACAAACCTCGACAGATACACCATCGAGAGCATTCTGTCAGGCTGCATCACCGCCTGGTACGGCAACTGCACCACCCTCAACCACATGGTTCTCCATGTGAACAGCTGCTCTTATGAGGCCATCAGCAGATTTGAAAACCTTAAACTGTTTTTTTTATTTTTATTTTATACTTTTGCCGGAAATACGAGAATACGATGAGTTTGGGTATTTGGGTATGAGTTAACAAAATATGAACTTTTAAAAGTGAGATTTTCACTGGCAGCTTTTTTAACATTCTATGTCCTATAGCTGCAATCAGCAGAAAGCTGGGTGTCCTGGGTTGCTTCGCTTTTCTGTGGTGCTGTGGAACAGAACAGAAGTCTTGAATGGGGCTTCTTTATCTATCTTCAAATAATATGTGAAGTATAAACGAATATATAATAAAACAATTTAAGTTGAAAAATGTAAATGTTCTTTCCATAGTGTTCATTCTGTTCTCTGTTCAAAAAGGTCAATTGAACTCCTTATTGTTGGTATTGGAACGCAGCTCAGAGATTTTTGTGTTGATAGCTGAAGCCGATGACACTTCAGTCTACCCCCTCCTTTTTCGAACATTCTGTTAAAAATCGCGCAACATTTCAGCACCCTGCTACTCATGCCAGGAATATAGTATATGCATGTGATTAGTATGTGTGGATAGAAAACACTCTGAAGTTTCTAAAACTGATTAAATCACGGCTGTGACTATAACAGAGTGTGTGTTTCATCGAAAAGCGCAAGAAAAACTGGTCACTGAAAACTGAAAAAAATATCCATGCGCCACTTACATGTTTTGTTTAAGGTACACCAAATTAAATAGGGCCAAGGATGCAATTCCTACAGCTTCCACACGATGTAGCCAAAAACGTCATTTTCATTGACAAAAATCCTTTGTGTAACGACAAATAGATCCTTCATTCCGTCCAGCATACAGCAATCGATTTTGGAAGAGAGAAAAAGGGACATTGTTTTTCTTGAGTAGCTGCTATTGAATACAGATCGCCCAGTGATCAATTTGATCGCTTATTAACGTTTACAAATACCTAAAGTTGGGTTACAAAAGTAGGTTGAAGTGTTTTGTCAAAGAATATAGGCAACTTATATAATTTTAAAAAATGACGTTGCGTGTTGGAAGAGAGCTTTTTTCCTGAACCAGACAGGCTATACAAATGGATATTTTGGGCATACATGGACGGATTTAATCGGGAAAAAGACCCAATTGTGATGTTTATGGAACATATAGGAGTGCCAACAAAGAATGTCATCAAAGGTAATGAATGTTTTATATTTTATTTCTGCGTTTTGTGTAGCGCCGGCTACGCTAATTATTTTGTTTACGTCCCCTTCAGGTATATTGGGGTGTTGCATGCTATCAGATAATAGCTTCTCATGCTTTCGCCGAAAAGCATTTTAAAAATCTGACTTGTTGGCTAGATTCACAACGAGTGTAGCTTTAATTCAATACCCTGCATGTGTGTTTTAATGAACGTTTGAGTTTTAACGAGTACATTTAGCATTTAGCGTAGCGCATTTGCATTTCCAGGTGCCTAGTTGAGACGTCTGCGTCTCAAGTAGGATCAAGAGGTTAACTGGAAGGGTGTTCAGCCATTTCTGGAGAGTAGCCCCTATTATATAAAAGGATGAAAAGGACATTAAGTAAACACTTAAAATAAAGAATGAAAGTTAGTCAATGTACCAAGGCCTGAGTTCCTAACTGCATCATGTTTAAAAGCTTACTGGAAATGGCGTCCAGCTTTATTTTCTCTGGCTGCTGATGGTGTGGTCCACTCCCCTTTGACATCCCCCTCCACCTCCACAGGTTCAAGCCTACTACCTGATCTGGAACAGTCACAAGAACCGGAGAGAAGAGGGTTGGCAGACACAGGACTGGAAAGATTGGAGCTGGGTTGTGCAGAGCCAGACACAGGGCTGGAGAGGGCGGAGCTGGGTTGTGCAGAGCCAGAAAAAAAGACTGGAGAGGGCGGAGCTGGGTTGTGCAGAGCCAGACACAGGGCTGGAGAGGGCGGAGCTGGGTTGTGCAGAGCCAGACACAGGGCTGGAGAGGGCGGAGCTGGGTTGTGTAGAGCCAGACACAGGGCTGGAGAGGGCAGAGCTGGGTTGTGCAGAACCAGAAAAAAGGACCGGAGAGGGCGGAGCTGGGTTGTGCAGAGCGAGGCACAGAGCTGGAGAGGGCGGAACTTGTGTATTGCAGGAGAAGCCATTTTCACCAGTTTCCTCACATCTATGAGGAGCCTAGGCACTTCTATAGCACATTGATTAGATTGAAGATAAGTGAAATGAGTAGTGAAGTGAAATAACGTGGACCGACATTTTATTTATTTGACCTTTATTTAACTAGGCAAGTCAGTTAAGAACAAATTCTTATTTTCAATGACGACCTAGGAACAGCGGGTTAACTGCCTGTTCAGGGGCAGAACGACAGATTTGTACCTTGTCAGTTCGGGGATACGGTCTAACCACTAGGCTAACCTGCGCCCCATTGCTGGACCAATCTTCTTATCTTATCTTTCCATTTCATTTTTTTTTTTCATTTTTACTTTCCGCTTGTCGTTGTGGTGACTGCAGAATTTCATTTGTTGTAGCTACTTCGCTATGTCACCCTTACATTTCTACATGAAGGAACCCGCTCAAAATATAGCCTCTCTACTGTATATAGCCTCTCTACTCAAAACATAGTCAAAGAAAGCTACTCTAGCTATCCAAAGCTAAAGCGGTGATAGTCATTACACTCATTATGCTGAAAAGAAAGTATTCCACTAATACAGAAGAACCACTGAGAGATGGATTTTACAAAAATACTTGGAAAAGATGGAAACTACGATGAGTGTTAACGTTGGCTAACAACTTATTTTAGATAGTTAGCTAGCATACACATGTTTATAACATGTGTCCATGGCACTAGTGCCAACGTTCATATAGCTAGCCAACTACCATTAAGAAGCTATACATTATAGAGGTAACGTTAGTTTAAGTCAAGATAATTTGAGGATTTAGGTAGCTAGTATATACTCTTTGCAAGCTACAGTGCTGTAGGGCTGTACCCGACACAAAAACAACTTGGTCTGTTTTTTCGACCAATCAATTGGTAGAAATGTTTAAATGTGTATTTTTCCATAATACTGTCAACTGTATGTCGGCTACTGAGCTTCTCTGAAGCTTTAAGCACAACGATTAAAAATGAAGACACAGAAATGACTAAAGAGGGAGCCAGAGATCAATATAGCCGAACCAGATTTTTAAAAAAATGTTCCCGACCCGACCCTCCTCCTTGAGCTGCCCTCTGTTCGCAGCTGCTGTCCTTCGCAAATTCTACCATTAAGAACGTTGGAATTATAGAATGTTGGATTTATCGAACGTTGGATTTATAGAACGTTGGATTTATAGAACGTTGGATTTATCGAACGTTGGATTTATAGAACGTTGGATTTATAGAACGTTGGATTTATAGAACGTTGGATTTATCGAACGTTGGATTTATAGAACGTTGGATTTATCGAACGTTGGATTTATAGAACGTTGGATTTATAGAACGTTGGATTTATCGAACGTTGGATTTATCGAACGTTGGATTTATAGAACGTTGGATTTATAGAACGTTGGATTTATCGAACGTTGGATTTATAGAACGTTGGATTTATAGAACGTTGGATTTATAGAACGTTGGATTTATAGAACGTATGCATCAAATTGTATGCGTAGACGGCTTGACAGAAATGGCAGCAGAAGGTGAATGTTAATCTTTTGTTGTACACATATCCAGATAGAAGTGGAACGACATTTATTGGATATTTCAAACTTTTTTAACAAATCAAAAACTGAAAAATTGGGCGTGCAAAATTATTCAGCCCCTTTACTTTCAGTGCAGCAAACTCTCTCCAGGAGTTCAGTGAGGGTCTCTGAATGATCCAATGTTGACCTAAATGACTAATGATGATAAATACAATCCACCTGTGTGTAATCAAGTCTCCGTATAAATGCACCTGCACTGTGATAGTCTCAGAGGTCCGTTAAAAGCGCAGAGAGCATCATGAAGAACAAGGAACACACCAGGCAGGTCCGAGATACTGTTGTGAAGAAGTACCCTCTTACTTCTACCCCCTCCTTTTTCGAAAATTCTGTTAAAAATCGCGCAACTTTTCAGCGTCCTGCTACTCATGCCAGGAATATAGTATATGCATATGATTAGTATGTGTGGATAGAAAACACTCTGAAGTTTATAAAACTGGTTAAATCACGGCTGTGACTATAACAGATCGTGTGTTTCATTGAAAAACGCAAGAAAAACTGCTCTCTGAAAGCTAAAAATAATTTCCATAAGTCACTTCCACCAGTTGTTAAAAGAGAACAGAATTTAATATCGATCTGCCTGAAATTCATACAAATTCCGCACGATGTCGCCATTGTCCTAATTTTCAATTGAATTAATTGTTGGAAAATCCTTCTATCTGACCTCCATTTTCCCAGTCTTCACCCGGATGCAGTTGAGGGAGATATCAGATGCCATTGTTTTTGCAAGTGAAGACCTATTGAAAAGACATCGCCCTGTAATCATTTTGATAGATTATAAACGTTTACTAATACCTAAAGTTGGATTACAAAAGGATTTCGAAGTGTTTTGTGAAAGTTTATCGTCGACTTTTTTAATTTTAAAAAATTACGCAGCGTTTAAAAACGATGATTTTTTCTGAATGACACAGATCCCATACAAAGCTATTTTGGATATATGGACCGATTTAAACGAAAAAAAGACCCAATAGTGATGTTTATGGGGCATATAGGAGTGCCAAGAAAGAAGCTCGTCAAAGGTATTGAATGTTTTATATTTTATCTCTGCGTTTTGGGTAGCGCCGGCTACCGCAAAATCTGTTGTTTACGTGTCGAGCTGGCATTTTGGGGGGTGCATGCTATCAGATAATAGCTTCTCATGCTTTCGCCGAAAAGCATTTTAAAAATCTGACTTGCTGGCTAGGTTCACAACGAGTGTAGCTTTAATTCAATACCCTGCTTGTGAATTTTGATCAAAGATTGAGTTGTAACGAGTACATTTAGCATTTAGCGTAGCGCATTTGCATTTCCAGGGGCATACTTGAGACGTCTGCGTCTCAAGTATGGTCAAGAAGTTAAAGCCGGATTTGGATACAAAAAGATTTCCCAAGCTTTAAACATCCCAAGGAGCACTGTGCAAGCGATAATATTGAAATGGAAGGAGTATCAGACCACTGCAAATCTACCAAGACCTGGCCGTCCCTCTAAACTTTCAGCTCATACAAGGAGAAGACTGATCAGAGATGCAGCCAAGAGGCCCATGATCACTCTGGATGAACTGCAGAGATCTACAGCTGAGGTGGGAGAATCTGTCCATAGGACAACAATCAGTCGTATATTGCACAAATCTGGCCTTTATGGAAGAGTGGCAAGAAGAAAGCCATTTCTTAAAGATATCCATAAAAAGTGTCGTTTAAAGTTTGCCACAAGCCACCTGGGAGACACACCAAACATGTGGAAGAAGGTGCTCTGGTCAGATGAAACCAAAATTGAACTTTTTGGCAACAATGCAAGACGTTATGTTTGGCGTAAAAGCAACACAGCTCATCACCCTGAACACACCATCCCCACTGTCAAACATGGTGGTGGCAGCATCATGGTTTGGGCCTGCTTTTCTTCAGCAGGGACAGGGAAGATGGTTAAAATTGATGGGAAGATGGATGGAGCCAAATACAGGACCATTCTGGAAGAAAACCTGATGTAGTCTGCAAAAGACCTGAGACTGGGACGGAGATTTTGTCTTCCAACAAGACAATGATCCAAAATATAAAGCAAAATCTACAATGGAATGGTTCAAAAATAAACATATCCAGGTGTTAGAATGGCCAAGTCAAAGTCCAGACCTGAATCCAATCGAGAATCTGTGGAAAGAACTGAAAACTGTTGTTCACAAATGCTCTCCATCCAACCTCACTGAGCTCGAGCTGTTTTGCAAGGAGGAATGGGTAAACATTTTAGTCTCTCGATGTGCAAAACTGATAGAGACATACCCTAAGCGACTTACAGCTGTAATCGCAGCAAAAGGTGGCGCTACAAAGTATTAACTTAAGGGGGCTGAATAATTTTGCATGCCCAATTTTTCAGTTTTTGATTTGTTAAAAAAAGTTTGAAATATCCAATAAATGTCGTTCCACTTCATGATTGTGTCCCACTTGTTGTTGATTCTTCACAAAAAAATACAGTTTTATATCTTTATGTTTGAAGCCTGAAATGTGGCAAAAGGTCGCTAAGTTCAAGGGGGCCGAATACTTTCGCAAGGCACTGTAGGTCCCACTCCCATTAGCCACAGTAAAGAAGGCTTGTCTGGTCCCTTGATTCATTTTGCGTATCTAATTCCTGTAAATCACAACGTGTAAAATAAACATAATAAAATGTTATAAATATCTTTATGATATATCATATCAACTTTGCACAGCACTATAACAACTACGTCAGTCCTATCAAAAGATGAGTACTCACATTTTGTGGCACAGTGAAGTCGGTGTTTCTTAACTACATCCAAGGTCTGTCGAGTTTCTGGGAAACTACATTTGTGAGCACGTCTGTCACCGATGTGTTCAGTGTTCTGGCCTAACTGGGTGACAATACTGTAGGCCTGACCGCATTTAATCAACTGGTCAATTGTTTGGTCAATGGGCTGTTGGTCGACCGACATTCTTTTAGTCGAGCAGTGGCAAATATATATATAACAAACAAAAAAATGTATGACACAGGAGACACCTGTCTGATTCATTCCTGTCTGAGTGGACTAATCAATTGTGGAGCTGCTGGGATGGCACACCAGTATCACTACTAGTACATTTACCGTTAATTACCAGCGTTTATAATCTACAATATTTGTTTGGAAACCCTGAATAAGTAGGTGTGTCCAAACTGTTGACTGATACTGTATATAGTCCCCCAACACACACACACTTCTAAAACCAAAGTTAAAACACTGGGCACTATACATCATTGTAGCTTATCCAAAACAGTCAAATATGTTGGTTTGACCACAGGGTCAACTAGTCTGTTTGTCCATCTCTCTCTCTCACACACACACACACACACACACACACACACACACACACACACACACACACACACACACACACACACACACACACACACACACACACACACACACACACACACACACACAGAGAGACTGCTAATGGCTGAGAAAAACCTCCTCTGAGGCAGGCAGGCAGGCAGGCAGGCAGGCAGGCAGGCAGGCAGGCAGACAAAACCAGAAACTCTCATAGTTTCTACATAGTTTCTATGTAAAACCACAACACCTAGAAGGAAGCACCCTCGGCTCATCCTAGCCTGGGACATAGTAGACATGTGTGATGTAGTACACGTGCGTCTGTAATATGTAATACACATGCTGACTGCCTGCCTGGCCTCACTGTGGGGGCTGAACTAGGGCTGCGAGATGAATACGGACCAATTTAGTCATTTGTAATTTGGTCAGCGGTGTTCCGGCCTCAAAATGGCACAGGGTATCCTCCCTTCCTCCCTCTTTTCTCCCTCCCTCCTTCCCTCCTTCCCTCCCTGTTGTTAAACCCAGGTAAATGCCTGACCTATTTAGTTTTTTTTTCTCATTTAGATGCGTCAGCACATAATAGCAGGAGGGAAAATAGCTGTTTTGCAAATTTTGAATAGAAAGCTGAAGTTTGAGTAGAAGTTTCGGGAGAGGTGAAGTGGAAGGGAGACGACTGTCACCACCTGTAACATTCTGGGCTCCATACCCACAGGCTCCATACCCACAGGCTCCATACCCACAGGCTCTAAATCCACAGGTTAGGCTCCATACCCACAGGCTCCATACCCACAGGCTCCATACCCACAGGCTCCATATCCACAGGCTCGGCTCCATACCCACAGGCTCGGCTCCATACCCACAGGCTCTAAATCCACAGGTTAGGCTCCATACCCACAGGCTCCATATCCACAGGCTCGGCTCCATACCCACAGGCTCGGCTCCATACCCACAGGCTCGGCTCCATACCCACAGGCTCTAAATCCACAGGTTAGGCTCCATACCCACAGGCTCCATATCCACAGGCTCGGCTCCATACCCACAGGCTCGGCTCCATACCCACAGGCTCGGCTCCATACCTACAGGCTCGGCTCCATACCCACAGGCTCGGCTCCATACTCACAGGCTCGGCTCCATACCCACAGGCTCGGCTCCATACCCACAGGCTCGGCTCCATACCCACAGGCTCGGCTCCATATCCACAGGCTCGGCTCCATATCCACAGGCTCGGCACCATACCCACAGGCTCGGCTCCATACCCACAGGCTCGGCTCCATACCCACAGGCTCCATACCCACAGGCTCCATACCCACAGGCTCGGCTCCATATCCATAGACATATAGGTTCTGTAGGTTAGGGTTCCATTCTATAGCCCTCTTTCTTCAGTTCATGCAACTTAGTTGGACTTCAAATTAGTGACAGAATTGTACTTTAATACATTTACATTTTCTAGATAGCATCTTGATGTCCTCATCCATTGTTGCAGTATCCTGCTGTTTTCCAACCACACCCTCCCCCCTTCCCTTCCTCCCTCCCTCCCACCTGCCCTCCCACCCTCCCCCCTTCCCTTCCTTAACACTGTGTTGACTATCAAGTGATACTGATGAGGACACTCCACCTGCCCTCCCTCCCTCCCTCCCTCCCTCCCTCCCTCCCTCCCTCCCTCCCTCCCTCCCTCCCTCCCTCCCTCCCTCCCTCCCTCCCTCCCACCCACCCTCCCTCCCTCCCACCTGCCCTCCCTCCCTCCCACCTGCCCTCCCTCCCTCCCTCCCTCCCACCCACCTGCCCTCCCTCCCTCCCACCCGCCCTCACTCCCTCCCACCTGCCCTCCCTCCCTCCCTCCCACCCACCTGCCCTCCCTCTCGTCTTCCTGCATGCCCTCCTTCCCGCCAGCCCCACCAGTGTGGGACAGGGCCATGGACAACAACCCCTGATAAGCCAGTCCTACACTAACACCCTCAACCATCCACTGGATGTTGTTCCTAGTAAACAGGTCAGATGTGTCTTGCTGAGACAAACGTGGGAGCTGTCATTCCAGCACTGGAGAGCAACCTCGGACAAGGCAGCACTACATTCCACTAGATCGGCACCACAGACAGCAACCTCTGATAAACCAAATTTAATCTGGTTAGCACCAGGAAAGGCACCAGCAAAGGCACCAGGAAAGGCACCAGGAACGGCACCAGGAAAGGCACCAGGAAAGGCACCAGGAACGGCACCAGCAAAGGCACCAGGAAAGGCACCAGCAAAGGCACCAGGAAAGGCACCAGGAAAGGCACCAGGAAAGGCACCAACAAAGGCACCAGCAAAGGCACCAGGAAAGGCACCAGGGACGGACCCTCTTCAAATGCTCAACTCGGGTTCCTTTACCCTACACACTACAGTTTTCCTATAAACACCCTCCCTCCCTTCTCCCTCTCTTCTCTCTTCTCCGCTGTTGTGATAGGAGAGTTTATCAATGTTTGATTTGGGTAAAAATTCTTTGTGTGTCTGTGGGAAATACGCTTTTCATATATATTTGGCAGGAGGTTAGGAAGTGCCGCTCAGTTTCCACCTCATTTGGTGGGCAGTGTGCACATAGCCTGTCTTCTCTTGAGAGTCAGGTCTGCTTATAGTCCTTATTCTGCTCTGCATGCATTGTTTTGGCTTTTGCGTTGTACTCAAAGTATATTTTTTTGTAGAATTCTGCATGCAGAGTATCTATAGGGTGTTTGTCCCATTTTGAGAATTCTTGGTTGGTAAGTGGGCCCCAGACTTGTGTGTGTTGAACGATTCAATTTAAACAACACCCACTCCTGACAACTTAATTCAGCACACCTCCTACACAGACACACACACACACACACAGCGATGACAGACAGGCCGGTATGATAGAAGATGGGCTATTTCAAAGCATGATCGAGTGCGTTGTTAGGTGCAATGTGTCATTAAGCCTTCCAAGGAGCTGCCTACTCAAAGATATTCATGTAAAACTGAGGGCTCGTTAGGTATCACTTTGTCAACAGTTTGCACTGAAAGGGGGGAAAAGAGAAGGAGAAGAGAGGGCCCGTTGCCATGAGAAAAGGGCAACCAGTGTAGCACAAATAACATTGTAAATAACACCAATATTTATCTGTTTATCTTCCCCCACTATTTGCACAACAACTATTTACACATTGCTAAAACACTGTACAAGCTGTGTAACAATTGAAAAGTCTTTATCTTTTCTAAAAACGTTTTGGAGTGCAATGTTTACAGTTCATTTCTAATTGTTCGCATTGATTCCGCTTTATGTCCTCTCACTTTTGTTTATAGTTTATAGTTTATTTCACTTGCTTGGAAATGTAAACATACGTTTCCCATGTCAATAAAAGCCCCTTTGAATTAGATTGGGTTGTATTTGTCATTTTAACCCACATTAGCAGACGTAGAGCCCCACATCGGAGGTGTGATAATGCCCATAAAACCTAGCGGTCAAACAGGGAAATGGTTTCAATCGTTTTTCTTCCATTAATTCTTCCTCATATGGTATTTTAGAAACACTTCAAATAAGGGCTGTGTTTTGTTTACCCCGGCGTGATGTTTTGTTTACCCCGGTGTGATGTTTTGTTTACCCCGGTGTGATGTTTTGTTTACCCCGGCGTGATGTTTTGTTTACACCGGCGTGATGTTTTGTTTACCCCGGTGTGATGTTTTGTTTACCCCGGTGTGATGTTTTGTTTACCCCAGTGTGATGTTTTGTTTACCCCGGTGTGATGTTTTGTTTACCCCGGTGTGATGTTTTGTTTACCCCGGTGTGATGTTTTGTTTACCCCGGTGTGATGTTTTGTTTACCCCGGCGTGATGTTTTGTTTACCCCGGTGTGATGTTTTGTTTACCCCGGCGTGATTTTTTGTTTACCCCGGCGTGATGTTTTGTTTACACCGGCGTGATGTTTTGTTTACCCCGGCGTGATGTTTTGTTTACCCCAGTGTGATGTTTTGTTTACCCCGGTGTGATGTTTTGTTTACACCGGCGTGATGTTTTGTTTACCCCGGTGTGATGTTTTGTTTACCCCGGTGTGATGTTTTGTTTACCCCGGCGTGATGTTTTGTTTACCCCGGTGTGATTTTTTGTTTACCCCGGTGTGATGTTTTGTTTACCCCGGTGTGATGTTTTGTTTACCCCGGTGTGATGTTTTGTTTACCCCGGCGTGATGTTTTGTTTACCCGGGTGTGATGTTTTGTTTACCCCGGCGTGATTTTTTGTTTACCCCGGCGTGATGTTTTGTTTACACCGGCGTGATGTTTTGTTTACCCCGGCGTGATGTTTTGTTTACCCCAGTGTGATGTTTTGTTTACCCCGGTGTGATGTTTTGTTTACACCGGCGTGATGTTTTGTTTACCCCGGTGTGATGTTTTGTTTACCCCGGTGTGATGTTTTGTTTACCCCGGCGTGATGTTTTGTTTACCCCGGTGTGATTTTTTGTTTACCCCGGCGTGATGTTTTGTTTACCCCGGCGTGATGTTTTGTTTACCCCGGTGTGATGTTTTGTTTACCCCGGCGTGATGTTTTGTTTACCCCGGTGTTATGTTTTGTTTACCCCGGCGTGATGTTTTGTTTACCCCGGTGTGATGTTTTGTTTACACCGGCGTGATGTTTTGTTTACCCCGGCGTGATGTTTTGTTTACCCCGGCGTGATGTTTTGTTTACCCCGGTGTGATGTTTTGTTTACCCCGGTGTGATATTTTGTTTACCCCGGCGTGATGTTTTGTTTACCCCGGTGTGATGTTTTGTTTACCCCGGCGTGATATTTTGTTTACCCCGGCGTGATGTTTTGTTTACCCCGGTGTGATGTTTTGTTTACCCCGGCGTGATTTTTTGTTTACCCCGGCGTGATGTTTTGTTTACCCCGGCGTGATGTTTTGTTTACCCCGGTGTGATGTTTTGTTTACCCCGGTGTGATGTTTTGTTTACCCCGGCGTGATGTTTTGTTTACCCCGGCGTGATGTTTTGTTTACCATGTAAATCTCTCTAGAAAAAGGGCACTTTTATCAATATATTCAGCTCTATTCACTCTTAGATTCGAAAATGCTAATTAGCATCAAAGTAGACATCATGGAAGACAACAAATCCCAGCATGCTCCTGCACATCATCTCGAACTGACACCTTTGCTAACAGGTATTGTGTAAATGTAAAACTTGCACAAGACGGTTCACAGAATTGTCTATTTAAAGACATTTAGCCTATTTAATAATTACTACATTTAACAAACATTAGATAGTTAATCCAGAGATTCTTACCTTTGACTCGATTCGACAGTCTCGTCCAGATCATCATGGTATTTGTAGTTCTTTATGATAGCAACATTAGCAGCTAATTAGCATTTCATTTCAAATCAAATCAAATGTTATTCGTCACATGCGGCCGAATACAACAGGTGTAGTAGACCTTACAGTGAAATGCCGAATACAACAGGTGTAGTAGACCTTACAGTGAAATGCTGAATACAACAGGTGTAGTAGACCTTCCAGTGAAATGCCGAATACAACAGGTGTAGTAGACCTTCCAGTGAAATGCTGAATACAACAGGTGTAGTAGACCTTCCAGTGAAATGCTGAATACAACAGGTGTAGTAGACCTTCCAGTGAAATGCCGAATACAACAGGTGTAGTAGACCTTCCAGTGAAATGCTGAATACAACAGGTGTAGTAGACCTCACAGTGAAATGCTGAATACAACAGGTGTAGTAGACCTCACAGTGAAATGCTGAATACAACAGGTGTAGTAGACCTCACAGTGAAATGCTGAATACAACAGGTGTAGTAGACCTTACAGTGAAATGCTGAATACAACAGGTGTAGTAGACCTTACAGTGAAATGCTGAATACAACAGGTGTAGTAGACCTCACAGTGAAATGCTGAATACAACAGGTGTAGTAGACCTTCCAGTGAAATGCTGAATACAACAGGTGTAGTAGACCTTCCAGTGAAATGCTGAATACAACAGGTGTAGTAGACCTTACAGTGAAATGCTGAATACAACAGGTGTAGTAGACCTCACAGTGAAATGCTGAATACAACAGGTGTAGTAGACCTCACAGTGAAATGCTGAATACAACAGGTGTAGTAGACCTTACAGTGAAATGCTGAATAAAACAGGTGTAGTAGACCTCACAATGAAATGCTGAATACAACAGGTGTAGTAGACCTCACAGTGAAATGCTGAATACAACAGGTGTAGTAGACCTTACAGTGAAATGCTGAATACAACAGGTGTAGTAGACCTCACAGTGAAATGCTGAATACAACAGGTGTAGTAGACCTCACAGTGAAATGCTGAATACAACAGGTGTAGTAGACCTTACAGTGAAATGCTGAATAAAACAGGTGTAGTAGACCTCACAATGAAATGCTGAATACAACAGGTGTAGTAGACCTTACAGTGAAATGCTGAATACAACAGGTGTAGTAGACCTCACAGTGAAATGCTGAATACAACAGGTGTAGTAGACCTTACAGTGAAATGCTGAATACAACAGGTGTAGTAGACCTTACAGTGAAATGCTGAATACAACAGGTGTAGTAGACCTTACAGTGAAATGCTGAATACAACAGGTGTAGTAGACCTTACAGTGAAATGCTGAATACAACAGGTGTAGTAGTAATGCTTACCTTCAAGCCCTTAACAAACAATGCAGAAAAATAAAAAGTAAGAGATAAGAATAACAAATAATACAAGAGCAACAGTAAATAACAAGAGCAGGGATATATACAGGGTATTACGGTACAGAGTCAATGTGGAGGATATATACAGGGTATTACGGTACAGAGTCAATGTGGAGGATATATACAGGGTATTACGGTACAGAGTCAATGTGGAGGATATATACAGGGTATTACGGTACAGAGTCAATGTGGAGGATATATACAGGGGGTATTACGGTACAGAGTCAATGTGGAGGCTATATACAGGGGGTATTACGGTACAGAGTCAATGTGGAGGATATATACAGGGTGTTACGGTACAGAGTCAATGTGGAGGCTATATACAGGAGGTACCGGCACAGAGTCAATGTGGAGACTATATACAGGAGGTACCGGCACAGAGTCAATGTGGAGACTATATACAGGAGGTACCGGCACAGAGTCAATGTGGAGACTATATACAGGAGGTACCGGCACAGAGTCAATGTGCAGACTATATACAGGGGGGTACCGGTACAGAGTCAATGTGGAGGCTATATACAGGGGGGTACAGGTACAGAGTCAATGTGGAGGCTATATACAGGAGGTACCGGCACAGAGTCAATGTGGAGACTATATACAGGAGGTACCGGCACAGAGTCAATGTGGAGACTATATACAGGGGGTACCGGTACAGAGTCAATGTGGAGGCTATATACAGGGTATTACGGTACAGAGTCAATGTGGAGGCTATATACAGGGGGTACCAGTACAGAGTCAATGTGGAGGCTATATACAGGGGGTACCGGTACAGAGTCAATGTGGAGGCTATATACAGGGTATTACGGTAGAGAGTCAATGTGGAGGCTATATACAGGGTGTTACGGTACAGAGTCAATGTGGAGGCTATATACAGGGTATTACGGTACAGAGTCAATGTGGAGGCTATATACAGGGTATTACGGTACAGAGTTAATGTGGAGGCTATATACAGGGTGTTACGGTACAGAGTCAATGTGGAGGCTATATACAGGGTATTACGGTACAGAGTCAATGTGGAGGCTATATACAGGGTATTACGGTACAGAGTTAATGTGGAGGCTATATACAGGGGGTACCGGTACAGAGTCAATGTGGAGGCTATATACAGGGTGTACCGGTACAGAGTCAATGTGGAGGCTATATACAGGAGGTACCGGCACAGAGTCAATGTGGAGGCTATATACAGGGGGTACCGGTACAGAGTCAATGTGGAGGCTATATACAGGGTATTACGGTACAGAGTCAATGTGGAGGCTATATACAGGAGGTACCGGCACAGAGTCAATGTGGAGGCTATATACAGGAGGTACCGGCACAGAGTCAATGTGGAGGCTATATACAGGAGGTACCGGCACAGAGTCAATGTGGAGGCTATATACAGGAGGTACCGGCACAGAGTCAATGTGGAGGCTATATACAGGAGGTACCGGCACAGAGTCAATGTGGAGGATATATACAGGAGGTACCGGCACAGAGTCAATGTGGAGGCTATATACATGGGGTACCGGTACAGAGTCAATGTGGAGGCTATATACAGGGGGTACTGGTACAGAGTCAATGTGGAGACTATATACAGGAGGTACCGGCACAGAGTCAATGTGGAGGCTATATACAGGAGGTACCGGCACAGAGTCAATGTGGAGGCTATATACAGGAGGTACCGGCACAGAGTCAATGTGGAGGCTATATACAGGAGGTACCGGCACAGAGTCAATGTGGAGGCTATATACAGGAGGTACCGGCACAGAGTCAATGTGGAGGCTATATACAGGAGGTACCGGCACAGAGTCAATGTGGAGGCTATATACAGGAGGTACCGGCACAGAGTCAATGTGGAGGCTATATACAGGAGGTACCGGCACAGAGTCAATGTGGAGGCTATATACAGGAGGTACCGGCACAGAGTCAATGTGGAGGCTATATACAGGAGGTACCGGCACAGAGTCAATGTGGAGGCTATATACAGGAGGTACCGGCACAGAGTCAATGTGGAGGCTATATACAGGGGGTACTGGTACAGAGTCAATGTGGAGGCTATATACAGGGGGTACCGGTACAGAGTCAATGTGGAGGCTATATACAGGGGGTACCGGTACAGAGTCAATGTGGAGGCTATATACAGGGGGTACCGGTACAGAGTCAATGTGGAGGCTATATACAGGGGGTACTGGTACAGAGTCAATGTGGAGGCTATATACAGGGGGTACCAGTACAGAGTCAATGTGGAGGATATATACAGGGGGTACCGGTACAGAGTCAATGTGGAGGCTATATACAGGGGTACCGGTACAGAGTCAATGTGGAGGATATATACAGGAGGTACCGGCACAGAGTCAATGTGGAGGCTATATACAGGGGGTACTGGTACAGAGTCAATGTGGAGGCTATATACAGGGGGTACTGGTACAGAGTCAATGTGGAGGCTATATACAGGAGGTACCGGCACAGAGTCAATGTGGAGGCTATATACATGGGGTACCGGTACAGAGTCAATGTGGAGGCTATATACAGGGGGTACCGGTACAGAGTCAATGTGGAGGCTATATACAGGGGGTACCGGTACAGAGTCAATGTGGAGGCTATATACAGGTGGTACCGGTACAGAGTCAATGTGGAGGCTATATACAGGGGGTACCGGTACTGAGTCAATGTGGAGACTATATACAGGGGGTACCGGTATAGAGTCAATGTGGAGACTATATACAGGGGGTACCGGTACTGAGTCAATGTGGAGACTATATACAGGGGGTACCGGTACAGAGTCAATGTGGAGGATATATACAGGGGGTACCGGTACAGAGTCAATGTGGAGACTATATACAGGGGGTACCGGTACAGAGTCAATGTGGAGGATATATACAGGGGGTACCGGTACAGAGTCAATGTGGAGACTATATACAGGGGGTACCGGTACAGAGTCAATGTGGAGGATATATACAGGGGGTACCGGTACAGAGTCAATGTGGAGGATATATACAGGGGGTACCGGTACAGAGTCAATGTGGAGACTATATACAGGGGGTACCGGTACAGAGTCAATGTGGAGGATATATACAGGGGGTACCGGTACAGAGTCAATGTGGAGGCTATATACAGGGGTACCGGTACAGAGTCAATGTGGAGGTTATATACAGGGGGTACCGGTACAGAGTCAATGTGGAGGCTATATACAGGGGGTACCGGTACAGAGTCAATGTGGAGGCTATATACAGGGGGTACCGGTATAGAGTCAATGTGGAGGCTATATACAGGGGGTACCGGTACAGAGTCAATGTGGAGGATATATACAGGGGGTACCGGTATAGAGTCAATGTGGAGGATATATACAGGGGGTACCGGTACAGAGTCAATGTGGAGGCTATATACAGGGGGTACCAGTACAGAGTCAATGTGGAGGCTATATACAGGGGGTACCGGTACAGAGTCAATGTGGAGGCTATATACAGGGGGTACCGGTACAGAGTCAATGTGGAGGCTATATACAGGGGGTACCAGTACAGAGTCAATGTGGAGGCTATATACAGGGGGTACCGGTACAGAGTCAATGTGGAGGCTATATACAGGGGGTACCGGTACAGAGTCAATGTGGAGGCTATATACAGGGGGTACCGGTACAGAGTCAATGTGGAGGTTATATACAGGGGGTACCGGTACAGAGTCAATGTGGAGGATATATACAGGGTGTTACGGTACAGAGTCAATGTGGAGGCTATATACAGGGTATTACGGTGCAGAGTCAATGTGGAGGATATATATAGGGGGTACCGGTACAGAGTCAATGTGGAGGATATATATAGGGGGTACCGGTACAGAGTCCATGTGGAGACTATATACAGGGTATTACGGTACAGAGTCAATGTGGAGGATATATATAGGGGGTACCGGTACAGAGTCAATGTGGAGGATATATATAGGGGGTACCGGTACAGAGTCAATGTGGAGGATATATATAGGGGGTACCGGTACAGAGTCAATGTGGAGGATATATACAGGGGGTACCAGTACAGAGTCAATGTGGAGGATATATACAGGGGGTACCAGTACAGAGTCAATGTGGAGGCTATATACAGGGTGTACCGGTACAGAGTCAATGTGGAGGATATATACAGGGGGTACCGGTACAGAGTCAATGTGGAGGATATATATAGGGGGTACCGGTACAGAGTCAATGTGGAGGATATATACAGGGGGTACCAGTACAGAGTCAATGTGGAGGCTATATACAGGGGGTACCGGTACAGAGTCAATGTGGAGGATATATATAGGGGGTACCGGTACAGAGTCAATGTGGAGGATATATATAGGGGGTACCGGTACAGAGTCAATGTGGAGGATATATACAGGGGGTACCAGTACAGAGTCAATGTGGAGGCTATATACAGGGTGTACCGGTACAGAGTCAATGTGGAGGATATATACAGGGGGTACCGGTACAGAGTCAATGTGGAGGATATATATAGGGGGTACCGGTACAGAGTCAATGTGGAGGATATATACAGGGGGTACCAGTACAGAGTCAATGTGGAGGCTATATACAGGGGGTACCGGTACAGAGTCAATGTGGAGGATATATATAGGGGGTACCGGTACAGAGTCAATGTGGAGGATATATATAGGGGGTACCGGTACAGAGTCAATGTGGAGGATATATACAGGGGGTACCAGTACAGAGTCAATGTGGAGGCTATATACAGGGGGTACCGGTACAGAGTCAATGTGGAGGCTATATACAGGGGGTACCGGTACAGAGTCAATGTGGAGGCTATATACAGGGGGTACCGGTACAGAGTCAATGTGGAGGATATATACAGGGGGTACCAGTACAGAGTCAATGTGGAGGCTATATACAGGGGGTACCGGTACAGAGTCAATGTGGAGGCTATATACAGGGGGTACCGGTACAGAGTCAATGTGGAGGCTATATACAGGGTATTACGGTACAGAGTCAATGTGGAGGCTATATACAGGGTGTACCGGTACAGAGTCAATGTGGAGGCTATATACAGGGTGTACCGGTACAGAGTCAATGTGGAGGCTATATACAGGGGGTACCGGTACAGAGTCAATGTGGAGGCTATATACAGGGGGTACCGGTACAGAGTCAATGTGGAGGCTATATACAGGGGGTACCGGTACAGAGTCAATGTGGAGGCTATATACAGGGGGTACCGGTACAGAGTCAATGTGGAGGCTATATACAGGGGGTACCGGTACAGAGTCAATGTGGAGGCTATATACAGGGGGTACCGGTACAGAGTCAATGTGGAGGCTATATACAGGGGGTACCGGTACAGAGTCAATGTGGAGGCTATATACAGGGGTACCGGTACAGAGTCAATGTGGAGGCTATATACAGGGGCTACCGGTACAGAGTCAATGTGGAGGCTATATACAGGGGCTACCGGTACAGAGTCAATGTGGAGGCTATATACAGGGGCTACCGGTACAGAGTCAATGTGGAGGCTATATACAGGGGCTACCGGTACAGAGTCAATGTGGAGGCTATATACAGGGTATTACGGTACAGAGTCAATGTAGAGGATATATACAGGGTATTACGGTACAGAGTCAATGTGGAGGATATATACAGGAGGTACCGGCACAGAGTCAATGTGGAGGCTATATACAGGGGGTACCGGTACAGAGTCAATGTGGAGGCTATATACAGGGGGTACCGGTACAGAGTCAATGTGGAGGCTATATACAGGGGGTACCGGTATAGAGTCAATGTGGAGGCTATATACAGGGGGTACTGGTACAGAGTCAATGTGGAGGCTATATACAGGGGGTACTGGTACAGAGTCAATGTGGAGGCTATATACAGGGGCTACCGGTACAGAGTCAATGTGGAGGCTATATACAGGGTATTACGGTACAGAGTCAATGTAGAGGATATATACAGGGTATTACGGTACAGAGTCAATGTGGAGGATATATACAGGAGGTACCGGCACAGAGTCAATGTGGAGGCTATATACAGGGGGTACCGGTACAGAGTCAATGTGGAGGCTATATACAGGGGGTACCGGTACAGAGTCAATGTGGAGGCTATATACAGGGGGTACCGGTATAGAGTCAATGTGGAGGCTATATACAGGGGGTACTGGTACAGAGTCAATGTGGAGGCTATATACAGGGGGTACTGGTACAGAGTCAATGTGGAGGCTATATACAGGGGCTACCGGTACAGAGTCAATGTGGAGACTATATACAGGGGGTACCGGTACAGAGTCAATGTGGAGGCTATATACAGGGGGTACCGGTACAGAGTCAATGTGGAGGCTATATACAGGGGGTACTGGTACAGAGTCAATGTGGAGGCTATATACAGGGGGTACTGGTACAGAGTCAATGTGGAGGCTATATACAGGGGGTACTGGTACAGAGTCAATGTGGAGGCTATATACAGGGGGCACCGGTACAGAGTCAATGTGGAGGCTATATACAGGGGGTACCAGTACAGAGTCAATGTGGAGGCTATATACAGGGTGTTACGGTACAGAGTCAATGTGGAGGCCATATACAGGTGGTACCAGTACAGAGTCAATGTGGAGGCTATATACAGGGGGTACCGGTACAGAGTCAATGTGGAGGCTATATACAGGGGGTACTGGTACAGAGTCAATGTGGAGACTATATACAGGGGGTACCGGTGCAGAGTCAATGTGGAGACTATATACAGGGGGTACCGGTACAGAGTTAATGAGGAGACTATATACAGGGGGTACCGGTACAGAGTCAATGTGGAGGCTATATACAGGGGGTACCGGTACAGATTCAATGTGGAGGCTATATACAGGGTATTACGGTACAGAGTCAATGTGGAGGCTATATACAGGGGGTACCGGTACAGAGTCAATGTGGAGACTATATACAGGGGCTACCGGTACAGAGTCAATGTGGAGGCTATATACAGGGTATTACGGTACAGAGTCAATGTAGAGGATATATACAGGGT